>NW_028288561.1:5847729-6161915 GCF_059628265.1 Tinamus guttatus
AAAAACAGGAGCTGTTGCCGGCTGTGTTATCTGCTGCCTGGGCCATGGCTTCTCCCCCTCTTGCTATGGGGCCCTCCTCGAGGCTTTGCTTGGATCTCCCTTTGCAGATGCTGCTCTAGGCAAGGCTCCTGTCACACAGGTCCTGGGGAAAGTGAAGGCTCCTTCTCACATCTCCCCAAACCTTGCTTCACAGCCAACTCTTTTATGCTTTTTTAAAAAAAGCAGACAGAACCAATTATCACCTGCCCTTTCCAAATGTGCCTGTTTCAAAGTCTATTGAACAGTAAATAGAACCATTTTCTGGGCTTTGGAAACTATCTAACACATGCTTTTTAGTAGTGTAATAGTATAGAAGTAGTTCTCTTACTTAGAGAAGGTACAGGATCTTCCCTTCCAGGAAGGAAGAGGGAACTGAGGCAAGACGCTGCATGGGAACAGTAACAACAGACTGGAGCAGGAACAGACTGTCCCTCCTACCCTGGACAGCAGCACTAGCACAAACTGAAGTGCAAGAAGAGAAGTTTGACTAGAGCTTTGCCCTTAGTGACAGCTGCGGTAGGTGAGTCTGTGCTGTTACTGAGCAGCAGGAAGGCACAGGTCTGTAAATCCCCTAGTGGGCAGTCACAACAGCAACACTTTATTCTGAACCAGATGAATGGTGCAAAAACTAGTGAAAGAGCAAGTCTGCACCCAGCTGCTCTGATACACCTACACCCATCTCATGCTTCCCCAAGCATTACACCCTCCTCCTTCACAGTGCTCTTCAGAGGTAAGTGCAGTACAAGTGTGCCAGGCTTTGAAATCCAGAAGTACAATTTAGGGAAAAAAAATAAATCATCATGCTTCTTAGGGCTTGCAACACTATAACAACAACCAGCTAAAGAGTAAAGCTAACACCTGAGACAGAGGGGAAGAGAAACATGGAAGTGAAGTGTCAGGGAGAAGAGAAAAAAAAAAAGTAAACTTTTGTTCTTCCCTGGGTCTTTCTTGCTATTTTGTAGTCAACCAAAATAGTTGCAGGGTCATTAAAATTAAAGGAAAAAAAATCTTTAAAATAAGAGTTAAAAAAAAAAAGTAGGTTTATTGTATGTCTCAGGAGGGCCACCATATGAATAAATGGAATGCCTATGTGTTGTCTATACAGAGTAACCCATCTCTTGAATTAAAAAGCAGCTAAGCAGTTGAATTTCAGTCATCATGATGTTTTCTTCTGTTTTTTCTTTTCATTTTCTTCCTTTTCTTTTTCAATTTCAGCAACATACTTCTCAATCTCTTCAGGGCTTAAAATCTTAAGAGAGAAAAACAAGTGACCCTCAAGATAAAAGCCTCAAAGTTGTATTAGTAAGTGATAGGTAATGCTGACAGGAACAGAAAGTTGTGTCATTTATATAGACACAGCTACATTGTGCAGACAAAGCAACATTAAGCATTCCTTGGTCACTAATAGCAAATAAGAGCATTTGCCAAAGCAGAATGGGTGATTAAGGACTGGCAGTTATTGTAAACCTAGAGCAGTATCAGGGAAACATGCTTCGAAAAGGAGCAAAACAACATCTTACTTTCAGTGGCTGATCTCGTCTCATAACTGCCAGCTCAATGTTTTTCCCACCAGACTGTACAACCTGAATAAAAGTTAAGAGCCCATCCATTAGTTAATTCTAACAAGCACCTTTAAAATCTTCACAGCTGGGGAGATAGCCAAGAAGAATTTTGCTTGGTAGCCCCAAGGTCTCCTTCCCCTTAGTACAACTCTAGCAAAAAAAACTCTTCTAGTACCAGGGCACTCATTACTGAGAACACATTTCCAGAATTTCCATTTCTGACTACAGACCTAAACTTTCTACCTTAAATTTTAATACAAAAGCAAAACATAGTGCACATGTATCAAAGATGCACTAAGCCAATTGTTTTAATTGCCAGAACTGGTCTATTTTCCTCCCCAGAAAACTGCTAGTAAATTCTTCTGTGTGAATTATGGAAAGCATTGCCTTAAATACTCTGAAGCTTGAACTTAGTGCCACATTCAAACACACAGCGCCCTCAGTTCACAACACCAAGTTTTAGCAGATTATTTTATAGTGCTTCCCTGGGGCTCGCATGTTTCTATGTACTCATATTCAAGAGGTCAATAGATGCATGGTGGAAAGTCAAACTAGGCTTCTGAAGCACTCACCTCGAGAAGAGCCTTGATGACAAGTTTAATAGTTAGGTCATCTGTTTCGATGGCTTCATCGGTGTAGTTTTTCTCCAGGAATTCACGCACAGATTTGGCTCCCCTGCCAATGGCATTAGCCTGAAAACATTGAACAAAAGATTACACATAGAAGGCTTTTTCTTGTTGCCTTAAGATGCCATTTACACAGGTTGTACACTTGTATAATTGCAAGCTATTTTATAGCTTATACAATCTTACATGAGTTATTTTGTAGATTTGATCACTAAGGACTTCTGCAGCTGTGAGCCAGCACCATCTGCCTAGTTACATCTCCTTTTGACAGTCTCTCTTTAACAGAGACATTAACTCTTGAATATTTCATCACGTATCAGACAGACGGAACCAGCTCACCTTCCAAGCATGGTAAGTGCCAGATGGGTCAGTCTGATACAGCCGGGGAGTTCCATCAAAGTCAAATCCCACAATAAGAGCAGAGATCCCAAAAGGTCTGCGGCCATTGCTTTGAGTGTATCTCTGGTAAGAAAAAGGGACATATTTGTTCAGAAATGTTTCCAAAAGCTTTTCTAGAGCAAAAAAGCAGAATCTGTAGAAGTTATAACCAAAAAAGGCATTAGAAGTATTTTAACAGTCTCTTTTACTGACCTATTGAGGTTAGTATTCCTTGCCTTACAAGAGCTCACAAGTAATCAAGTAGGACGAAGTTCATTTTCAGCTCCTTAGCATGCATGAAGTTTTCCACATGATTAGTTATCAGAAAAGAATCTTTCTGTCTGCAGGCTACTGCCAAGAAGCGGACTAAAAGCCCACATATAAAACTATGTTCCGACAAGCACACTTAAGAAGCTAAGAAAGCAGATGATTACATTTGAACACAAAGTCAGTTTTCAACAGTGGTTTGCAACTTTTCTATTAGAGGACATAGTTGTCACTGCATATGATGCTAAGTTGCAAGGAAAAAACACAAGTTATAGCCGTTTCCCTGGCATCAATTTAGCTAAATAGTTGCCACATTGCACATAAGCAGTGCTCATGAGCAAGGAGGCCTGATATCAGCAGCACTATTTTAATAGGAATATAGTTAAGACAGTGAAACTGTTACAGTTTGTAACAGTTTTAGAGAATTTGGGAATGGGCCAAAATGAAAGACTACAGTAAGATTTCTGTAAGGAAATAATTCCAAAGTAGTATTCTGCTCTGGTAGACTAATAATTATTAAAAAAAAAAAAAAAAAAAAAAACTATTATCATTTCTATACTGCTGCATCTGTAGATGAGAAAGACTTCTGTTAATCCCCACCAGTTGCTGAAAAATAGTTTAATGCAATGGCAATTTAATAGTTTTATGACAAAATGCAGTTGGGCATATTTTGACATTGCAGTTCATTTTAACATTATAGTTTATTTATATTCATGAATATCAAATATAAAACATACGTGTATTTTCTTCCAGGTCTGAAGTGCTGCTCACTGACCATATTTGAAAGGTATCCGTAGAGTTCAACATACCTGCTTCAGGCTGGCGATGTAGCGCGTGATGTATTCCACAGTGACAGGATCCTCCACCGTGAGTCTGTGGCTCTGACACTCTACACGAGCTCTATTTATAACTATTCTGGCATCAGCTGTAAGCCCTGAAACAAGAATGCGCTCAGTGCACGTGCGGGCTCACGCTTCATGCTGCACGCACAAATAACACATCTAGTCTGCCCCAAAGGGGCCAGGGTTGATCAAAAACGAACAGCACGTCACACAGCAAATGAGATTACACTTTCCTCAAGTTTGCAGTGCAGGAAAAGCACTTTTGAAGCAATAAGGAGGAGTTTAAGTAGAAAATTTTAGCTTACAACTTCCACATCTGTGAGTTAGATTACTTGGTCCAAAACTATGTAGTATTATCAGAACACTACTGGCAGACTGAAAGCGTTCCATCAACCAGCCGTTCAGCAAAGCAATTTCAATTCTCAAACATTTTGGTTATAATTTCTTATACAATCCCCCTAATTATGAGCCTTCCCGCTAAATTTGGTTTAGTTATTGGGGATGTATCAGTATAATGCTAGTTGCTGAAAATAAGTATGAAGGCTTGAAACTTGTTTCAAAGAAAAAGCTCTTAAGGAATATATATAAAAATAAATAAAAATAAAGACACACACACACTTCCATGCCCCTTGTGTAAGTTCGGAACAATGGAAATTGGTCAAGGCATTTGGAAAAAAAAAGAGATAAAAAAGTACAATTTTTATACTTCAAACCACTGGGGACACATTGTTCATTCAGAGCAAACCTTCTGAATTAGACTGTAAGATTTTTCTTTGTTTTATGCAAGACCTTTTTCAAAGCTTAGCTTTTTTTTGGCTTGCTGCCCACAGGAAAAGGTACCTATAACTGATTAATGCCTCTTATCGCTCCTGTGATATGTACTAACATGTATCCCTGCTCCTCTACACCACACAGCTATATTTGCGCCAGTGACACAGCACTTGTTTCTTTTCATCCTCATGTTTAACCCAGAGGACCTTGTTAGCTCCAACAAATGGTTCCTTTCATTACATCACTCTCTATATACATTTATACATATACTGAGCTGTCTCATTCAAAAAGAACAAACAACTGTATGTATTCCTTCCCCAGTTATGCAAAGCATTTTTGTTTTCAGAACTCATAAACCTTCCCAAAGATCCAATAACTATTAAACCTAACTCGAAACCCTGTAGAGATCACATACCTGCAAAAGCCATGCAGACATTGTCATCAAGGGCACAGATCTTCCGTACAGTCCTTTCATCCTGAAGTTTTGCCACAGACTTCTTCTCCACACCCAGAACAACAATATCCTTCCCTCTTACTCCAACCTTTAATGTGCAAGAGAGAAGAAACAGTTAAGATACGCCCCAAAAAACAGTAGTTACAGACCTTACTAAAATGAATAGAAAAAAAAAATGAAGCCAATATGCTGTTTTCTATTGCAACAGCCTGAAAAATAAAGGACTGATGCAAGAAGAGAAATTGCATTAGATTCCAGAATGTGTTTTCATAATCAGCTTACACCATTTAAATCTATGCTGCTCCTGAGGGGTATATTCCCACTCCTCGCAGCTGTTTTTTCCCCAACTCTTCCCAATACCAGAATCAGTGTTTATGCAGCTACTCAGGAAAGAGGGTAAGGTAGGTGACCCTGCTGAAAATTAAACCCCGAAAGGTAACAAGACTGAGTGGCTGGAACTATTCTTTTTGGTAGCAGCAAGACCCTAAATAAGCTTAAATTGGTTATGAAGCCATTGCCTTAGGTACAGAAGCAGGATCAAGGTAAGACTGTCAGGATGGCTGGTCCACTGGTGTTGTTCAAATCAGAGCCACAAACACTTAAGATTAAACCAAGTAAAATCTCCAAATGGGCCTTCTATACTTTTAAACGCAGCTCCTTTCCATAGGAGGGCATGTATAATTTGTTCTTATATGGTGGCCTTTCTCTTATGTGTTACAAGTCTTTCTAAAACCACTAAGAGATCCAAAAAGGGATAAGCTACATCTAAGTTTTATTAAATGGTAGCTCCACTTTTACAGCACCTCCATTTTTTGGGGTGGACAGTGGTGGTAGGTGTGTGAGGAAGACAGAGGAGGAGTCTGTTTGAGAATGCATCTTTTTATGGTTGTTCTTAACCCAAACATTAAGTTCTCTGGCTTTTTTTGCTTTTCTCACTGTCTCCAAAAGTTGGAAAGTCACCTCCCCGTAATGACAGATTTCCCAACCTACGGGAATCTGCAGTTTATGCTAGTACACGGTATGACCATTTGCACGGTGTGTAGAATAACGAATTACAGGGATCGTTATTTTTCAGCAGTCAATTAACAACTTTGCTCCCTTGGAGCAGGCAGGCAGCAGCACCGCTCACTTGGCTGCGTGGCCTGGGCAAGGTCAAATGGCCAGTGCGGCGGCCGGGTCCCTCTAACACACAGCTCTTCAACTCTTTATTTCATAGAAGGGATGTTGAGTGTAAGAGAATATTTTAAACTATTTCAAAGCTCAACGATGGCTCCGAAGCTCTCCCGCGCGTTTCCACAGCCAAGGGACTCTCATGGCGGGTGAGAGGGGGCTCAGCGAGCCGAGCTCGGGGGCTGCGGCCCCGCGGCAGGCCCAGGCCCGGCAGGCCGGGCCGGGAGAGCGCTGCGCTCCCGCTCGCGATGAGGCCGCGCGCCCTCGCCTCAGCGCGGCCCCCTTCCCCCCGCTCCCAACGGCCGCTCCGCTCCCAACGGCCGCTCGCTCACTCACCGCCGTGGAGCCCTTCTTCACCGCCTCCTGGGCGTACTCCACCTGGAAGAGGTGCCCGTCCGGCGAGAAGACGGTGATGGCGCGGTCGTAGCTCATGGCTGCGGCGCCGGGTCGCCCCGCTCCGTGTCGCGCCGCTCCGCGGGGCCTGCGCGGCGCGGCCGGAACCAGCCGCCTCCCTCAAAAGCGCAAACTCATCCCCCCGCCCCCGCGCTGCGCCAACAGCGCCCCCTGCGCCGGCCGCGCGCGCTGCGCCCGCGCTGCGCAGCCGGCGTAGCCTGCGCAAGGCGCCTCGCCGCCCGCATGGCCGCGCTTACGCACTCTGCGCACGCTACGCACCCGGCGCACCTGGCTGCGGCAGGAGGGCGGGCGGCGGGGACGCACCATGTGCGGCGGGGCGGGAGGGGGGGCAGTTCCCGCGCGCGCGCGCCCGCGCGCGGCCTCCCCCGCGCTCCCCGCGCCCGTGAGCGGCTCGCGCGGGGGCGCGCGCGAAGGGGGGCGCGCGCGCGAAGGGGCGGCGCGGGCGCGCGCGCGGCGCCCATGGCTGGCGGCGCGGCGCGGCGCGGAGCGGAGCGAACCATCGGCGCGGGCTCCCCTCGGCGCCGCCCCGCAATAATAACAATATTATTAGCGCCCGCGAGCGGGGTAGCAGAGCCACATAAGGGGGGGGCGGGATACATAAAATAAGGGAGAGAGAGAAAAAAAAAAAAAAAGGTTAAAAAAAAAAAGCCCCAGCATGTCGGTTGCCTTTGCTTCTGCTCGCCCAAGAGGCAAAGGGGAGGTCACGCAGCAAACTATCCAGAAGGTAAAGAGCATGTTTTTGTACGGGCGCCGTGTGCTCCGCGCCCGCTGGCCGCGGGACGAGCTCGTGTGCGAGGGGCTCGCGAGGAGCCGCGAATCCGGGAGCTGGAGAGCCCGAGAGCGAGGGGGGAAGGAGGAGGAGCAGGAACAAAGCGGAGCTGCCGGGGTCGCCGCGAGGAGCGAGCAGGAGACGGGCACCTTGCGAGGGGGGGAGATACCGCCTCTAATGCACCGGGAAATGGCAACGGAATTTGCAGGATTGCGGTGGAATTTGCAGAATTGCAATGAAATTTGCAAAATCGCAATGGAATTTGCACAGCCTGTTTTTAATTTTGCACGGCGTGTCAGCTCCTGGCTGGAAAATAAATACACTGGAAAGAATGAAATGGAATACTGAATTCGCAAGGGGGTTCTTTTGTATTTGGGTGCAGAATGGCAATCTGTTAGAAGACAGAGGGAGCACCCATCACTGCTATGCTTCATATGCTATAATTATTATTATATGTAATGCATTTGTTTAAAGATACAGGTTCTTAAAGATTTGCATTGCACGCTGGCTTTCCACATGGGCTTCATATGGAGGCCAAGGGAAAGGCTGTCTAGTTTGGAAGTTATTGTTATCCTATTTCCTAGGATTGACAGCAGGGAACATCTACACGAGCCCAGCACCCCTTCCCTTCTGCAGACTGTAACTGTAAATAATGAAAGAGGCTGGAAATGTCAATAAAGAACATGCATGCTTTACTGTGACCACTATGGCATCTGTGCTTATCCTCTGTTTTTTGTTATTGTGTTCTACACAATATAACTATTTTCTTTATGCATTTTGTATAATATGATGAGAGTAATGCATATATATTGTAGTATGGCCCATTGGTAAATGATGACCAGTGAAAGACTCTTTGCCAACCCTGCAGGTAACTAACCCATCATGGGTACATTTTGCTGTCAAACTGTTACTTGCTGCCAATTTATGAGGAAAAAAAAAATGAGCAAATCTCAATGGAAGGCAGTTACAGAGCAGAGATTAAGGCAGAACAAACTGCCACAAGTGAGATTTAGGAGTATGACTTAAATCTCCAGAGACTGTTTGGAAACTAATCCCATTTTGTATAGATCTTGCAGCCCATGTAGTATTCTGACCCAGCTGATTTTGAATGCTAAAATATTTCAGAATTAGTGGCTAAGTTTTTCTTAGCCGCTTTGTTTAGCCAGAGTTTTGGGGAGTTAGGAGGGAATTTCATAGTTCAGATAGTTTGTACTATGGAACTACTTATGTAAAGTATCCCTAAAGGGCAGCTTGCTTTCTTTTTTTATATTGATGAACTTTATTGAAGCTTGGAAGTGTTGCTTTCTTCTTTACAAATAACATGTAAAAGCATTTCTTGTCTCAAGAACATATGCTGGTATGTTACTTTAGGACTATTTATCAAGTTAACTTTTCCATTTCTCCTATGTAAAGGAGATTAGAAACCAGTTCTTTTTTCATAGTAAATGTCAGGATATCAGGATTATTCCTTATTCCTTTTTTTTTTTTTTTTTTCCCTTAGCAAAAAATGTTCTTCAGGTAACTGTAGAAGCGGCGTTTAATAAGCTTTAATAAGCTGCGTTTGAAACACTTTCAGTGTTGTAGTGGGCTGCTTAGCACCACACTGTCTGCTTTGCCCACTGAATAGCTGCACAAAAAGATGGAAAAACGCTACAGAGGTCAAGGCAGAAGGAGTGGGAGGCTGTCAGCCCCTAAGTGAAGTCCATCTGCCTTAGGAATTATCCGTCTTCTTGGAGTCCAGAAGTCTTGGAGTCCCTACACACAAGTCCTGCTCTTCCGGTGCTCTTTGGAGGCTGCTCTGAGGCCAACTCGATTGAGCAAAGGTGCAGGAATGTGTGTGCAAAGGCACTGAGGTCTAGGGCTGGGGCATGTGCACGTTCAATGTACATGACTCTCCGAGACTGGGGTCTTGGGGTAAATGTCTCACTGTCAAATCTGAAAATGGGGGAGATTTAAGTTCAGGAAAGGTGGAGTGTCTGGACTCAGTTCATTTTAAACATGTCTCATCACCACAGTTACACCTGAGCTGACAACTTTGAAAATTACTGTATGTCAGATACTGTATCAGGTCAGAATTTTCTGGAATTAGAAGACAGTCAGCCTGCTCCCAATACTCATGAAGCAGGTTTATGAGATATTGTTATAAAATGTTGGGTTTACAATTGTCACAGATGTTTCTTGTCTTTGAGGACAACAGACAGAAGAAAGTAAGGAAAAGTTTCCAGTTTCAGTAAAAAGTTAACATTTAAACACAGCTGTCTGTTAATGGTTGTAACATCATGTTCTGCATCTCAGGACTGGTGCAATCTAAGCTGAGAATGCATTTTCTCCCGAACTACTGGGACCAAATTCATCTCATGTAATTTACCTGTATGAATTTCTGTCTAGCACCTAGGAATTAGAGTGTTTCCAAAACTGTTCCAGCTAAAAACCTTTTATACCAAACTATAGCAAAGTGATTGATGACAAATAGCATTATGTAAGTTTATATTCTGGTCACCTGTAGGACAGAGTGGAAATATTTTTAAAAGGCATAGCCCCCGGTTCTAAAAGTACATAAAAGATAAATAACAAATATACTTGTGATCAAAGATACATGAACAAAACAAAACTTCCAGCTCTTCAACTGCATCATTTACCATGTGCATATACAGAGAAAGTCCAGAAATAAACTAAGGGAATCTGCTCCGGCAAAACGGCAAGAAAAGGTAGAACTTGAATCTGTTTTTTACCAATGAACTTTAATTTGCTTGTCATACTAACCATTATGATCACATTTCTTTTTTGCAGATGCTAGATGAGAATCACCACCTAATACAATGTATTATGGATTATCAGAGCAAGGGGAAAACTGCAGAATGTACTCAGTGAGTATTATGAGTTTTGGGATATGGTAGAGTTTTTTGTATGCTTTTTTATCAAGAATAGTATTGAGTACAACAGTTCTGTTCATTGTTTTTTTTTTTGAAAAACATTTGACTATTCTTTTTTAGATTCATTTGAATTAAGTTAAATATTATATGAAGTATATATTGTTATTGGGAACTGAGAGGTTTTTTTTCTCTCAGTTTTCTTTATTATCTTTGGCATTTTTGAGTAGTGTCACTCAAAAAAAAAAGGAGTTCATAAAAGCAAAGGAAAAAGTACAGGAAAATTAAAAGAAATCTGAATGGTTTGTAAAGCAACCTTTCTTAAAATCAAAAACAAAGCTGAAAATACCAACAGTTTTGAATAAAGTAAAATTAAAGGCTTACGATAGTTTATCCCTGCAGTATCCCTCCTTAGAGGAACATTTCTGGAATGTAAGAGACTATTATTGATAAAAAAAAAAACACTGAAATACAGCACAATTTGAACTTCAATTTCATTTCATTCTGACTGGTTCTGTAGCGAGAACTCTCACTGATATTAACTGCAGGTAAATATCAGGGTTAGGTACATGGGCTAGCCTGAAAGTAGAGAAGCTAGTTGGTGAAAAATACAAAATTATGACTGTGGAATGTTTTCTTCCATGTCATTTTAAGGACTCAATTCTTCCTAAACACTTTGGATTAAACCACCTTGAAGTTGTGTTTTATAAACCAGGTGTAAATAGAATTACAGCATGCCTTAGCTTACATGGAACTCTCTGAGATCACCTCATCAGAGGTTTCTGACCAGCTTTTAAGGCTGATTGGACTTCAGAATTAGATTGGATTTGTTAATGTCATATCCAGGTGAGTTAAACAGCGCATGAGAGGTGTTTTCCTCTTGAGGGTATTCTTAAGAAATGTGTGCAAAAAAGCGTGTTGCATTAGAAAGAGAGACTATGGTCCCAACGTGACGATGCATGCCTTGCAGTTTGAAGTGTTTAGAATACTTTTAACAGATCATTTCTGAAAATACTTAGAATTATGAAATTGGGGTTATTGGACTACTTATTCTGTGAGGACTCATTATGTATGAGCAGAATCAGGTACAAAATTGTAACAGTTTCATCAGAAAGAAATTAAATATTCAGGATCAGCAATGTTATCATCTATGGCTAAAACAATATGTGTAGACTTACCAGTTTATTTCTCTGTTTCCCTGTTTAAAAACAAATGCTTTTATAAACATCATGGGTTGAATCAGGAAGATTGGACAGGGTCTCCCATAAGAGGTCAAGTTATGGGGGCAAAGCTAGACAGTGGTACTTTCAAAGGAAGGGTCTAAAAAAAAAAAGAGAGAAACATTTGCCCAGCGAGTTTATGAGTTTATGATTCAGCTCTAGATAAGTGCATCACATGAGATTTTATTTAGTAATGTATTTGCTGTCTGTTTGGAAATTTATCCATTGAAGACTTTTAGCAATAAAGGTCATTGAATGCTTCTGAAAATAAGGTAATATTACAGGAGGTGCATGCATTTCTGAGAAAACTTCTAAATTCCATCCTTTTCTCTTACTCAAGTCACCATTCTGGCTTCATTCTGGCCACTCTTCCCCCTTCCCACCCACTTTTCTTTTCCTTTTTTTTTTTTTTTTTTTCCTCCTTATCAAAGGAAAAATCTCTGTAAAAAAGCATGTTATTTTGCCCTCTTGGAACTCTCCCTGCTTCCGAAAGCTGACTCTTCCCTTTGCTCAATGGCACAACTATTGGGTTGTTTTGGGTGCCCTCTGGTTTGAGAACTGTGAAGAAGCACAAATGGTTCTTGTGGTACTCGCTTGAGTAAACACTCCAGTTAAAGCACTCTTGAAAAAACCCTGTTCTTCCGAGCTTGCTGGCAGGGGAAACAGGTTTTGGTTTTCAGACTTTTGGAAGTTAATTACTATTAGAGCCCTGGTTAAACAGAGGAAAAAAACTGTGGCTAATTTAAAGCAGCTGACTGGGCCTGGGCACTCGAACTCTGGAGTCCCAGCTTCACAGTTCATTCAAAATGATTCCGAAGAAGTATTTACTTTACCTCCAGCTTCTCCCACGAGTTTACCCATGTGTGAAACAGGTGTGGAACACACTGATCCTTCATGAAAACCAGGACAGCACGTAAATAGGTCATTAATATTACTATTATGATAGGTACAGAGTGGGCTAAATATAACCTGACTAGTCATTGGTAGGTACCAAAAAAGATAGGTTTGGAATTTTCCGTATTGTTTACTCCTTCCGAATAAGCTTTACTCCTTATTCTGTAGATACCAACAGATCTTGCACAGAAACCTGGTTTACTTGGCAACAATAGCAGATTCTAACCAGAATATGCAGTCCTTGCTTCCTGCTGTAAGTACCAGTGGTCCTGTCAGATATATTTATTATGTCAAAGGGAAATGTTCTTTGATACTGTTACTGATTTGATCTCTGTCAACAAATGATTTCTCAGTATTTTTCTAAGAAAAGTTTTCAAGTATTCAGTAGGTCACTAAAGAAATGAAATACTACTTTTACTGTGTTTAAAACCTATACAGTGGGGTATTTGTCCTAATCTCTCTCCTCTGTAGATCAAAGCCTGTATACTGTAAATGCTACAATTGTACAGGTCTGGACAGGACCCCTTTTTCCAGATTTGTTATTCTTACTGTATGCTTTACTCAGGAAAAAATGACTGTGCTTTATATCAAAATTTTGATTCAGCATCTGGGCATTAGTTTGTCTTTAAATGTTGTTCTTGCTAAATGGACTGATTTTGAAATGATCGCATGTAACACAGGATGCAGAATAGCCTAACACTTGTCCAAGGTCAATTTGTGAACACCTTTCTGTGTATGCATAGTCTTTGCTCTCATCTGAGAGGCATACCCTCTCTGCAGCTAGACTCAAACAGCACAAAATGAAACTCGTTTAAGCAGAGGAAAATGAGCACAGAGGCTGGCTATAATAAGCACAATTTTGAGGTGTTCATTGTGCTGCCTGCTGCCTTCCCTGTGTCACGCTGAATGTCACGCACACATAGTACTCACATGAAGCCAGCTTTACGTAAGCAAGCCCCCAAAGCGAAGGAAGCGCAGATTTAGTTGAGGCAGCTTTTATTCATAGTCAGGCTAATTGGGGGATTATTATTTTTCTAATTAAAACCTAACCAAAAATTTGCTTCTCCTCCTTGTTATTTGCAGCCACCAACGCAAAACATAAACTTGGGCCCGGGAGGAATGACTCAGAGCGCGTCCAACCAATCTCTCCATTCACAGAGCAATCTCAGTGATGCAATTGGGACGGGCCTTCCTCCTTCCTCCCTCATGCAGAGTCAGATTAGCAATGGTGAGCGCCGGTCCCCTTTGTGCTGCTTTGCTGTTGCCTGGCAACAAAATCATTAATGCCGAATATACTTACGGAGCCGTAGGAGACCTCTTCTAACTCACCTTTGCGGCGTGGGGGGGTTCAGGCACATGCTGAAATCATCACAAAATGGCTACAGTCAATAACGATGTTGGGTTCTGCAAGGAAGCCAGTCTGCTTAATTCGTTTCTAGATGGAAAATTAAAAAAAAAAAGAAAAAGTAATGAAAATCAACAATTAAAGATGCCTTCAAGGTTTTCATAAGAAAAATCACATACCATATACTATTTTTCCCTTGAAGGTGGGTTGGGTTGGCCAGGGTGAAGCAGAATTTGCACAACTAGCTGCAGAACCAAGCCTATAGATTGCAAAGACCTCCCAGGTCAAATGCCTTTTTAAAAAGAGAGTTAAATCAGCCTTTGTCCTTGCCAAGATTACAGCCATTGTCCTTTGGCTTGCAGAGATTGTGTCATATAGCCATGTATAGCCAGACGGTTTGCACTGACATTTCATATATATATGATAAAAATATATCTTGGTCATTTTGTTTCCTTTGTTTTTATAACTAAAAAGAAACTATCTGAAAAAGAAAAGGATTTTTATTTTTTCACTCTCTATATTTTATAGTATGATTTCGCTGTTGTTGAGTTTGTACTTCATAGTTATTTAGTCTTTTTTGTTCATTTGTTTCTGTGGGTCTTTCCCGAAGTGACAGAGAAAGAAAAACAGTTTCTATAAATAGAAATATCTGACTGTAAAATCACAAACCTTGGCAGGGGGACTTGAGAGTAGATGCAAGCCATGAAATTACTTCTGACTTTTAAAAAATCTGTTTGTGGTCAAGCTGATAGTACCTTTAAAACTGATGGATGAGATAGCTACTTTAAACAGTTACAGCTTGTAAAGTGAACTTACTAAATTTATCAGTACCTTCTGGAAGATTTTTATTACCTAGTATAAACATTATTAGAAATCCATCAAAAACACGTTTTGTGTTACTCAGATCTACACTTTCATTGCTATTGTAGCTGTTTCTTCTTGTTCTCTGCCACCCCCATTGCTTTACATTAACTGAGGGCTGATGAAAAGAGCCAGCCTGACAGTTTGGGAGGCGAAAGTCGTCGCAGAGCAGGAACAGCCCGGCCAGGGTCCGTGTAGTGTCTGTGCATAGGACACCTTTTCTTTTTTTTTGATGTGTGGATATACGTTGAGAAATTATTTCCCATAGATCAACAATTATTGGACCATATTATTTGCTGCAGTGCAGTAAATAATGCACAGAAGCATTATCTGGGAATAATGCTATTATAATAATGCTAAATATATTTAGGAATAAATGCACACAAGCAACTCTGATAATAGGGGTTCCAGTACTTGCTCCAGAATTAATCTAGTGGCAATAGAAATGAAAGTCTGTAATGGACAGGAAGAGCATTGCAAAAGAGGGAGGGGTGAGGCAGGACATGTGGAAGCTGTTGTCCCCAGGCAGGACTTTACAGGAATCACCTGCAGAGACAGTAACTAGGTAACTCCATGCATGATGATTAGATGAGCTAGATGAGCTGCTGTAATGATAATTCTGTTGATGGGAGCAATTAGAAAAAGAAAAAAGAAGTTTTCAAGTAATTCATCAGCCATATGGCAGTGGTTCTTCATTCCTTAGCAGGCCAAAACCATTAGATTGAAACCAGTGAGCTGAGCTGGGTCCAAACAGAATCGAGACCCACTGGGAGTCTCAACTGTTCAGAAATTATGAATGAAGCCTTTCCAAAAAAGCCATGACTTTCCTAGCTTCATGAAAGTTTTTAAAAAGTTCAATGCTTTGTGTTCAGCTTTTTGTTTTAGTGCTTTTATTTAAATACTTTTGGCTATGCTTTTATATTTTTTTTGCAACCACAAATTACTCAAGTCATTTTTTGTTTTGAAGAAAGCTGAGCTGCTTAAGTTTTTCCCTGAAAATAGTGCAAGATTTGCCAATACCAACTTAACTGTAAGAATTATCTCTGTGTCTCAGAATGATCACAGACTGCATTCAAACCCCACGTTGGCCTGTGTTGTACTGCAAAAGTAGAAAATTGTGGCAAAACATGGAACTTGATTTCTGTAGCAATATATTGACCTGGTTCCAGTAATTTGAATAGAACTAGCTCTGTTATTTGTTACTGAAAATGCTGCCTGCTTCTCTCCAACACAGGAAAATATAATAATCTACAGCAAATTTTATCATTTTGAAGTTTATAAATACCGTTAAGAGTAATTAATGATGTTTCTGCTAACAAAACTAGACACATTTTTCAGAGGCTGTAGATATGCTCAATAACTGTGAATTTAAATATCATTATCTAAGCATAATTCTTTCTCCTTTGGGGATTCTTCATGTCTCCCATCCCAAATTAACTTAAAACAAACCATGAAATGATGCACAGTAAAAACAAACAACTCATCACGACTTATTCACAAGTATTTATAGCAGCAAGCAGCCAAAAAAAAAGAACAGACTGCCCCCAATTTTAGTATTCCACAGTGATAGAACTTAAAAAAAATAAAATAAATGCTTAAAAAATAAATGCTTAAAATAAGCACTTAAAAAAAGCATACCAGTAGGTAAACAGGATGATAAGGCAATCCTGTAATGCAATTGGAGCAGCTTGGTTGTATGCAGTGAAAAAGCAGTATATTCACTAGTATTATATGTAGAAAAGCAGTACGATACTGACAGGGATTATTACTGTGACTTGGAAAATTTATCTTTACAAAGTCTGAGGACTTTGACTTTACAGACTTTACAAAGTCTGAGGACAGTCAACTTTGAGGAAAGGGAGAGAGCGGCTTGTGCTCTGAGGAGTGTCCCTTGGTGCTTCCTAAGCACCAGGTGAGGAGAAAACGTGTTGGTTACGACGGAGCTGCACGTGCAGCAATGTACAAAGTGGTTGTTGGCCACGACTGTGTCTGCCCCTCATCACCACTGGTGCGAAGGGACAAGGGGAATCGATAACCTCCTGCACAAGGGGAGGGAAAGCACAAGTTTCGAAGGGCTCGGATGCTTCCAGAGTCCATGTATTTTTGGAGTATTTCAAGCCACTGGCGTTTGTTAATTCTGCTGCCTGCAGGAGCTGTGACAGCCTGGGAAGACCTGGTTGCATGTCATTGCTGCTCATCTCCTGTCTGCAGCTCTGTCTAGCCTGGGTTCGGCAGCCAGGACCAGGAGCATCACTCTAGCTTTGCAGGAGGCTGGTTTGATCTGTCTGTAGATAACAGGAAATTTTAATAATGAGGATTTTTTTTGTTGTTTGCCTTATCATAAGTCATTTAAAGAAGGCTATGAGGGCTTTAATGCTCACTGTACATTGCCAATAATAGCACAGATTTTCTTGTTGCTCTCTTTAATTTTTCTAGGTCCTAATCACGTGTCTATGCAGCAGTCAGGCCAGAACACTATGCCCACAACCTCTCTGAGTATGACTGTCAGCAGTCATGGAACTGGGCCTGGTTATAGCCATACAGTGCCTGCATCTCAGAATGTGCCAATGCAAGGCCAGGGGTCAATAGGCAATTATGTGTCTCGAACAAACATCAACATGCAGTCTAATCCAGGTAAATTCCCTCTTCCTCCTTCTGGGCCAACATGCCTTTCCAGTGACCTCAGAGGTGTACCACACATGAATGTGTTCTGTAAATATTTTCTGTAGACAGGGACGAGCACCCAAGAGGAAAAGACAGCCTTAAGACAGTTTAATTACGGTTGGACTCAATGATCTAGAAGGTCTTTTCCAACCATAATGGTTCTGTGATTCTAAGACTTCTTTGCGTTTCAAGGTGTCAGGCACCGGTGTAAGTCAGGAGGGTTTCAAACTTGCTTTAACTTACATCAGCTTGGTCTGGTTAGCAGTGAGTTGTGGAGAACAGGTTTAGCCGCAAGTGCAACAGCACCTTGTTACAGCCCCGGCCAGCAAATCCCACAGCTGTGGGAGGAATTGGCAAAGCACCCTTATCCTTGCTGAAAGAGCCTGCCAGACAAAGAATATTACACATTTATTGTTTGTGCGTTACTACCCTAGTCTTATTATATTCCTGATACTTTACACTGCTTGAAGGGCATAAAGAGAGTAGCAGGCAACTCAGAATGAATCCCTGACTTGTAAAAGTGATTGTTACTGTGTTGAATGGGATACCAAAGCTTAAGAATTCTTTCAGACGATGTGAAATTCAGGGAGCAAATGCATCCTAAAATGTCTGTTTATTTTTAACTATCAGCAGGTGTATAATAAGATGGAAGAAGAAGAAGAAAGAGTTGATTAGTGAAGAACAGAAGCAATAAATGAGGCAGGAGGTAGAGAGGAACAAATATCAGTTCTTATTTCTTTCTACTCTATTCTTTAATTCTACTTTAATTCTACTATAATAATGATTACATTCTTTTAAATAATCTAATAATAATTAAGGTTATGTGTATTTTTTAGATAAATGTCTGACTAAAACAAATGGCAAGAACTGACAGTGTAATAACATCCTTTTTGGATTACAGTGCAGAAGAGTTAAGTATATGTAGTAGGAAAACATCTCCCCCTGTGGAAAATTCACAGAATGATCAGGATGCAAGTTTGTGGAAGGTTTTCACTTGCTTCCAAAGAGACTAGGGAGAAAACTGTCACCTTGTTTTAGATAACAGTATTTTTTACATGTACATTATAGTCTCCATGATGCACCAGCAAGCAGCGACGTCCCACTACAACTCGGCACAAGGAGGGAGCCAGCACTACCAGGGACAGTCCTCGATTGCCATGATGAGCCAGAGCAACCAGGGCAACAGCATGATGGGTCAGCGCCCCATGGGCCCGTACAGAGCTTCGCAGCAAGGTAGGACCTCTCGTTGGGTCGATGAGATTCAGTCATTCCTGCGGGGTAGATAAATCAGCAAGATTTCCACATCATTTAATTTGAATAGGGAATCCCAGTTGGGAAGGGAGGAAATCTCCAATGGCGAGAATACAAAGGCAATCGGAAGAATTTTACTCTGTTTGTTTATTTATTTCAATGTTGCAGAAATAATTCCGCTTAACTGGGATTATATACCACTAAAGAAAAGGATGAGCAATTTGATAGACAGCTTGATGAGGCCACTGGGAATATTCTGATTTACTTCAGATAGCAGTGAATCAGTCATAACATGGCACAGTTCTTCAAGTAGCAGTGGATCAGTTGGCAGAGTTAACAAGGAAGGCTTTTCCACAAACAAGATATCAGTTTGCCAGCAATTAGTATAAAAAAATCATCCAAGACAAGGAAAACACCAAAGGAAAACTACTGTGCTCTAAACCTCTTTGGAAAAAAGAGCTCGATAAAGCAGTAAAACTACTAGATTGGTTCTAATATAAATTGAATTTTGCCAAGAAAAAAATTAATAAACATGTTAATAAATATATAAGTACAAATATATTTAATTCCTACTGTATTAATAAGCATGGTATAAATTCCTGTGCTTTTCAGTAACTCAGATTAGTAAATGAAATATAGCCAGTGCTTTTGATATTGCTATATAACTGAGTGGTTTTAGGACATGCTACTGCCAGTTGCATAATTTCAATTCCTGCCAGCTTCTCTTTCTGAGAATTTGAACTTGCTTCCTTTTTCTAGTGAGCAAACCATCTTCGAAACAGTTCTCAACATACGTAATGTTTTTACTCATCCCCATGTCATTTTTCTGCATAAATATTTGGACAGTACCAACATCCCTGGAGAGGGCATAGGCTCAGAGGCACTCGCTTGTCTTTGCCTTGCAGGTTCCTCGCAGCAGTACATGGGCCAGGAGGAGTATTACAGCGAGCAGTACAGCCATGGACAAGGCTCCTCGGAACCTATGAATCAGCAATACTATCCGGACGGTAACTCCTCTGTGGTACTGCTGACGTGTAGAATAGCATGACTGGCCCGTGGAAGGATGTGGCAGATCCATAGGGATCATTTCCAATTTAAGTGCTAGAAAATACTAATACATGAGGCTGTGTATATGCTCATGTCATACTCAACCTCATATCTGAGGGGGTCTCTATTTCCTCATCTTCGTGTATAAGCAACTTTTTCAGTATTTCTATTCAACATTATATATAATTATATTAACAATGTATTAAGTAAATCTTTGCAATTTCATGTTTTTCTTGCAGGACATGGTGATTATGCCTATCAGCAGTCATCCTATACTGAGCAGAGCTATGACAGGTCATTCGATGACTCGACACAGCACTACTATGAAGGAGGTAGGAGACATTTTGTTGTTTCAGGATACTGTAAATGGAATTTCCTTCTTAGATGTTTTTAGAAATACCAGTAGCAACTAAATGTTTGGTCTTTTTGGAGTGTATAGATAAACATTATTATTATCTTGAAGAAAATACTGTGGGAGGGCTTGCTAAGGAACCAGCTATTGCACCCTTGTGCTCTTATCTTTGTGTTCTGTTCTTCTGGAGTACTTTTTGAGTAAAAAATAAAACCTCTTGGAAACAGGTTTCTTTGCTTGTTTAGTGATGCATATATATAAACAAACTCTTTCCCTTTCAAAAGAGCTAAAATTCACAAGAGAAATCAACTAATTGAAAATGCAAACATCTGTTTCTGAAAAGAGTTCTTTTCTATGAGTTCCATGTCAAGACTCCTGACTTGCCTTTTTATTTATGATTAGCATGTATAGTGAGACACCTGGTTCATCTATAACCAAACTATTTCAATTGTTTTTTCTCTTTAGGAAATTCTCAGTATAGTCAGCAGCAGGCAGGATACCAACAGGGAGCTGCACAACAGCAAACGTATTCCCAGCAGCAATACCCAAATCAGCAAAGTTACCCAGGACAACAGCAAGGATATGGTAAGAGAGCTGTCATTGACACCAACATGGCAAGTGCTCGCAATGCTTAATCCTGACATCTCCTTTCCTAAGCTAAAATATGATGTAAACTATTTTCTTCAGCAATCTTGACACCCACCTACCAAAACTAGCCAACAGCATTGAAGAAAAATGGGATTCTGTGTACAGTAACATACATTAATATAGCAGTATGACATGCAGTTCTGTATTATCACACCGGATCCTGTTCTCTTTTGAGGAGTTGAAAATGTTGTGGAGAAATCTTATGTATGTTATGCCTCACAGTGACTTCCCTGTAAGTGTAGCTAAGAGGCCACTACATCAATTCTCAGGCTTCCTACACATCTAATGCTTATGCAACTGACACGGAAAAATAACATCTTAAAATTAGAATCACTCTGCCCTCATTTAGATTTCTTGCAATCCTCTATGTGCCTTATTATCACTTGGTGAGGAATTGATGCTAAAAGAAAAAGTGCAAGTGCTTTGAATGTGCAGCTAACATTGCCGGCGGGATTTGGAGTGATTCAGGTCACCAGCGGCAGTGCTCTCCATCATCATATTTGAACCCCTTTTGTTAACCCTAAGAAATCCTCCTGGCAAGCTAAGCCTTACTAATTTCACTCTCTTCTCAGGTCCTGCACAAGGAGCCTCTTCACAGTATTCCAGTTACCAACAGGGACAGGGGCAGCAATATGGAAGCTACAGAGCTTCCCAGACAGGACCCTCTGCCCAGCAACAGAGGCCTTATGGCTATGAGCAGGTAAGTTGTCTGAGTCCCTGCTATAAAAAAGCAGGTTTTAGCTCTGCTTGTGAATCTGCTCGACAATTTTATGCAAGCGCATTGGTGATATTTTCTTGAATATTTCAAAAGTCAAAAAAAAAAATTGTCCATTTCACTGCATGTATTATCACTGCAGTTCTGTGATTCTCCAACACAAATATTTCTGTGTTTTTGTTTTTGTTTTTTTTTAGGGACAATATGGAAATTACCAGCAATAAAAGAACATGATCCTGTGTCAGATTCATTTCAATAGTATATATGAACTGGATGTACAGGCAGTTTTGATTAATTGTAATATGTTGGTTACCCCTTAGCACAAAGCAGCGTCTGTATGTGAACAGTGTTCATTTCATGCTGGATATGAAGCAGTGCACTACTGATAACAAGACAATGCTTTAATGGTTTGATATTTGGTGCTGTGTATAGTACTGTATGTTGATACAATGCTTTTTTTTTTTTTTTTTTCTTTTCATTTACCCCCTGCCATCCTTGATGTTTCTAAATAGCTCTAGGATCGTTTGATCACAGTTTGCCCGGTTCTGGAAAACAGACAGGTTATTCTGAAGTCTGGTTAAATACAAAGCCACTTAGTCATATCTCAGCCCAGGGAAGTATCCTAGGGGAGGTTATTGATTGCTGTTTAAGTGATGCATTCAAGTTTACCTGCCAGCCTCTGAAATTCGTGGCTCTTATCTTTACTCCTTTAGAGTAAGGGTAGGGATACATTCCTTGTGTAGTCAGTTCCGTGCTGTAAGGTAAAAAGAAAATTGACTGCAATTTCCACAATACTTACTGGGCTCAATACCCAAGTCTTCTAATTTAAAATATCTGCATAGGTCCATGTTTCTGTTGTAAAAGACAGAGAAGGATGATGAAAACATATATTCAAGAAAGCATTAATCACTACAGGCACCTTTTGTATATCCATGTAAACTACAGTATTTCTATCGTGAAAAGACAAATGGAAGGGAGCTTTGAGATCTGGAATGTCAGCCTACTAAATGTCAATATTGCTGCATATTGTACTAAGCTAAGAAAAACATCTGGCAGAACTCCAGTCTTAAATATGCTACTCCAAATTTTATAAATCGCATATGTATTTTTGTGCCAGACTTCCCAGGCTGGTAGCTGGCATCCTTCTTAATTCTGATTCTCCCATTGCTCTCATTCAGATTTTCCAGCAAGTGTTATAGCCATGAATATTATCACGTTTTTTGATTGACTGTTCCTACAGCTCCTCGTTACTTTTATTTTTATTTTGTAGCTCGATAAAAGTAGTTGAGAAGAAAAAATCCGTCCTTTTTGCAGTTAAACAACTAAATTCAGCTTTAATTCTGCAACCGTATTATGCAGAGAGGGGAGGGGTTGTTAATAGGGTCAAGCAGTAAGAGAAAACCTATAGAGGGAGAATTGAGAAATAAGAAATAGTGGCATGTAGAAGCCACTACAACTAAGAAAAGTCACTTTTATCCAGTTGAATACATTCTTATAAAGTGCTGAAGTTGAATAAAGCACTTTAAAAATGCTTATATAACTGCTAAATGAAGTACCGAATTTCTCAGTGGCAAAAGGCTAAGCTGGCTCTACTTCATGAGCATTTTTTAATGCAGGACTAAATTGAAAATTAGACTATAGAGTAAATATATCCTCTGCAGGCTTTTCTCCTTTTCTTTGTCTAAACTGCTATATTTATTGGATTTTGAATTCTGGTACTTCCTATTTTGGAAAACTAAGACCACAGGGAAAAGGAAACACCTCACATGTCGTTATTTTCTTTCCTGTGAAGGAGAAGTCTTTATATGGAACAGCCAGACAGTTTACTCTTAAATATTGTGCAAGCACTGCCCTTGATACATTAACACTTTTAATTGCTGATAAAATAGAAAACATGTTTCTTATTCAGTCCTTATTCCTCCCATCTTTCCTGCTGGTGTTTTCATACCAATAAGTACTCTCAAATATCAAGGAACAGAAAGGAAGTACAACCATATTCTTTATAATATATTAATAGTACAAGTAGCCAGAAGAATGCAATATTGCTGTTCGCCAACTTGGAAATACACCTTTTATGTGGTTTTTGAAAGTGCTGAAATGATACTTTTGAGAGGATACGAACAACACTTAAAACACAGCAACATCACATCGAGCTGAAATGTCTTACATTAAGAATTTCTTGAATGTTGTGTATATAATGTATTTGAAAGAGCACTTTGGAAATAGTTTGTACATTTATTTCCTAATTTATACATGATTTTTGGTGTTAATATTTTTAATTGTTAATAACAAAATGTTTATTTAATGTGTTGTCCATTTTTATGTATTAATGTGGAAAAAAAGTGATGCCAGCATTTTGACTTCTTCCATTAATTGTATCATCTTCTGTTTTGTAATACAGAATGCTTGAAAATTGTTTAGGTTAAAAATGATTGGAAAATGAAGTTGGTGGTACTTTTTTATGACAGGCTTCTGAATGGGAGGAGAAAAAAACAGGTGATAAGGGGAGGGTCCTTTATTAGTCTTTCTAGAAACAATGTTGCACCATGTTCCTCAAATTTTGGATGTGTGTCAAAGCTTATTAGATATAACAAGTTTGTCCCGGCTTTCAGACTCATTAAGCACTATTTGATGAGCAAACACTGTGCATACGCACAAGTGTCAATAGCCCTTGTTTTAATGGCTCACCTCACAGGTAACGTGGAGGAGAGAGTGAAGAGATGTATCCTCTGACTCATGGTGCACCGAAGCTTCCCTGAGAGGGGCAGAGGTAGAAAACAGGCCCCTTGGGTGGCATCTGCCTTATTTGAGATGCTGCAGCACAACCTCTGGGGCACAGTGAAGGTCTTCATGACCATGGTGGGCAGAAGGATGCCCTGGATTTCCACAGAGCGGAGCGATCACCAGGGCGCTTGTTGCCTTCACAAAACGATCACCCGGTGCGCACAACGCCCTTCTGTCACACAGTAACGACCGTGTCGCGAAGGGACCAGACCTGGGCGCGGGCGCGGCGCCCACCCGCTCCCGCCTGGCAACGCCTCCCCTCACGCCGCGCTTCCCGCCACGGCGCTTCCCGCCCAAGCAGCTGCGCATGCGCCGGCGGGCAGCGGCCACGGCTGCGGGGCGGGGCCCTAACGGCCGCACGTCACGGGACGTCTCGTGACGTCACGGGTGCGTGCCCGGGGGTGCCGCGCCCGCCATGCTGCTGTGGCGGCGGCTCGTGGTGGGCGGCCGGGCGCCGCGGGCAGCCCCGCTCCTCGGCGTGTTCCTGGGCGCCCCGCGCTGCCGCCCGCCGCCCTTCTCCACGAGCGGCGCGCGAGGCGCCAAGAGCCGGCGGTTCGCGCAGAAGAGAGCCCTGACGGAGCGGCAGCTGGTGAGTCCCGCCGCAGACGGGCCGGGTCCGTGTTGGGGGAGCGGCCGTTTGTTTTGTTGGTCCTCACGGTGATAAAAGACACACTTCTGAGGTGAATATATATATATATATACACATACATATATATATATTCTGGAGTTCAGTCAACTTTTTGAATGTTTAGGAAATCTACTTCTCATGTGGAGGTGTTGGTGCTCAGAGTTAGGTGTTTCCTAGCCCAGACATACAGACTTGGAGGAAATGAGCCTTATGCAGTCTCAAAATTAAAACCTTGTTTTGTTTTTCACTTTGGGGGCTTCCGTAGTTGCTAGGCTGACTTATGTGTTATGCCTGATAAGCTGCACAATCTAGGACGTTTTCATGTGGTTCCTTTCCAATTTAAGTTTCACATGAACTCTCATTTACTAATTCTTTAAATAACAAGTTCCGGTAGTTCACTATCTTGCCGTATGGTGGTGCTAAATACTTTCCTAACAGGGTCTTTTAAAGCAGTCAGGAATTGTAATGTAGCTTTATTTATTCAGAAATTATGTTTCTTTTCAGATGAATATCTATACTGCAATACTTCACCTGCACATACTATTCAGACCACCTTATTAGAAAATGATATTGTTCAATCTCATCGTGAAGTCCAAGCTGTGGAATCTGTGTGCCTCTGCATGCATGCTCACCCTTTCTCTTTTTGGTCTGCCATGTAAATAGTCTCATGCATGCATGTGAAAATACATCTGCAGTATTTTCCTTTGGGAATTCCAGAACCCTTCTCAAAGCCAGGATCCAGAAATTTCTTTACACCATGTCTTCTTTACCCCCTGTGCAACTGACTGCTATATACAAAGTATTTCTCTGCTTATTCTCTTTGCAAATATCTTCTGTTCTTTGTTTTTGCTACTACTCATAATTCTTTTAAGTTTGAAACATGCGTTAATTTAATCATCTAATATGCAGACTTGTTGGAGGATGGCTTATAAATTGCACTGAAGTGGTACAAAATCCATCCCTGTTGCAGACACGATATTTTGTGGATCATCGGAAAGTGCGAGTGATTGGAGGACATGGCGGAGGAGGGGGCCATTCTTTTTATAGTGAGCCCAGAAAAGAATTTGGAGGTCCTGATGGTGGAAACGGAGGTGATGGGGGTCATGTCATTTTCAAAGGTAAAAAATCCCAAGTCTGTTTTGTTTCCTGCTGTCTCATCCTTTAAAAATCCCCATTGCCCCACCAATCAACCAAACCAACCCAACAACCCAGTGCTGGAGTGTTGGTAGCTGGTAAATTTAAGTGTGAGAGATCTGAAATGTTTCTCCGCAAACTGTCTTTGCTTTTTAAGCCTTGTGATAAGCTGTGGTAACAGGGACAACTTAAATGACCCTGATAGCCTTAGAAGAATCACCTAAAAAGTGTTTGGAGAGACAAGGTAATTCAGAAACATTATATCTGCTCGTCTCTGCCTTTGTTATGGTAAGGCTAAAACCCATTGCGTTTTACTTTCAGGTTAACTAAATCTTCTTCCACTCCAGTCTGCTGCAAAATCTGCTAATCTGGCAAGCGCATTTTCTCGAGTATTTTGTAATAGGTGCATAGACTTTGGAATGACCAGTTTATAAAAAAGGTGATCAATAAACCTAAGCTGATCAATAAAGATGTGGAAACTTCATCATAACTTATATTAATAGTAGTCTTTCCTGCTTTTATTGTTGAAGCAGTGAATAGGATGTGTATTACTACAGTATTTGTAAAGAGAAAGAACAGGCAATAGGTTGTTCCTCTATGAAAATGACGTGTTTAAAATCTGTATGTTTTGCTTTACAGCTGACCGCCAAATCAAATCACTTTCTTCAATCCTCCCCTTCTATCAAGGCTTTCATGGACAGAAAGGAGGAAGCAAAAACTGCTATGGATCCAACGGTGCATACATGTACGTTAAAGTAAGTTAAGGTTGTTAAGAGTAAACACCGCAGATTCCCAAGCTGGATGATGTAGTTGTGAGAAAAATCGCTTGTGTGTACATTTTTACAGGGACTTTTGCATTTCATCTCCAGAGCTGGTTGGCACATGCAGAGATCCAGCTGCTTTAACTAGTCATAAAAGCCCCGCTTCCTTGGCAGGTGCATCTGGCCAGAACAAACACAGTTTTACTTTCAGGGCTCACTTGCCTAATATTTTCAGAACAAAGAACCTGCTAAATAGGAGCAGACTTTATTGTTTCATGTTTTCTTTTTTTAAACATATCCTGTTTGGTGCGTAGGTGTACTGTGTTTCTAAAGTCACGACTATAATTAGATACCTGTGGTTACAAAGGCAGAAAACAGGGCTGTTAAAGTTCTGATGAAGTGTAGATGTCTGACAGTGGTGTTTGGGTTCAGAACATGAGCTTCATGAATTACACTTGTCATTTTGGATTCTTTCAGATCCCTGCTTCAGAATAGAGAGGGTGTTTTTTTTGTTTTTTGTTTTTTTAATCTAAAGTCAGCTGGCAAAGGGTCTGATGAGATAGTTCGGCTACAGTATTGTTTGTATTTGCCTGTATTTTCAGGTCCCTGTAGGTACATTGGTTAAGGAGGATGGGAAAGTTGTGGCTGACTTCACTCGACATGGTGAAGAGTATGTTGCTGCTTATGGGGGAGCTGGAGGAAAAGGTAATCGCTTTTTTCTTTCCAATGAGAACCGAGCTCCAACCTTCTTTACTCCTGGAGAGCCAGGCCAGGAAAGAGTCCTCCACTTGGAACTCAAGACAACAGCACATGCAGGATTGGTGAGTATTAATGTGGTTCTTCACCTTTATCTTTGCAATATGATGCCTGACTGATGGAAGAAATAATGTTTTATAGCATTTTATTACCCTTCTGTCTTGCTTGTCCAGAGATGCAGCTCAATGCTTTCTTGCTGTTATTTGGTGAAAGGCTGTCCAGAGTGATTTGCAGAGCTGTCATTCTTTTGCTACTTGATCTCATCCTATTTCTGCTAAAATCAACAGTAGCTATAGGAGAACAATGCACAAGATTCATCACTGATTAGTAGACTCACTGATGATGTACAATGGGTTGTCTGCAGATGGACAGTCTGGAGAGTTCTTCTAAACGAGTCATTGTGTTATGTGCTTTTTTTTTTTTTTTTTTTTTTTTTTTTTTTTTTTAAAAAAAAAGCACTTTGATAAAGGCCAAGTCATTTCTATCTCATCTTTTTTTTTTTTTCTTCCTCCAAATACCGAACATTTGACTTTCTTTGTTCTAGGTTTAACATTCTGTAAAATGAAAATACCAAGTCAATTTTCTTTTTTTAAATATGGAAATATTTTGATCCTGGCTATTAGAATTGTGCAAGTGCTCTTATGGTAATGCCATAACTGCACAATAACTGTTTGGTGTAGGAGAATTTTGCAGATTTCTTTAGAGACAAAGAAAGGAGTTAGCAATAATGGATCAATGCACTTAATTCTGTGTCAAAGTGAATACCTTGTCCAGTTGTGTGTGTTGGTTTGTTTGTTTTTTTTGTTTTTTTGGTTTTTTTTTTTACAATTTGGAAATTTGAGTTGATGCAGAGTTCTGTACTCTGACAATAATTCTGAGTATCTGATACCAGCAGAAAGAAAAAATCTGGTCTGTGTTCATCTGGGTGATATTGGCCCTCCGTATATGTCAGAATTCAGACATTGGATATCCAAAAGTAACTTTGTTTCTAGGATTGGTTTGTTTAAATAGTTATGCGTTAAAACTCTGAGAGCTCTGTAAAATCCCAAGCCTACAGGTGTTCTGGTTATTTATAGGCGAAATAATATTACTGATTCAGTGAGGGGCAAAGCGAATTCTGGATTTTTGGTGAAAAGAAGAAACCACCTGCAGTTGGTAAAGAGAAATAAAAGATAAAGACTGTAACAATTTCATTGCATCAATTCAGAGGAAAAAGTTTTTATGGTATACTGTTTTGAATTTGAAGAGAATATGTACTTATGTGTTATACAAAAGAGAATTAGAATGACCCTTTTATTTTTATTGGGATTAACATGAAACTGTGACTTTACTAAACTAATGTTCGTATTCCAGGTGGGTTTTCCCAATGCTGGGAAATCATCGCTTTTGAGAGCAATCTCCAATGCAAAGCCAGCAGTGGCTGCCTACCCATTCACAACCCTAAACCCTCATGTTGGCATTGTTCACTATGAGGACTATGAGCAAGTAGCAGGTAAGAGTTAGCAGGAACAAGTAGCAGGTAAGAATAAAATAAAGCAAATCTCTATACTTCTTGCTTGTTCTAAAAAAACTTCCAACCTAATGTAGCAACGCAATATTTAAAATACATTTCATGTTCACTTGTATGTGCCCTTAATAGTGAACTATGGATCTGTATTCTGTTTCCACTGAAATAATCTATTTTGGGGAGCTATAAAGGATACATAACTTAGTATCTTATGACTGCTGTGTTTTGTACTACATTGATGCATTGATCTGTAATTCTAAAAGTAATCACAGGACATTAAAACAACTTGGTAGATGTTTTTAAATGTGTTGGAGTCACTGTGTAATTTCTCTCACTGTAGTTGCTGATATTCCTGGCCTAATAAGAGGTGCTCATCAAAACAGGGGCCTCGGGATGGCCTTCCTAAGGCACATTGAACGCTGTCGTTTTCTCCTGTACGTGGTGGATTTGTCTGAATCTCAGCCTTGGATTCAGCTACAAGACTTAAAATATGAACTGGAACAATATAGAAAAGGACTGTCCAAGATTCCATGTGTTGTCATTGGGAATAAGATTGACCTTGCCCAGTCCAGGATTAATTTGCCACTTCTCAGAGAACAAGTAGATGACCGGGTCATTGCGTTGTCTGCACTGACAGGTGACAACCTAGAGGAATTATTGCTGCATTTGAAAGAACTGTATGACAGTTATGTGAAAAGAGAACAATCACAAGGGAAAAGCCCAATCAAATGGTAGGACGCAGAACTACAGTGAGCCATAATGGAGGGGAAAATATCATAATTTGATGGATTAGATGACATCTTCCTTTTAAATGCATGGAGTGCAGTGTATGGATTTACTCTGGACTGCTCTGTTAGAAAGCTGCTTGTTTTGCTTCCCTTTGAAGTCTCTCAGGCATTTTGCAACAAAATACGGAAGTTGTAATAATGACGGTTGTCAATTTCCAGTTCCACGTCCAGGATCCCCTCTGGCATTAGACAGATACCTGCGGAATGAAGCATGCTATCTCGTGGAACTGATTGAAACTCAGGATCTGCAGGCCATGTTGACTTGCTTTTCTGAGTTGGAACAAAGTGACTTCTCAGTGTCATTAATCAAAAAATCTAAATAAAAATAAGCTGATCTTTTATCTGTCTGTCTTTATGATATAACCACCTTTATTCATTTCTTCTCTTAAATTTTTTTTCCCCTCCCCTCAGAGGGGAGACAGCTGCTCTCTGCCTTTAGGGAGGAGTGTGAAACAGCTATAATTAATGATGAAAATATTTCCTTGCTAGTATAAATAAATTATCTTTTTGCTACTGTAAATGGTATCAAAGATTGGTAAAATATAACATGGCACCAGAAATATTTCAGGAATAAACAGTGGTATGAACAAATTGAATTGCCAATGAGTACGAGCACCTGGTTCATGATTTGTGTTCCTCAACCCCCTTCTGCTGCTTAGGGGAAGAGCAGCAGCGCTGGCTGCTAGGGCTGTGCATCAATACCCGTGTGTCTGTGGAGGTCAGAGCCACCTGTGCATGAGAAATGTCTCACCAGGTTTCTGCATGCAGTGTGAGGTATGACATTGCACACTTAAGTCCAGGAAGAAATATTTTTGGGTTCCTCCCAGCTGAACACTTTTGTGCAGAGCAGACCAATTCTCACAGAGCAAGGAAATAGCTTTGAAAGCAGTTTTATTCTGAAAAATAAAAACTACATTTTGTCTGTGGCTATGGATCAAGAGGCGCCACTGCTAATAGAGAGGACTCTGTTATATGTATCATGTCTATGCAAATTCCTGAATGCAAAATGCCAATATAACTTCACTGTATTGTCTTCTGCAGGCTCTCTTGCTAACTGGGCTTATTGGTACAGTGACATCTGTAATGACAGGTTAATGTTGGGATCAGAGGGTAGGTGTGTTGCAGGTGTGCGACTTAATGAGTTATTAATTGGGTGGTAGGTAGAACATAAAAAGGGAGCACAAAGGCTGCTGGAATGCTAATGTGTTATTTGAACAGTTAACTCTGGGGTGTGGATTAAAAGACAATAAATATGTGTTTGGGCTTATTTTTTTCTAAGAAAAGAATATACTCTATGTATACATAGTATTTTTTTCAAACTGTAAGATTGATACTGGAAACTCATATTTTAGGGGAGATTGTGTCTTGCAATATGGAGATATGCATAAAAGTTACAAGAGGAGAGACTTTTTGAGAGAGAGAGAGAGAGAGAGAAAAAATCTTTACTGGACCAGCAGGATCGTATGTGTGCACGGAGAATGGTTCAGCTTTCAGCTCCAATAGGACTACAGCCTGGTCACTACCCTAAAAGCTCTGTTTTCATTTTGAAACTATGGACATTTTGTCCACTTCCATTAATAATGAAATTCACTATCATTGTGCAGATGGCTCTGCTATAAATTAAAACCTTGTCCCTGAATTGCTGCTGCCTGGTCTTTAAAGAACAGTCTTTTTTTTTTTTTTTTTTTTTTTTTTCCTGTGTGTCTTCCATACGGCAGCTTCCAATGCTATTCCCTGTTAAGAATTTTCCTTGTCTTGTTAAATAGGGATTAATTGTACCTGCACTGAAGAGGTCTGAAAAGACTGAAGTTATTAATATTTGGATGGCAGGTTATGTATGTGTGCCAGTAATGATAAGGGGAGGCTGGGCAACTATCTTGATAATAAAACCAAGCTACCTTCACACTGCACCCTTTTTTTTTTTTTTCCCCTCTTTGCAGTTCTGAGACTTATTATGTGGTATGTGCCAATTTTTCTGAGACATAAAATATAGCTGGCAAGACAAAGGCAGAGAGATCTTTATCAAGCTTGTTTTAATATTGAGATTGTGTTTGTCCTTCATTTTCCCCCTGAGAGTAGTTTTTCATCTCCTCTTTCCTGATTGAGATAAGAGTTGTCCAAGGAGGAAGCCTTAACAGCATCTGATTCTGTCATCAACCTTTTTTCCTCTGTGCTTGTTTATGTGCAATACTGCTTTGGTTTTTTGAAATGTGCATTTCTTGGGCTCTGTTCTTAACATATTACTGTAATTCTGCACCACGAAGATAGAAATACACATGTATTGTATATTTCCTTTGGAGTGAAAAGAATAGCTATGCTATCAAATCATATAGTTATGGCTTAATACCTTAATCATATCTACTTGCTTAATTTCAGTAAGAGGAAATGGATATGACTGGTTACTTTGTTGCAAGTCATTTTATTCTGCTACCATTCTATTGACTTTAATTGGAGTCACTCTGGTATAATGCAGTGGTGACCCAGGTAATTTTTAATTTTATTTCTTTTTTTTTTTTTCTTCTGAATATAGCACTGCAGTATGTGCAAATATTGTTACTTTGTTGTGGTTATTAGGTAAAATAAGCACAAGGCTTTTCATTTGTTATGTCTTATCCATATATGCTGAAAATGTTTTGTACAGACTAAATTACCTTTTGAAATGTATGCTTTAGAAATGCACTTAGATCCAGGCATTAACACTGAAAAACAGGACTGAAAACTAACTGTAGAACAAATACATCTTTTGTTACTCAGATCTTCAATTTGGGGTCTTTTTAACTTTGTAACTGGAGAAATACATGGTCAATAAAGACATAGATGAGAGTATTTTAGGAAATAAGGAAGATATTTTGGGGAAAATATCTTCGGTTTTGGAGTCTTTTTCATGTATGAAGAAACTTGGTCATAATTGTTAAGTTACCGCATTTTGGTTGTGACACTTTGTTCCTCGGTGCTTATTTACCATTGAGATTGGAACATCAGTGTTTTCCAAAGGCACGTGAATCCCCATCCAGTGTATCCTTTGTACACACACTAATCAGGCGTGGATAGAAGTTAGACATGCACTGTCTAAAGCCAGGTGAATGAATCTTCCACTAAATGTGGAAAATGCTTATGAAGAAAAATATTTGCATGAGGCGATATAATTAACTAAAACTATTTGTCAAGAAGACATCTGTGATATTACAGATGAAGTATCCATATTTTGATTATCTTATTCATGAAATCATACTCTTTTGTAGCTATTCATTTCCTGTTGTTTTTCTCTATCACAAATTGGGATGATTAGTTTGGCCAGCTAGTTTGCTTTGGCCAGACAGGACACACATTTGTCACATTTAAAAAATAACCTGGTAAAAGGTCACTGTATTAAATCAACATTTTTTACAGGGTTGTTTTGGAAAATGTTTATTTTCTCCATTTACCCACCACCACGCCAGACATGGAATGGGAGTTTCAAACATTAGTGCAAGTAAACAATCACTGGGAGAGTGAGCAATGTCTAGAAAAACAAGAACCAGTAGCATTTAGTAGCTTCCCTGCCAGAAGTTGTGATTCTGAAGCTTGCCAGTCTATGCAACAGGCTAAGTCCTTATATTAGTTTTGTTTCCCAGAGGTCTTGATGGCCCCTGTAACCATAGATGTAAAAAACATTTTTTGTTTTGGTAAGTTAACTTCCCTGTGTTTCTAAATCAGCGGAAAAAATCTAACTTCGTTAACTAACACCAAGAAAGTGGCTTTGAGCGATGAATATGTTTTCCTGCTTGACCCAAGCAACTTGCTCAATCGCTTTTGTTATTTTTGTTTTTCTAGATAGCTTGTACAAATATAATTTATAACCATACATGCATTTACATTTGTAGCTTCAGTGGGCTTCATCTTGAAGTACAGGATGAAAATACACAACTCGCTGAAGAGATGCTCAGTTCTACATGGTGCATCACATCTGCCTTCCCCTCTTGTAAGGTATTGTACTTTTTCAGGGTCAATTTTGCCTTTTTCATGATATTGCAGTCTCTTCGAGGATATTAGCATTATTAGAGCTAACTCTTTCTTTCCTGAAAGAAAATCAGGACTTTTTCCCCAGTAAATAAGAATTTATTTGCAGATTGATGGCAAAAATTGCCGTGTGAACATGTACGGCTTATTAACTGGTGCTGCTAATTCATGTAGATCATTGTTTGTTCATTAAAGGCTCTAAAGACAAAGTGATTTTTAATGCTTACTAAATGTATTCCAGTGGCTTAGAAAATTGATCAAGACAGAACAGTTCCATAATTGTATATTCACCCCAAATGAACAGTGCTACATAAGTTAATTTCATAAATTTCCTAGTCCGAAACAAAATCAATAATACATTTGAGTAATCAGATCACTTGATGAATGAGTGCACAGTATGAAATTTGCTTCTAGTGAATATTCAAGCTAAGAAGTAGCTTTTGCCTCCAATTTATGCTAGTAAAGGCTGAGTGCTTATATGTTACTGGAGACAATGATTACAGAGAGTCATGAACGTAACAATATAAAGAAGGAACTTGTTCAAAGTTGGTCAGAAATTTTTATACTGCTCTTTTCCGATAGATAATATATCCATATTCTAACGCATCCTGTGTGATCCTGTCGGCACACGAGTACCTCATCGGAGCTGCTTGTGTAGTTCACATTTAAGCTTAGTCAAATTTGTGCTGTGCTGCTTTGGTGTGGGGGCGGCGTTATTCTGCTGTGTTATTTGCTGATTTGACGCCTTGTCCTGCCACTTCTATGAATGATTACTATTAATCAGATTGGTTGATTATTGGTTGTTTTTCCTGTTTTCAGTCTGTTCGGTGCCTGAGTTCAGGCCTCCCTCACGTCAGGATGACGTGAGGTACCGAGTCATGTCAATTGGGCTTCTAGTTCTTCAACAGAAATTACTCAGCTACCTACATTCTCGGTGTTTTTGAGATGGTGACTTTGAAACTGAGCTCAGAAGCACATGGGATTTCTGAGGGGAAGTCTCTAAAGGATTTCAGCTTTTTATCCTTTTGAAACAGATGAAAACATTTGAGCATCTTTGATTCCAGTCTTCTGTCTAATGTAGAAGTAGCTATGTGTCAGCATTCTCCTGCCGATGTAGTTCTATCAAATACTTCTAAACCTTCGTGTAGATTAAAAATAATAACAGAAATACTAGGGGCTCTTCCTACTTGTTATTTCCATAAAATCTGTTGAACAGTGGCTTAATTCCTAGTTCTGTGAGGTCTTAACTTTGGCTTTGTGCATGTACTGTAAATGCTATTATTTTATCCCAGTATATTTTGAATACATGCTCAATCAGAGATATTAAACAGTGCTTTAGCTGTAATAGTTTGTTGAATTTGTGCTTCCTAGAGTGTAAATTTTATTCTTAATGGAGGGTAACCGCTCTGTTTTGTCAATCTGTCATTAATTCTTGAACACTGTAGGGTGTACGTGCAACCTTGTGTTCAAGGAATTCTATATGCAGCTCCCATATTGTTTGTTGTTCAAAAACCAGCGCCTAAGAACCAAAAGCTGTATGTTAACTGTTACTTAATTCATAATGGCTGAAGTATTTTCCAGAATTGTCCTGCTAGCAGAGAGCTGCTGTTCATGAATGCTTAGAGATATCCAGAATAAGATAGTTAAGGACTTCGCAAACAGCTTTTCTTCAGTGTTAACTGTGCTGCTAAGTCCTTAGATGATATGTTAAAAATAATTCACCCATCCCAAATGCATTTTTGTGCTTAAAAGAAAGCCTGATATTTAGTTGTGGGCACAGTCTACTTATAAAAACTTCAGTTTGTTGTTGTGAATCTTGCAGTTACATGCACAGAATGGATTCTGTTGTCTGTACACACATAACACCTTTATTCTCTTTCCTTGCCATCTCTTTGTATGATCATTGTATACCAAGGCAGGGGGCCTTGGGAGTTATTGACAGCTATTTGCTGTGTAAGAAAAGCCTTTACAACACAGCACAAAACTCCAGCTAGGCACATCTGAGTCACTTTATAAAATTGTATTGGGTGGTAGAATTTCACAAATGGAAAAATAATAGTCTTGTTCTTCCCCCACAAATGCACACGCGCAGCCCTACCTCTAATGTTTGCTAATTGGATTAAGTACTGGTCCTGTTGTGCACTCGGACTGTACAAGCAGCTCGTAAATTATGGAGTAAAAACGTGTGACCTATAAATACGTGGTAACGAGCAGTGCTCGTGCATCCTGGGCTATAGCGATAGACACGGTGGGGATTTAGTGAGTCACCAGCATTCCTGAGCTCACAGGAGAGGTTTACACACAGACCTGGGTTTCCTGCCTTCGAGCTACGTACATGTCGCCCTTCCCAGGAGCCCGCGGGTTTGGTTTAAGTTAATGCCACTGACACAGTTTGCTATCCCAATAAAATGGTGGCACCAGGTTACAGCTGTGCCTGACACCCTGCAGCTTTCCTGATTGCTTTTCTAAAAACTGTAATTCCCTAATCCTGCAAAAGCAGCGATATTGGTAGAAAAAGATGTTGTGAAATGGAGTGGAAGAAAGGAATAGATTCAACTCAAGGTTAAGTGAGCACCTTAGTGCTGTGAGATCCCACTATCCACGTAGACCTTGCATGATAAAGGCTAGTTTTGTAATAATGCAAGAAACCCAGGGAGCCTTTGCATTCTGTGGCAGTTATCCAGCATGGCTAGTAACATGCTTCATTCTCTGCCTGCTATTCCAGCCTCTGAAGTGAAGGTAATGCTCCTGTTCCATCTGTTTGCAGAACAAGCTCTGGAATGTGAGGGGTTCACTTCCACAAGCAGGTCAGTACTTCCAAGTTGTGTTGGTACCATGGTTGTGCATGGGAAACTAGGGTTGTGAAAAATTAATCCTCTCTTAGAAATTGTGTTGCTAAACTAATGTCTAGTAGAGATACCACCCTAGTGTCTTTCTATCCCTGTACTGCTATGAAAATTAATATTTATTTGCAAACATGGAAGGAAATCATTAGCATTCTTTCAAATCAAAATATAATCACATCTTTCTGATTTCGAAGATTCTCTCTCAGCAAATTTCATTAATTATCCCAGACAGGTGTTTTTCAACAAAAGCTCCTTCTTGTGCTGTCCCTTCTCTAGCCTCCTACTTGAGCTAATGAAGCTTCAGCGACGTCTCTGCAACAATGGAGCAATTTATATAACTACAGGTTAGAGAGAACGAATAAGGAATCGTAATTGAGGAAGGGTGTTGGAGAGAGGCAGCGGGAGCAAAGTTCTCCTGTGTGTGTAAAGAGATATCTCATTATTGGTGATTAGGGAGGAAGCATTGCAGAGCCAGAAGGAAAGTAGCTGTGCTGAAAAATGTTCTTTCATAGCGTATTGATATGCACTCACTGCTCTAGGAAAGGACCAGAGACCTGGTAACTCTAATTGCTGCCTTTGCATCCTCCAGTTTATGGAGTGTAGGTTTGTGTTAAGGGAACTGCCATTCCCTCCAAACATGACTTACAGTAAGTTACTTAGTCTGATTCTTTAAAAAACCTCTCGATACAATTTTCAGCTGCATTTACTTTGTTTACTAGCACTCCATGTATAAACTGGATACTTCTGCCTGGAAATAACTCTCTTCTTCCTCTGTGCCTATGGGCTTCTGCAAGTACCTGTTGCATTTGCTTGACTATGGCAAGCCTTTTTACATAGTTTTTGAAAAAAGGACCTGATTGTGCAGTTTTCTGCCTGTAAGGTAGAAATGGGACATTTTTAACAGCTGTGGTTTCAAATATATGAGGGCAGACCATGCAGAATGGGACCTATTTCTATTTTGAAACCAATTTAGCATAGTTTTAATAGATGCTTGGCCTCTTCTGTATTTCTGAGACCTTGCCCTGGCCATTGGAAAATCATGTAGGATGGTTTCTTATTTTTAAGCTTAAAGGAAGATAATAAAATCCTTTTTTTCTGAATAATAAGAACGTGGAGAAGGTAATCATTGTTTAGTGCCAGACAGTAAAAAGAGAGACAATAATTCCTCCATCATTTTCCTTTAGAATAATGTAACTGCTGGCAGCTTTTCTATAACCCGAACAAATGATCTGGTGGTCCTATCTCTCTCTCTGAACAAATGGAAAGACTCACAGCTGGGAACTAGAAATTTGTTCGTATTGCTAATTTGTCTTTTTTAAGCAGACGAGTGCATTTTGAGCCCCAAGTAGATTTAATGATAACATAACCTTTTCAGATCTAAACAGTGTGAAACATGTTCTGTGAAAGAACTAGTCTTGGAAAGAATTAAGGGCTTTGCTTTCACCAAATTAATGTTAATGGAGTTAATGTGCTATCAGGACTTGCTAATCAGTGGTAAGAGAAATCTAGCTGTCTGAGGAGCTTGCTGGGGGGTTGGCTGGTTGGGTTTTTTTCCAAACACAAAGACTTTAACTGTATCCTCAGACAAATCTGTAGGTACTTGGCTTTTCAAATGGATGTGTAATTTCCAACAAAGTCCTATTTACTATAAAGGATTTGCAAGCATCATATGAAAATATTTTATTGAGGTTTTCAGAGGCTGGGTAGACATAAGCAAGGGTACAAGCAGGCTCACCAACGGGCACACTAGCTGCTCTTAGTACACTTCTATCACAGGATATGATTTAACTTGTGTATAATGGTCTGAATGGCAACACTGAAATATCATTTTCACTGAACAAGACATCATTTAAAACCTGACAATATTGATCTAATCAACAATAAAGTTCAAAAATATTGTTTCTTTTATTCCTAGCAACAGCCAAGAAACAGTTTGCTTACAACAACTAAGTGTAATTGGCCATCACAACATCCTAAGCTTTTGGGGATACTTTACAGTATTTGGGTTTCTATTTGAAAATGTATTTTTCAAACTTATGATTTTGAGTTCCCCCGTACAATACTGTTAGATATGAGCTTTTGCCATGGCAACTAAATATGTATTTGTATTACGACAGCACTAAACAGTGGGAGTTACAGTTGTTGGCTTTATGATCATACTACATCTGTTCCCACAGAAATTAGAGGCTAAATAGGCTACTACGAAGTATAAAATGGGAAGCAGAGACAAAATGCCCAAGGTCTCATATTAAGACAGTGATGATAGAGCCCTGGTCTCTTGAAGCTGGCACTGCAGCTATGAAACTCGTTGACTGCTTGAAGAAAAAAGGATTTGATGCTTATGTTACTTGCTGACTCTCAGCATCTGTGAGTATCAGTGACTGCATTTTCTCTTGCTGGGCATCTCCAGCCTGGAAGTCCTTCCCATCGTGTTGCTCTTCTCCGTCCTCTCCGTTGCAAAGCCAGGCAAGCAGCAGACATCCTAAATGGGAAAGGCAGACGAGTCTGCTGCAGGACATGGGACCATGCTTGAGAGAAGAGGTAAGCTTTCCAAAGGAGGCAGGATTGCTAACAGTATACAGAAATCAAGATGATGATCAATAAATCAAGATGATGATCAAAAAGAATCAAGATATATTATCAGTTTTGAAGCAAGGATCAGGAAATGCCACCAGGGTGCTTGAGGATGCTGGGAGCTCCTAAGTCTGGCTGAAACTCCTGGGGACAAAGATTTACCCGTTTGGGGGCAAATACCAATTGCACCATCTGCAACTGGGGTCTAGATTATGGTTGTAGTTGTAGCACTAATGACAAATGAGGTGGGTTTTTTTCTTGAAAAGAAAGTTTGAAATTTTGCATCATTGCATGTCCATAAGTGTAAGAAAACTCTCTCAAAAACATCTGGTTTGAATGTAGACAACTTGTAGCTCGGTCCAATGTGTTCAAGTTAGATGTTTTTATTCTTTAGTTCTTACTAGTTTCGATTTTTGCTTGTTTTAACAAAATGCTGGTGCCTCTCTGGCTGCCTAGGTGGCAGCAGAGCTCTTCTGTGGCAGCTTCATGGAGCGGATGCAGATTTGGGGAGGGTGGGTAATGCCAAAAACTTACCCCTCCATTCTGTATGTTTTTTTCTGTTGCTGATGGACTGGAAGAAATTAATGTTGATCTCATTGCTGCCTTCTTCATATCCCGCAGACTCTTCCGAGGAAGCAAACTGCAGTACTTTGTCACACAGGCGAATGAAGAGGCTCTTCTCATCCGTACCCTGGGCTGGCTTCACTTCCAGCAGTTCTGAAGTGGGTTGTGAGGTTGAATCTTCAGCTTCTTTGGACAGAGGAGTTTCATAAAAGCTCTTCTGAAGCTGTAGTGACAGAGCGGGTACAGGATAGGGTTGACAGCAGAGTTGATCCACAGCAGCCAGAAGGAAGTTTCGTACCAGTAATCAGAGATGCAGTGGCCGTGGCAGCCCGCCCGGATGATCATGAGGAGAGTGTACGGTGCCCAGCAAACCCCAAAAATGCCCACAATTATTGCCAGCGATTTGGCCACTTTCTTGTCTCTGGAGAGCCTGAAGTGTTGAGTCATGCTCTGGGAGACGATCTTCATCCGCTTTTCGAAGGACGGAGTGGTTGGTGAGTTTTTACAGTGTTTTTTGTGGTAATGCTTTGGTTTTCCGCAGCAATCCGGGCTGGCTCTCAGCGCATCTTTTGCGCTCGGGCTGGAGGCTGATTCTTGTGCTTTGCTCTTGGAGAGGTCGAGGGTTTCAGCTGCCTCCTTCTGTTCCCACTTGCAGCATTTCAAAGAAAGCTTTTCTTCTGGGCTCGTTTCCATCTCTTCAGCAAAGGACTGCTGGTGTACTTTGTGGAAAATATCCAGGCGTATTTTGGTACGCTTCTGTATGTTCAGGTAAATGCTCAGGTTGAAAAACATTACACTGATGAAAGGGGTGAAAAACTCCAATGTAGAGGCTGTCATGAGAAAATACCAGTTGTAGAAAAATTCAGCATAGCATTCCCCAGTGGGTATGGTGCTCTGACCCGATATGTATTCCCAGCTGATAATGGCAGGTCCGTAGAGCAGGAAGGCCAGCACCCAAACCATCACCATCTTCAGCACGGCTTGCTTCGTGTTGCCTTGCTGGGCTCTGTAGGCGACCTGCAAGGGGGACATCTTTTCTCAGGAGTGACCACGCCGGCCAGCCGGTCGAGGCTCCTCTCAGAGGAACCATTGGCCTTTCTGGGAAAGTTGCTAGGCAATAGCCCAGCAGTGCAACAGATTTGTATGGGCAACGGGAGCAATTGCTAGATAAATCACACTCCTGCAGGGAAGACTTAGAACCCCCATCTTGCAGCTCCAAAAACAAACTTGGCTTTTCTCAGTGGAAATGTACTGGCTTGGATGGAGCTCGGCAGCCCCTTCCCTGAGCGGTCCCCAGCTGCTCCCTGTGCCTCCTGGGCATCAACCTGGGGCAGAGACTTTGCTCAGGTTCTCTGGACTTGGGCTCGTTGTAGCTAGTCTGTATCATACCTGGAACTGAGGGGAAACAACATGCAATGGATCTGAGCTGCTTCCTGCAAAATGCTGAATATTTTTGTCTTCCGCCATAGTGCCTAAACACCTTAGGCAGCACCCGGGAGAAGTGGAACTGAGATGGACTGCTCTGGTAGACAAGGAGAAGCCAAGGCTCCTATTGCAACCCCCTTGTTTCTCCTGGAGATAACCAGCCCCTGGAAGTTGGTAATAGGTCTGCTTAGCTCACTGACTCACTTGGATATTATCTTCCTGGCGTCTGAGAAGGGAACACCTGCACAATGGGGTTTGAACCTTAAATGATTTAATTGTGCCAGAAATGCTAGTCTGAAACTAAAGCTGAATTATGTATTTGTGGGTAATTATTGCTTTCCATCAGTAGGCTGAAAGATTCATAATTTTGGAGGATTCAAAAGGCTTTTAATTATTGCAACGAATCTGGAGAATAAAGCAAGGGGAGAATATTCCCCTCTCAGCTGCCAGGGCAGGACTCACCGCTCTTGTCACAGAGAGAAATCTGTCATAGCTAATCAGTACAATGTTGAAGACCGAGGAGGTGCAGAGCAGGTAATCAACTACGAGCCACAGTTTGCAAAGGCTTCTGCTGAAGATCCATCTCCCTGTCAGCACATAGGGCACGTACAAGGGGATGCAGAAGGCACCTGCAACCAGAAAGACAGGGGTCTGCACGGGGCTGGCCCTGGGGGAGCGCGTGGCAGCTGGGGACACCGCAGCCAGCGTGTCCCCCACGTCCCCACAGCTCCAGCCCCCGGCCCGGGGGAGCAGCCCGGGGCTGCTGCTCGGAGCTGCAGGGCTCTGGGCACGGTGCTTTGCCGTGTCCTGGTCCCGTGCAGCCTGCACGTGCCCTGCTGTCCCAGGGCCGGGAGTCGTGCAGGGGCTTGAGCCTCGGCTGCTGCTGGAGGGGCTGCCGGGGCTGTCGGGGGAGGTGTCGGTGCCGGGATCCCGGGGCTGTCGGTGCAGGGCACGGGGAGGTGTTGGTGCCGGGATCCCGGCGCTGTCGGTGCAGGGCACGAGGAGGTGTCGGTGCAGGGATCCCGGCGCTGTCGGTGCAGGGCACGGGGAGGTGTCGGTGCAGGGATCCCGGCGCTGTCGGTGCAGGGCACGGGGAGCTGTTGGTGCAGGGATCCCTGCGCTGCCGGGGCTGTCGATGCAGGACACCGGGGGCTGGCGCGAGGGTCGCATAGGAGGAAGCCCCGATGCAGCCGCCGCGAAGTTCCGCGCCGGGCCGGGGGAGCTGCGCGGAGCGGCACTTTACCTACTAGGAAATCCGAGATGGCCAGGTTGAGCAGGAAGAAGTTGTTCTGCGTGCGCAGGCTGGAGTCGGCCACGAAGGCGAGCATGACCAGGGCATTGCCGGCCACGGTGACAGCGATGAGCAGCGCCATGAGCGCGCCCAGCGCCGCGGTGCCCGCGGCCGCGAAGCGCCCGGCGGCGGCGGCGGAGCCGTTCAGCGCCCCGCCGCTCTCCATGGCCCGCGCTCCGCGCCGCTCCGCCCCGCGCCGCCCCGCCCGGGGGTCCGGGAACAGCCGGGAGGGGGGCGCCGGCCCCGCTGCCTCGGGGCGATGGCACCGGCGACACGTGCCCAGGGCGGCCCTGCATCCCGCGGAGCATCGCCGAGGCGCCAAGAGCGTCCCCGCAGCCCCCGGAGCAGCGTCCCCACGTCCTCCCTGCAACCCGCCACGAGCAGCGTCCCCACATCGCCCCCAAACAGCCTCCCTGCATCCCCACATCCTCACCAGAGCAACCTTATGTGCCCTTCACCCAGAGCATCCCTGCATCCCCTTCATCCCCCCAGAGCATCGCAGCAGCTGCCAGAACATCTCTGCATCCCTCCCGGTCACCCAGGAGCATCCCTGCATCCCCAAGAGCATCCTCGCACCTATCTTCAGAGATGCCTCTGCATCCCTAAGAGCATCCCCACATCTCTATCCAGGAGCATCCCTGCGTTCCCCAGACCCTCCCCATTCTGCTGGAATCACCCTCTCCCTGCAGAGCATCCATCTCTCCACCCAGGACATTCCTTGGGACCCTGCCAGTGGTCCCTGCCATGCTCCTCTTTGGGGTGTGGATGGTGCCCACCCAGGGCTGTGGGCACAGCTCCTTTTTGGGGATGCCTCGAGCTCTCTGCATCGATGGTGAGGAGCAGAGGCCAAGGCTTGACTTGTCCCTAGTGGGATGTTGGCCAGGAGTCCCCTCTGCACCGGCTGACCTGGGTCTGGCACCTTTCTGAAGAACAGGGCTCAAAGGGCTGAGCATGGGGCCACCAGGCAGAGTGAGGAGCACAGAGGCAGCACAGAGACATGAGCCCATTTCCAGCCAGGAATAAGCTCAGGGCTGAGCTCGAAGTGGTGGGTGCACCTTTGGGGAGACTTTGAAGACCTTTGTGCAAGACTTCAGAGTTGCTTTGATTTAAGGCCAACCAGCTTCCCACCGATCCCGTGCTGGGTGGTGAATGGCAGATCAGCTCTGTAATTCCACTGTGCTCCCAAACAGAGAAGATCTGCTCCGTTTGGGGTGTAAAAACAAAAAGTTCTGCTGCTGTCAGTGATCTACACTCAGAGAATCATTAATATTCATTAACATGTTTACAAATGCCAAATTCCTGTGTGCATGCGGCCGTGTTATCACCACGGGCTGCTTGCTCTTTGGTTGCTGTCATTCATTATTTACAAAGTTTTTGCTATTCAGATAGGAAGCTGGGATGGTACTTGGTACCTAAGGTAACTTACAAAGTGATTTGCAAAGTGTAATGCTGCCACTTCTAAATTATTGTTTATCCAGAGTAATTTGCCCAGAATATTAGATAAATAAGAGATGACAGAGCTGAGCAGTCTATAGTTTTCCTGATATTTATCTTGTGTTTCTGTAGAAGGAAAAAAATATCTAATAAACTTTACAAAAAAAAAAAAAAAAAAGAAGTACCTTGGTAGTGGAACAAAGGAAGCTGGGAAGCAGTTCTGGAAAGCAGATAGCTTGCATATGAATTCCTCGGTGTTTGCTATCTTTAAAAGAAGTTTCCCTGTGATGCCAGGGCTCCAGGCCAGGAGAGGAGCAGCTTCTGAGACTTCCATCTGTCTGGGAAGCTGGAGCCTCCAGCATCCAAAAAATGGATTTTTGCTGCAGACCCTGTGCTGGGTGCCCCAGTGCTCCTGCACGGTGACCATCTCCTCCTGCTTTGGGGAAAAGGGCAACCAGCCTCACTCACTGGGCATTTTATAGAGGCTCTGTATGCAAGTGGCTTAGTGACACCGGCTTCTGCTGTGCATCACTTCAGTTTGGAGGTCCTAGAGGGGCCAATTTGGAGCACAGGATGATTAAAAACTCACTTTGTGTTCGTGTCTTTGCTGAATTGCCCCGGCATTGTCCCAAGCATCTGTCAGCATGCAACCTGTGCCGTTGTTTTATTTCCTTTTCTTCTGCCTTTTATTGTGAAGAATTGTATTTTTGGCTCTGAAAATTCCCTTCTTGGAGTTCCCCTCTCCCATCAGCAGGGCATAACCAGCGGTGCCAAAGCCCAATAGGAATTTTTAACAGGTAGCATCAGTGGAGAGGGCTCAGAACCTGCCAGGGAACCATGTCCCCTTCCAGAGCTGCCTCTCTGCTGAAACACCGCTCTTTGATATCTTTTCCTTTTAAAAACAACAACAGCAACTTGCCTGTCAAACTTGGAGACATTAGGCTCGATAGACACCGTGTCAGCCCAAACCTGGACGGGACTTAATGAATCAGCTCTCGTGGCGCTTCGTCCTGCTGCTCAGCCAGATGTCCCAATGACTTCTCCGGTAGCAGAGTGAGGGTTTTTTTCTCCTTCACAGGTTTCAAGGGGGTTAATTTAGCAGGTTTATTATTTGCTAAGCAAGGCAATGATGAGAACAGCCCTCAAAAATGCAACTCAGCTTTCAAACAGGTAAAGACAGTCCCTGTAGCTCTGCTCTCAGGTGGCCGCTTGCTATAACTTTCCTTTTATTTCAGTTTCTTTCTTTCCCTCCTTCCTTCCTCACAAGCCAGGTTGATCTCACTTGGACCTGTCCCAAACTGCAGTGACTGATTTTGGCTCCTTGGGAACTAACTAACTAATTACGAATAACCTTGTCACCAAGCAAAGTCACATTCCCAGTCCTGTGCTCCACCCTGGGCAAAGAAATGCTGAGTTTGGCTGCTCTGGGGAGGAAAGCACAGCTGAACAGGGTGAGTAATATGGTTTGTAATGAAGAAACTGTCTGATCAGAATTAACACCTGGTTCTTGTCAAGGCCAATTCGATATTGCATTTTGAAATTAAAATTTCAGAGCACAAGGGGAATAAGAACAAAAGTCATCCAACATCTGTCAGCTTGGGCTGATTTGGCATCTGCTAAGACCAATAGATGTTTTCAAAGAGAGATGGCAGGGTCTGAATAACAAGGCATAATACAGCTGTTACAAGCTAGGCTGGAATCATTTTGCTGCATGGAAGAGTAAATGTTACAGTTCTTTGAAAAAATATCAGCTAAACTTTGTTCTTCCTCAGGTGACGCTTTAAGGAAGCAGGGCTGGGCTTCATTTCTAAAGCTCTTAATAAGATCCATAGCTTAGAAGCTGAGTAGGGGCATTTGAGAAAGACCGAGTGGTTTCTAATCAAAGCCAATTTTGTTCCCATGTGGATGCTGAAAAGCAGCAGCTGTAGAGAAATGAGCTGGGCTTCTCTGGACCTTGGCTGGCACAAGCTGCGGGAGCGTGTGCTCCTTAGCACTTAATCAAACTTTATACAACTTAATGATGCTTAGCAATTAGCAGGGTCTAGTTCAAACCCACTTATGGAACTATAGTTTTCCTCAGAGCTTCTCCTATGGGAGAAGATGTGCAAATGTCAGCTCCCCAGCTCGCCGCTGCCTACGGAGACCCGGAGGCAGGGAACTCATTGGGAACCTTATGTAATATTTAACAGACTTCCTGAACTAATTAAGTATATTACTTTATATAGAAACCAACGTATCTTTAATATGTATCAAAGTTTAATCCAATTAAATTCATTGCTGCCACTCAATGTGGGCCCAATTCTCTCTGGCAAGAGGCAACCACATGGGCTCATTGCGTGCACCGGGGAGGAGAAGGTCACTCTTGCTCTTCCAGAGCAATTCCATGTGGAAATGTAACAGCAATATTGCCCTTGTCTGAACCAGGAGAGACCCTTCAGATTCGCACTGGTGTAGCTGAAAGCAGGAGATGTTTAGGACCCCTCAGAGAGGTGTTCAGCATGTTACAAACTAGAGTAGTTTTCAGGCGCAACATTCGAGGAGCTTCTCTGAAAATCCCAATTTGGACTCGCAGCCTGGTATTTAATCCACCGGAATATCCAGCCGCAAAAGCAATGTCATACAGAAGAGGCCATTCTCTAAAGCCTTGAAGAGCAGAACATGATCTTTGTTGCTGAGATCAGAAACGATCTCCAAAAATTCTTAGCTTCAGGGAAACCAGCAGTCCAGGTACCTTTTATCCTGGCTGGTTTGACCAAATGGCTTCTCCAGCACCCTGGTGATGAAGCTGGTTGTCTCCAGGCTGCCAGACAGTGTCTGGCCTCCATGTAAACAGTGTCATCTCTGCTCCACTGGGCACATCCCTTTGGGATGGGTGACTTGGTCTGAGACCGGCGAAGGTCCAACAATGTCACAGTCCGTTAGCGAAGTGCATTTCCATCAGAGGAAGATAACATTCCTTGGAGGAATGAACCGTGTCCATCTGCTCTTCCTGCCTTGTCAGCTCCCTGCTGTGGGCCGCAGCGACGTGTCCTTGTCCTTCTCCCTGCCCTTCTGCCGAGATCCGCCGGGCGGGAGGCTGCCTCCCCCACCGTGTGCTCCCCAAACTGTGTTTTATTGCTCTTGGGGCTCCAAATCAGCTTAATTTAGAAAGAACTCCATCCGCACAAGGATTTTCCCTGACTCCCGGCTTTCCTAATACAAATCTCTCTCTAACCTCCATCTCCAGCTGCTTGTGACAATGTCGAGCCTGCCCTTACATCTGACGGAAACAGATGGAATATTTATCTCGTGTTGAGCCTCAGCGTGCCTAATGTATTCACTCCTATCAGACACTGCACTCACTCCCGCTCTCCGATTCCTCATCTTCTCAGGCTTCTTTTTGATGTTCGTTATGAGCCGGAGCAGACTAATAGCGACTGGGTCAGGCGCCTCGCTGCAAAAGCCTGGGAAAAAGCAATTAAAAGGGACATGGTGACCAGAGGGAGACGGAGCATTTAGGAGATGTTAGCTGCAAGGACGCTCGGAGCGTTGCTGCCCGTGCCTGGACCTGCTCGAGCCCTTCCTGCACGAACACAAGTGTGAGGAGCCCGGCACCGGGTCCGTCCCTCCTTCCTCATCCATCCCTTGGGGCTCGTCGCAGCCTGCGCACCCGCACGCCCCGGGGGATGCCACGGCCTGATGAACCGGGCAAAGGGCACCGTGTTTCCACGCACGGATCCGATGTGGGTACCTGCTGGGAGCAAGAAGTGAAAGCTTTTGGGAAAACACGCTGTTGCTCCTTAGAGCAGCCAAAGTTTCAGCGAGTTATGGGACCTCTTGAAAACCCCTCCTCTTTTCAAGGAGAAAATATTCCAGTTTGCCTTTAATTCTTTTTTTTTTTTTTGGAATGATTCTTCTTTTTTTTTTTTTTTTTTTTTGGAATGATGCTCATTTTGGCAGCTCTGGCCAGAGGAGGCCAGTGGGACAGGGACAGCAGCAGTGCCCAAGACACGTTGGCAGTGGGGGTCAGCAGGACGGGGAGGGCAGAGCTCCCTGTCCCTAATTGCTTGGCTGCAATTATCCACCATTGTGCTTCCCAATGGCTCTTCCCAGCTTCTCTCATTAGCATCGAGTGGGAAAAACCTTTCCCGTGCCCTGGAGTGGGCACAGCTGGAGCAGATGTGGAGGCTGGATACAAATTGCCGGAGCCAGCTCTGCTTCCCCTGTGCTGCCTCCAGGGCTCCTGGAGAACTTTGCAATTGGAGACAGATTTTCCAAAGTACCATCTCCGAGCTTTGCCCCATTCCTGCTGACAGGGAGGAGGAAGCATTTTTTCAGGGGCATTTTTTAAAACATGGGATGGAAAAGGCAATGGACACGTGTCTCAGCATTGGGAGCGGAGCTCGAGCGGCTGCGCAGAGCAGACGGACCCCATGTTTCGTGTGCGCTGCAGCTCCAGGCAGGTAATAGGCAGCATCACCCACCAAATTGTGTGAACGCCAGCTTGAAGAAGAGATATTCCAGCAAAAAAAGAGACTGGGAAAAATATATAAACAGAGAGACCTTTGCGTTTTGAGTCATTGCTTCTCACTCAGGATTTGGTCCACTGTGTGTCCCAAATAATTGTTAAGCCAGTTCTGATGATAGAATTTTTATTACCCAGCCTCAAAAAGAAAGAGAAGAATCCTTAATAGTTGATTAGATCAAAAAAGCATAATTTATTTTTGATAAGTGCTTTAGATGTAAGATCAATGGCTTGAGGTTGATTGATAGGAGCTGTTTGCAGAGACTTTAGATCTAATTGCACTCGGGCAATCACATGGACTTGGCTTTGACTAATCCTAGACACCATCCCTCTTGTGCAGATGCAGGAGGCACCAGAAAACAGCAGGGCTTTGTATTGGAGAGTTGCTCAGCAACTGTCCCATATTATTTTGGAGTTGTCCCTGAGTACAGCATCCTTTCCCTTTGATCTCCAGGTAATTTCTGTTGCTGCTATTTTTCACAAAAAAAAAAAAAAAATTAAAGAATTGCACCTCTATTTACCACAATCTCTTTTTCAAGTGTAGCTGAAGAAGCCTGATGACACTGGGGAAATCAGTGCATTTCACTGTGGAGTGAAGGGAATGAAGGTCCCTCTGCTCTGCCAGAGCCTTTGCGGGGAACGGGGCAACCTGGGCTCCTATGAAGACGCAGCCCCGTTCCTGTACGTGGTGCGGACGTGGTGCCCAGACGCACAATATTGGCACTTAACACAAGAACAGCCGGTTTCAGGGCTGGGTAGCAGGGCAGGGGGGGCAGACCATCCCATTCTGGCAGCACAAGGATTTTCCCTGACTCTTGGTTTTCCTCACACAAATCCCTAACCCTGCAGCCCCCACCTGCAGAGCATCAAGTCTCTCAATACAAAAGCCAGGAGAAGAAAACAGCTCACGAATGTAAACGCCATGTGCAACTTGGAGTCGGGAGCATCTTATTTCTCCCCCAAATCTCCAGACCTCAGGGCTGCACAACAGCTGTCAGTCACTTGCCCTAAAACCGGGAGGATTCCACAAAGATCCGTGTCATGGAGAAGGCTCCGGAGCCGGCTCACATCCCAGCTGGAGGGCGGCCGCAGGGAAATGAGCAGTTTCACCATTTCCCCTTGGTCTCAGGACAACCACATTGGGCAATAAATTACCCCAGCCCTGCTGCAGAACCGCAAGCAGGGGAAAACTTCCTTTCTGGGCTCTTTTCCCAGCAGTAGAAAGTTTTGGTTTGCTGGTGTTGGGGCAGGCACCACCCAGAAGCCTGAGAAACATCTCCTGAATCTTTTCATGCAAATCAACTGCAAAAGGAACAGAATGAGGCGAATTCCCTTTCTGTGTTTAGTAAAAATCAGAGCTCGAGAAGCCTAAAAATAGACTTTTCTCGCCTGGGGAACTCTTGTAACTCATGCTGCTGGATATTATTGCATTCATAATTTAAATGTTGGATGGGTATAAAATTACTCATGTGGGAGTTATTCAATTTCTGGTAAGTACATTTACAACAAATAGCGGCTGCACATACAAAAGGTAGGAAAAAGCCTTTCCACTTCTGCTAGTGGGACACGTGCAGGGCATGGAGCTGTGGGCAGGTAACCTCAGTCCAGCCCAAACCTGGCAAATTTGGCTGGGGGGCAGTTGTGTCCCCTCTGATAGAGGGCTTTGGGCACCACTGAATCCCTCCCAAGATGGAGGATTCCTGGGATTCTGCTGGGCTTTTCCTTCGTTTCTTTGTGCAATGGGATGATTCATGCAAACTGCATCCACTCAGGCGTTATTCAGACCAGCAAACCCCAGGCTGAGCCAAGCCGGGCGCAGGGGCTTGAAGATCGGCAGTTTGCAGGAAAAAATGGGGACAAGGGGGGATTTGCACGCTCCCTCGCTTCCCAATTACCAAATACACTCACAAAGCAATTAAAGTGATTAATGGTGCTTTAATATCTACAGTAATATTGCCCCGTTCTCCACACCGGAGCCGTTTCCTCACGGCTGGCAGCCGCTCTTCCACATAGTAACTCTCTTTCTCCCGCTTTCTGAAAGCTCCCTTGGAGGAGAACACCGCTGGATGTGGAAGATGTCATGGTGAATACCAATGAAGGGGGTTCTTTTTCCCTCTGTTCTCCGCCCGTTCTTTGGGCCGTCGTCTGGAGCGGACGCGGGACGGATTGGTCCTGGCCGGGATCGCTCCTTGGGCAGAGCCCAGATCTGGAGCCAACCTTGCCAGATCCAGCCGGGACAGGAGTTGAGGTTATTGGTCACAGTCAAGTATTCTGGTTGGCTTTTTACTTGCTTTTGCAGAATTTCACAACGAAACCCCTGGCCCCGGTGTGCCTGTGCCCGGCTCTCTGCCCGGATTGGGTTTCTGAACCTTATGGTGCCTCCCAAGCCCTGCACAAACATCTGGGGGATCAAAGAAGGGTGTTGAAACTCATCCCTCCTGACATATCCTGCTATGGGGGTGCAAGAAACCCACAGTCTCGCATCCCAGGGATGGTGAGATGGGACCTGGATGATTTTTCATGCGTGTTTTATGTTCAACAGATTCCCGTGACACAGAATTTATTTGCTCTATCTTCCTTTTCTTAGCACCACGAGCTCAGGCTATGGCATTACAGGGAGCAGAGTTTTGAACGTGCGTCTGGCAAGACGGGACAGGCTAGAGGAGGAAATCTTTACTATTCAGATTGCGTGTGGGTGGAGGGAGGAAAGCGCCATGCAGAACACTGAAACTCCGATAAAATATTGGCCTGGTGCGAACGCTCGGGTGCTGCATATTCTGCACAGCGCAGCCGGGTAGCTGAACGCAGCCTCCTGGCAAGCGGCAGAGCCCTTTTCTGCCAGCTCTTTGAGGCAGAAAGTTTCTTTTTAATCCATGTTTGCACAGCGCGGCGCGACACCCATATCAATGGGCGCGCCAGCTCACCGTCAGGATGAGTGTGATTGATATTTAGCAAGAAAATTTCCCCGCCGCGCAGAACGACTCGTGCAAACGACCGCGTGTGCTGGTGCGGAGCGCCGTGTCCGTCCCGGCGTCTGCTCCGGCTGGGGAGCACTGGCTCCCATTGGGAAGTGCTCCCAGCGCACGCGGAGCCGGCGCCGGCGGCTGCTCCTCGCTGCGGGGCCAGGAGCTCCCGGCGCAAACCCAGCCCGGCCGGGGCTGTGCAGTTATTGATCGCAGCGGGTTTCGTCTGTCCTTTGGATACCTGAGGGCTGATCTGCTCAGAGTGGCGTCTGGGAGAGCGACGGCGCGTTTAATTCACGCCTTGGCTCAGTCCAAATTAACCGGCAAGCAGAGGCAGGTCCCGCACACAGGGCGATGCCGCCAGCGGGCGAGGGAGCTCCCGCGCGCGCCCGCCTGGCACGCGGCCGCTGCCGGGTCCTTGGAAGCCCCTGTAATGGGAAGGGGAAAGACAGGATTTGCCCAGGGGTTTCCTATGCGCTGGGGCTGCCCAGGTGGGGCTGGGCATGGGGAGAGGCCAGTTTGCTGTGCAGATGTGCAGACGTGTGAGTGCAGATGTGCAGACGTGTGGGTGCAGATGTGCAGACATGTGGGTGCAGATGCTGCGACTGCAGGCAGGAGAAGAGGCATTTGTCACTGCTCACATTCAGTGGGTGAAAATCGACCGGTGTTTTTGCTGTAAGAGGTGGCATTTTGAGGGGTTCTCTCCGGACCACAGCATTCAACGTGTTTTGTTTCTTCACTTGACCCACCCTTATTCTGTTGCCAACAGGTTTTGTAAATCTGCCACAGTGACAAGGTTTTCTTGGAACGGTTCTTTGAGACGATTGCATTGCTCCACAGCACCTGAATAGCTGGCTTTAGCACAGGCCAAGCTGATAGTTCTACCTATGCATGAGACAGTTGCTCAATACTTTCCACTGCAAAATCCTATTTTAATTACTTTCAGCATTGCAAAAGTTTTGCCAGCAAGGCAAAATTTTGCATGCCATCAAGGCACCTACTCACTTCCCTCCCTGTCCACTTGAGGGGGGAAGATAAATGAAGACCTAAATTCGTGTCCCTGTTGACAATGTCTCAATTTTATTAATAATTTTTTTGTTATTCCAGAGAACAGTGTATCTCGAATATTAACAATGAAAGAACTTTTCAATTAGCCTGTTTTTTGTAAAGCAAAAAAGCATTTCTCTCAAACGCCCATGATATGCTTGGGATAAAGATTTTTGTGGCAGATTCAGGACTTGCATGCCTTCAATTAAGATCTGAAAAAGCTGTCACAAATTGAGTGTTCCTTGGTCATCTAACAAGCAGATTTCTCTTTCTGTGAGCCATTTCGAGAACTCATCTGTATCAACTGCGTAATCATGACAAAGGGCTGCTCAGGCTTATTTGTGTGCAAGACTTCATGCTGCCAGACCTGGATTCAGAAAATAACTTCAAGTCATCTCAAACTCCTTGTGTTGGCCTTTGCATAAAAGCTGCACCAGGAATAGTTATGTGCTCGATACTGAGCCTATAGGCTCGTGCATTGCTGAATTTGGACTTGCTGCAGGTTTTGAAGGAGCTCCTCAGCAGCTATCCTGCTCTGCTTGCGATTTGTCTGCAATCTATTTGTTTAGTTTGGGGTTTTTCTTTCTTCTTTTAGAGTCCTGGTTGCTGCATCCTGTGAGATTTCATTTGATCTAGCTGTCAGGTACAAAAAGGGAGGAAGAGCGGGAGACATTCGAGAGGAAGAGTTTCAGGTTTCTCTGGCTGTGGAAACCTTTGGTGCGTGTGAAGCAGAAGCACCTTGCAGGCTCCAGCATCATGAAAAGAGCAGAAGGGGCGTTACCGAGAAGCGCTGTTATGTTCAAAGCCTTTTCCAAGGCCTGAGTCACAGCTCTGGAGCTTGCCCCAGCCCTGGGTTCACTCAAGTGCTGCATCTCATCAGCTCCTACTGCAGATTATTGACTTGTAGAGGGTTAACTAGAGTGAGGGCAAGCGCAAACTCAGGGCTAGTGAAAGAAAGGTGCCAGCCCCGAGCTTCCAACCTAAGGCTCTGTTGGTCATTTTCCTGGGATTTTACCCCATAATCTGCTTACAATACTGGCAGGCATGAGGCTCCCGGTGCACCAGGCTGTGCCTGCCCCAGAGGAAACACCAAAACCCCACACTGTGCAAGGTGATGGAGTCAGAAAACAATATGTCCCTCCGTTTGCCGCCTAATATAAGGTCCTAATATATACAGTTTATGGTGAGGCATCGTCCTACGCCGGGGTACATAGAGCCCCAAGTAACAGCAAAGCCCACATTCCTAGTACAAGTCCTAGCCCGAATGTGTGTGTCTGTGGGATGGAGGGTCCAATGTCCCCTCCAAAATGGCCCCAGGTGAGGCGCGCATCACCCTTCACAGCGCGAGGCCTCCTGGTCCCCGCCTTTATCTGCATAGACACGCCCTCGCGGTGCGCCATTGGCCGGCGTTCTCCCCAGCGGTGGCGCGGTGGTGGGGCTGTGGGGCGTGGCGCCTCATTAGCATTCGCCCCGCCTCTCCGCGGGCGGGCGGCGGCGCTGGTTGGCCGCCCGGCGGCGGCGGCTCGCGGCCATTGGCGGCACGGCACGTCGTTCGGCCGCGGCGAGGGCCGCACTTCCGCCTCGGTGTCAGCGGCGCCGGGCGGGGGGTGGTGGCGCTGGGGCCGGCGCGGGAGCGCGGCGACAGGTACCGGTGGCCGCGGGCAATGGCGGGACGGGAGGTCCTGCGGGGCGCGGGTTCGGCCTGGCCTCGTCCTGGCCGCGTCCTCCCTGCGGGGCCGCTGCCCTGGGCGGGCTCGGCTCCCCGCACCTGCCGCAGCGAGGGCAGCGGCGGCGGCGGCGCCTCCCACGGCCCCGCCCGGGGCTCGCGGCCCCCCCTTCCGTGCGCGCGGGGCGGCCGTTAACGGCCGTTAACGGCTCCTCCTCACGCGCGGGCGGGGGTGAGCGGGCCGCGCGCCGGGCCGGGGCCGCCGCTTGTAGCTCGCGGTTTTCTCCGGGCTGCGTGACGCGTAGGCCTGTGCGGCTGCTGAATAACCCGCTTTGGAAATTGCGCTTCCCTCCTAGCGCCTTCTACGTATTAATATTTATTTTTAAGCGAGACGGGGGACCGCGCTCCGCCGGCTCCTCTCGGCTGCCGGGGAGCCAGGTGGTTGCAGAGGGGATGTCGCTCCCGAGGTGGCTGCGCCGAGCTCGGCCCCGGGGCGACGCACGAGCCTCCCGGGGCTCCCTAGGCCGCGGCTAGGCTAAAGCGCAGAGAGCAGTCAGGATTTCTTTCATTTTCTTCTCTTTTTCCTTTTTTTCCTTCAGTTACCCACTCAGTGTTTCTCTTACAGAGCTCCTGAAAGGGAGACAAGCAAGATGGGAAAAATAACAGGAAAAAAGCATTTTTTTTTAAATTAAAAAGTAACATGCCACCAGAACTTCTGCATGGTCACAAAGGTGTAAGTTATGTTGCCGTTGACTTAAATTGACATTAGCCTTGTTTGTGCTGTGTGCTTGACTCAGGGCTCCCCTAGGAAAGGGTTTGTTGCTCTGCGGCGCTTGCAGGCGGGAATTGGAGGTAGGTTCCCAGAAGTGCCTTCTGGTTGCTGTGTCTGCCATAGGCTTGTGCCATAGACTTGCGTTTCCCTCAAAATGCCCACAGAAATACATTCCCTGCACCTATTCCTTTCATTCGCTCCCAGTTTTCTCAAGTGAAGTAGCCTTCATTTAAGCTTTCAAAAGCAGAACTGCAAAAGAGGAGCTGGTTTGCAGTGTAGATTAGCATTAATGTATTGCTGTTCCGAAAGTGTTCAAGCTTATCCATGCAGGTAAGAAAAAACAAAACTGACTCATGTTTTTAAGTTCAACTTTTCCGCCAATGGTTCAATAACTCCACGTTCTTGTTGGTTTGTGGGGGCTACCAAAAGTTTGTCCTCTTACAGACTTTATACTAGCATGTTGTGGGACTTCTACAACCTGAGGGCAATTTCTGGAAGTGATGACTTGGGCAACTTATAAATCACTGTACTGTGGGATGGAAGCAGGAGAACTGGCTAAACTAGCATGGAAGCACAAGAAATTCCAAGTGCTATTTATTTTTTTTTCCTTAGGTATGTTTTCACTTAGCATAAACAGCTTTTTCTTAAAATAATTGTAATGCAAATGACTTTATAGTAGTCTAATGGAAACTTTAATTGCTGCCTCTTTGGGTCCCCAAAGTAAAACTAAATTGGGAGTTTACAGCAGTTGTTGGTTAGATGAAAGTGTTGAGAATATAAAGCACGTGGTAGTTCTGAAGAGACTGAGCTACTTTCTTTTGAGCATGTGACAGAGAGTTGAGGGGTTCCTAGGATAAGATCAGGATTGATTTTAATGTTGCTTGCCTTCCTAATGAAGTTAGAGCTTCAAGGAGTGCTGAGCAGAAAACATGGAGACATCTACTGTCCAGGAAAAAATGTGCAGCTTTTTCCAAAACCTGCCTCTCCGGCCATGCTAATATAATGTTCATAATGCCAATAAACCTGAAAAGCTGAAGATGATTGATGGTTAGATAACATTCTTTGCCTGGAAGTAGTTGAAGATAGTTGGAAGTGGAGATTTTGGTTGATGTGATGCTGAAAACCAAGAAAATTGAGGCTGGTGCAAGTAATTAGCAATGCTTGGGACACCTATATAAATGCATTTATTTTGGCAGCTGTGAGCACGGGAGGCAGTTTTCACCATTTAATGCTGCTTTAAGTCATTTTTTTAAAACAGTTACTGCTTTCAGTGATAGATTCTTGCTGCAGCTGACAGGACTTATAATTAAAACTGTTATTTCTTTCAGTCTTAGGAATTCCCCTGTGTGAACTTCACACATGCTGACCTGGGACAGAGGTGGAAAGCTTAGTGTTCTGTTATTTTAATGCTGGTAGGAAAGCACACCAATCAGCAAAGCTTCTTTGCTTTGATAACGCTGTACTTTTAAAAAATTCTTTGTACTGCCAGTCAGATGATTTTTGCTTGAAAGCAAGCTTCACATGCAAGTACTCTGAATCTTTAAACAGATAATTAATTGGCTTTGGAATTTGAAGAAGCTTGTTCTTGAACAATGTAATGTTGCATCATACTGCTCGATAACTAGAATTTCAGTTTACAAATTGGCATTTTTTCCCTGTCCTTCACTCAACATTGATTTTGCCGTCTGAGTCATGAAGATAATCTTTGAACAGAAATGACTGTCCTTGACACCGGTATCGTGTTTTAAAATGCTGTCTAATCTGTTCACTTAAAATAACTAACATCTTTGCTTCTCCCATGCTTTTTTTTTCCCCAAAATGCACAAAATCAGACCCACAAGAATGTTTTAAACATGGAGTCCTGAATATCTATTTTGCCAAGTCTGAATAAATGAATGGTGTGCTTGACATGGAAGTATCTTCATCTGGGTGAATGAAAGGGGAAATAAGAGCTATGAAGAAGTTGGTCATTCTTTATCTGCCACTTGGGTAGATAAGGGACTTTGATGTACTTCCCGAGGCAGAAAATCTAGGTCTAATCTTAAAACTCCTAATAGTCTGCTAGCTTCAAAGGAACAGTTCTACAAGCTATTTGCATGAGCCAGTGCTGCAGGATTGGAGCGTGTGAGGAACTGGTGGACATAAAAATAGAGTTGCCTAGTACTTTGCGCTGAGTTAGTCGGCTCTTATGGTCTGTGTGGTGCTTTTGCAGGATGGTTATTTCCATAATTGTTCAAGGGTCACACAAGGTACTCTTGGGGGCGAAATGTCTCAAGTATTGATGCAGTGTTAAACGTTGGAGAACAATTACAGAATTCTTTGGGAATTTCAATCAAGTGTTTTGGACCAGAAAATACTAATTTGATACTATCCTCACTCTTTTCATTAGGCTTGTTAACTGTTTTGCAAGTCAGCATCCTTGTCCATAGAATAGAGTTTGTGTCTGAAACTAGGAATAGCTATCTTTTTTAATGTGGTTAATCACTATACTGCTAAGAGTATTTTCAGTCCAGTTTCATCAATCAGAAGCATGATTTTCTGAACACGAGACTTGTATAAAGGAGCCTTGCAAAGGGGCACATGCAGGACGTGGGACTGCTTTAGTTTGTTCTGATGTAGAAATAAATTTTGCAGCCTTAACTCTGTAACAAACCGGAATCCTGACATCTCAGTTGGCTCTTATCTTACAAAGTACCACCAAAAATCTGTAGGCTTGAGAAAACAGAACGTGGTACCATCTGCCATTAATCTATTTGGTAACCGTGTTCAAAATCAAACTTTCAGATGTGCAGTTTGCTGCCACCATTGTTTAAAGTTTTTTAAAATAAGTTCAACTAAGCTGTCAGTGCACTTAGCTTGTGGGCTGCTTGGAACTGGCCCTGGTGCATTTAATTGTAACTCTCAGCAATGTGAAGCTTCTTAATTGGGAGAGCTGCAGCCTTCAAAGAAATTGAAAGGTGATGGTGGGCCAAGTTTTCAGCTGATCCTCCTCACTCGCCCTTTCTCTGCTCTGTTTAACAGGCTTAGAGAAGGAAGTTACACTTGTCTTAATGTGGATGCTGGGTGAGTTTAATCTTGCCAAGACATCTTGGCAGCAGATGTTAATACACAAAGACTTTGGAGTAAGAAACACATCTAACTGGGTAAATAAAATCCTGTTCTGGATGCTGCCGTTTGTGTAGCCCTTCTCTAGTTGAAGGGATTTTAAGTACACAATAATTACAGCAGGTATCAAAGTTGCCAAATAAAATGGTTTCTTGGCATTTTTTATAGGTGTTTTAGATCTAGTGTTGTTGGTAGCCTCATTTCATAAGTCAATTAAGATTCATCGTTGCTGAAGCTTTCATTCAGAGATGAAACATTGCAGTTGGATTCTTTGAGGAGATGTATATGAAGCAAAAACACATGAATATTTATCTTCCAGTTGAAGCTGTTTATTTCTGTCCCTTGAAGTATTACTGCTATGTTTTATTTGAGCTGACAGATCAAGAAAAGACGGGATTGGCTCTTATTCCCTAGTCATGCTGTGGGACTATTATTTTTTAGTTCTTACATTTTTAGTGCTGGCATGAAGGCTGTTCGTATTTACTGGTCTGCAGGCTCTTTTGAGGTTTCCTACTCTGGAAAGAAGTTGTGTCCTGGACCTAGCTTAGAATGAAGACAGCCAACTAATGGAAATGTTGTTCTTTATAAACACATGGATTAAATCCTTTGTTAGATGGATTAAAGAGACCATATATGGATTAAGAGATGGAATAAATCTTCCTTTGCATCAAGCTAATTTTAAGTTCTATTCAAACTATCTCTAATATATTGAGCTTGTGTCTTCTTTACCTATTAAAGTGAAATTCTGAACTTTCAGAATTTCAGAAATCATGCGACTCCTCCCTTCACTTGTCCCCTCTGGCAAGAATTATGCAATATATCAATCATGTGAGATCTGATAGAAAGTTATAGTGTTTAAATCACAGGAAGGTCAGGATCTTAGCATTCTGTCGAGGAGTAGAATTTGAGTATATGTTGTAACAAACTTCAGAGATAACTAGTCCAGGTAGATGAATGGCATAGAAAACATCAACCTCTAGTATGCAGCAGAGCTGTAAGCAAGTAGTGTTAATACACTAAGACTGGCTAGTGTCCCCAGCCTCATGTGCAGAGTGTAGGAAGCGGAGAGGAGCCTGTCCTGTCTCATCAGGCAGTGGATCTCACACGTTTGGTTTCAGAGAAGCCTCTTCTCTGCACGTGCTGCTCAGGGGCGCAGCGGCCTTGCCCAGCATCCTCTGCCCTGGGCCGGGAAGGTTTGGAGAGCGAAGCACGGTACTCAGAGCCGGGTCCCCTGGGCCGTGCTGCTGTCAGACTGCCAAATCAGGGCAGGACTTGACAGGACGCTTTGACATTGTTCATAAGCAGTTGACTGACAGGTGTAGTAAAACCTTCATTGTGGGAGCTTAGCTGTTGTGGTAGTGAAAGTGATGGGAATACTTTAATTTTCTGGTTAGCCCTAGACTGCTGCTAGTGCGCTGCATGAAGGCTGTAAAGCAGGTCCTTGAGGGAGGCCTGTTTTCCTCCGAGCGACTGGCTCTGGGATCTGTTCTAGTCCCGGCGGTGCCGTGGGGACATTGCTGTGCCGTGCATGCTTCGAACGGCTGTTGCTCAGTCATTTCTTGTCATCCGGGACAGCTGTTTTTCTGACAGGCCGTGTGTCAGCCTTAGTAAGTTCCTCCTCTGCAGAGTGTGTTGCAAGCTGTGTTGTGAACTCAGTGCAGATGTTTACTCCTGTTTCTGCAGTGTTTAATGCAGCTGCATGCTTCGTAGTGCCCCTGTGTTGTCACAGTGAAGATAAAGCACAGAGAGATTATTGCATGTGAAAAAAGGTTAAATTGATCCTGGGCTGGGAGCTTTCTCATGCAGGAATATTGCATCCCTTCCTTTGACATGTCTGTGATAATTCTGATTAAGAAAGACATTAACTACAGTCGTTAGCGTGTAAGTGAAGTTGACTTGGTACACGATGGAAAGTAGGGAGAGGCAGATTACAAATGTTGAATATGAAACAAACAGTGTTTTTGTCTTCAGACTTTTCAGCTTACTTGGAGGTAACTCTTTGTTGGTGCAGTTAATAAAAATACTTTTATTGTGGCCTTTTTACTCAGGAAAGCCAAATACTGTAATCAGTATTTGTTCTGATAACGTGAATTTGCATCTATTTCTGCTAAATAAAGAATTGAATCTGAAAGAATTGTGTGTTTAAACTATTTCCAGTTCCTTTGAGAAAGCTGATTACAAGTCAGGTATTCTGACTAGTTTTCCCAGCATTATGTAGCGTGACTGATGAAAAGTATATTACTTTATCATTTTTTAAATTACTCTAGTACCCTAAGAGAATGTTGTGGCTATTGTTTAAAGTGACTGCCATGAATATTTTGTTCTTCGTTTAGGTAATAGCTACAAATCTCGTTTATAACTTACAGCGATATGACTGAACTCTCACTTTCAAGTAGCCAGGAGCTTAAAGTGTAGCATGAGGTCCATATCGTGAAGAGATCTCTTCAATAGCCTAACTCTTGGTTATCTAAAGCCTTTCACTCCAATTGTATTTGCTAAATGTTTTTATGGGAAAGCCTGAGTATCTCTGTAGTGCAAAGAGGAACTGTATTCATTATACATTTCCAAGTCCTGTTGCAATGCAATGATTATCATGAGGAGGGAGAAGAGAAATTTGCATTCATTTATATGACCTTGTTTACTTAAGGCTTTTAAAGAATGTCTATTATCATTGCTAAGCCCCAGTTCTTATTCCCAAGTGCCTTCTTTGGGAAACTAGAATGTGCTGCAGTGCTTGTTATCAGGGATCTGTAAAGCTTGCCAGCTGATATGAACATGACTGTTTGGATAGGCGACCTGAAGAAGGGTGCTTTGGCATGTGAACAGAATAAGGGTCGCACCTGTAGCACTGGTCCTGAGTGCGCTGTGCGCTCTGCTTATCCAGCTGCGGCCTTGGTGCGAGCGAGCGTTCCTACAAGGCAAGGACTGGCTTCCGCTGGGCTCGATAACGCGGGAATGGGCACATTGATTTGTACTCACAGTGCGGATTTCAGTATTGAATTTCTTGGTAGTGAATTATGGTTATGAAGTTTATTAATGTAAATAGGCACTTAAAACGCCATAATTCATTCTGCTGTTGAGATGCTGTTTAACATCCTGGTTAGCTGATCCAGGAATCTGAGTTAGCTGCTACCTTTGAGCCAGTTACTGGTTAGGAGGGTTTCTGTCTTTGGTTCTATAGCAGCATGAATGCTGGTGGGCTGAGCGACTTGTATCTTTTAGAAGCGAAGCTGCTACTCCTTGGCCTTCTGCAAGCAGAACATCTGCAGATAATCTTTCACTGAAAGCCTTCAGGTGTACGTGCTTCTGCCTTGTTAGTATTTTGAGCAGTTGCGTCCTTCCCTAGGAGAATGTGATACTTTGAATATCTGTCGGCAACAAGTTTCCGATTTAAGCAAGGAAGTTGAAGGTTTAAAGGTCTGTCACTGCAGAAAAGCACAGAAAAAGAGAAGGAAACAGCTGAGCAATTGCAACAACAGTGTAGTAACACTGGAGAGAGGCAACTGCATATAGTTTTATGCCTAGTGGCCTTGTAAATAAGAAATTACTGAAGATTTTGTAGAAGCTCAAATAGTAACCATGATGCAAGGACAGATACAAAATCTGGCAGACAAAATAGGGAATAGTCCTGAGAGAGCAAGTGGCAAACTGAAATTCCTAGCCCTGACAGACACAATGAAGGTAATGTTTGCCTTGAAGTATTAACCAAGATGAGCTGTAAAATTGGTAAGCTATTTTAGCTCTTTTTCTGTGTGAGTAATTGGAGGGACTGCATGTGTATGAGGTATTAAAATGGTTTTATTTCTGGATAGTGAGGTAAAAAGACTTGAAGTAGAAGGGGAATCATGCAATTTTTCTTACAGAGAAGAAAAGAAGGAATTGGCTTCAAGTGTGGCAAGCTGATGCTAGGAATAGTGTACACTTCTGTCTTTGTTCCTACTAATTGGAAAGGAAATGTGCAAGTTATAATTACTCTGGAAAAACTCTACTGCCACAAAAGCAGTGGGATTGTCAAGGATCATAAAAATCAAGACTGACAGATTTAGGTTGTCTTGGAGGTGATAATGATAGCATGCTCTGCTGTCATTAACACTGTGCTTGGCTGCTCATCTGTACCTTGTGAACATTTTTAAGAGTGGAAACAAAATTTTCCGATTCTTCTCTATGGACTAAAACTGGGTGAAGTAAACATGCTTAGATTACACCATTGCCAACCATCTGGAATAAATCTAATTTAGCCTGTGCACAAAGCAGAGCTGGAATGCTTTGTAAATCTAACTTATTTGCAGTGTGTGTGGCTTTACTGAGAAAAAGTGTTTTATTTTTTACACTCTGTCTCCAGCTGTTTCTTCAAGAGTTCATAGTGGTAGCCTGACAAAAATTCTGTAATGGTCTGACCAGATTTCAGTATATACTGGTGGGATGGTGTAGGATGAGTCCACCCTGCTTTCCATGCCTATATTGCTTGCATGGAGTTTAACTTATGGCATGCAAATTATATTTAACAATAACATATATGATGTATTTATTTACACACAGAAAACAACTGTGACCTAATACATTAATTTTTTTTTTCACTTTGTGTGGGAGGTAGTGTCAACTTCAGGATTACTTTGGTTTAAAGACTATTTACCGTGAATGCATCAATCCAAGAGTGCAGCTTTCTTTTGCTGTGGGAAGAAATGGGATAATTAATGTAAAGCGTGTGTGTGCGTAAGAAGTATGGAAGGTGCTAATTCTTTTTTCCCTGTCTTGTCAAATAGATCATTTGAAACAGCTTGGCATTTGCAAACAAAGATCTCAAGACACAAGAATACTTAATTTTTAAATCAAGCTCAACGATGCATTAGAGGAAGCTGGATTGGCTGTACAGAGATTTTGTGCTGAAGGATGAACAGTGAAGAAGAGTTTTATGATGCCGTTACGGGTGAGTGATGGGTGCAATGCTGAAAAAAATTACAGACTCTATTGTGTTTGTGGTGAGGGGATAGGAATCTCTTTCTGTTAAGAATAAATAAGAAATAAAATGCCCTAGCTATGACCTTTTTATTTTCAGAAGAAGGAAAACAGTTCAGTCGTGTTTGCTTTCTTTTTTTTGTTTGCTTTTAAATGAATATTCTGGTTATCGCTTTGTTATCACAGGTAATATGATTAGTTCTTTAGCATTAATGTCTGTCTTTCATTTTCTGTAAAATGTAGGCTATTTAAAAGGAGCTTGAGGCGATGCCGCTAAAACACTTTGAAAGGTGGATCATCTTCTATAGATTCTTGCTATCTATTTTCATTTTAATGGAAAAATTGTCCCAAAGAACTGAAGTAGAACTTTGGTCAGAAGCAAATTGTTATGAAAATATGCTTTCAAGATGGGGAGCCATAAGTGTTGTCTCTAGAAAAGTGAACATGAATCACTTCACATTTGAGCAACATGTCAATAGTATTTTCCCTTGAACTGATAGGGACCAATGGTTATTCATGAGAGTCTTGCATGATTTTAGGGGTGAAATGAAATGCTTAAGGCATTTTAATAATAAAAAAATCCTTTCAAAAATTTGAAACAACTTAAAATTCCTCTACTTAAATATCTCCTTAGAAAATCTGCAATAGAGGTAGAATGGGAAATGCTGGCAATAGTGCATGCAGAGCCCTTAGCTTAGAATCAGGCGAATGGAAGGGGAGTAATAGGACGCATTAACATTTAGGGAATAATAGGAAGCATTAACATTTAGGTAATAAAAGTAGTATGTCAGGTACAAGTGGGTAAGATGGACTTAGGTTGTTGGTTTGAAATTCCTCAGAGGAGTTAACGGAGGGGCAGGTGAAACAAATTGATTTATAGAATGGTGTACAGGACTCTCAAAAATCCCCCACTGAGAGAAAAAGGAGATTTGGATTGCATTCCTGCTAGCTAGCAGTGATATTTGGAGCGTGTGCTCCAAATTCCTCTGTAAAATCCAAATAGTGGTTCTGTTAAAAACTGGAAATCTCCATGGATGTTTTTAGGATGTTACTGGTAATCATTTGAAACCTGAAGTAACTACAGTTGTCTGTAGTTACTGTTTAATAACATCCATTCTAGGACATGAATCTGTCCTAAGGAAACTTGTTCTTTGGGATGGATTTTTTTTTTTTCTATTTTTGACACTATCCCTGTCACATTCCAAAGACAAGCTCATATAGTGGAATTGCATGCTGTGTGCTTGGAAAACATCTTCCTGGCAGATGATTTTGCCCTGACTGGATGATGATGGCACTTCTAAGCATTCAGGATGGACTGTGTCATGTAGTGATGAATTTTTTGCTTGAGCCTGTGAATGGTGAATAGTTGCCATGGAGTTTCTTTATGTTCAAAGTTTATTACTTTGCTGACTAGTTGGATATGTGATATCTCTCTCCATGAATGAATTCTTACCTTGGGAATCTGTTGGGAAATCTTAATGGTGGTGGCAGTTGATTCTGCATAACATTTACTGTGTTCACAAGAACAGTCTTTTCTGAGATTAGATTAGGTAAACTTGTAAATTCTTAGAATTCATATTTTTTCTAAATACTGTGCAGGGAGCATGTTGCTTAGAGAAATTCCTTCTGCTCTGTGTCATCCTGGGTTTATTAATCTTATTGTGGACTTGTTAGAGGCTGCATGCCATATTTTTTATTTAATTCTACCAGATATTTGTTTGTTGAAATACTTTGTGAAAGGTTTGTGACAGAACAGCAAAATGCTTGGCTAATTACTGGGATAATATCCTGTTTTTCAAAATAATCGTATTATTTTGATTTTTTGGAATATTAGCCTGCAGTTCCCTGGAATCTGCTGTTTGTGTCCGTGAGGCTAATCTGGCCTGGCGCGTCTGTGAACATGATGCTCTTCTGCTCCCTACTGCCTGATGATTGCTCCCTGTAGTCCATTCCTTCCTCTGGGGGTGGATGAAATGAGGTGTTTGCTGCCAAATTCATATGTTTTCATAAGATTGGGATCTGACCGAATCAGGACATTCTGGCATGGGGTTTAAGTAATGCAAACCTTGTGACAGGACGGCCTGCCTCCTATTGGAAAGAGCTTGATACAACTACATGTTGAGAGGACTGACCTCATTGGAAAGAGGAGAAAAGTGGGACTTCTGGCAAAGAAAAGGCCTCATGATACATGTGATCTACATTTCCTGCATCCTCCCTAATCTTGCTTCTCATTCTAGGTCTGTAGGTTTTTGGTGCTCGGCTATTTTCATCCCCTTTGTGTTTTGAGTGACAAGTTTTAATTAGTGTTTAAGGAAGTTGTTGGCAGCCTATGAAAGGGGCGGTCTCGTGTCCTTGTGACTCAGAATATTGGGCCTCCTCGTGGCCTCGTAGGTGGACGCAGAGCGTAGTCTGAGTGGACGTAGTTCGTTTGCAGGATGGGCAAGAGGAAGGCTACGAAAACTAGAGTTACTGGCAAGTCATTTTTTCTTTAAGCTCTTGAAATATGTTAATGTTGGCACCCAAGTTAAGTATATGCTCTATAAATGACTTTGCAAATTTAAGGCTTTTTAAGAGCTTTCATTTCTCCTTAACACAGATAAGTTGGGACTTTTGCTTTAGCCAATTGTTAAAACTATGTCTTTCAGTATGTGGTTGCCCTGCCTTTTAAATACCCATTTTTGTCCTTATTCCCCGGGGATTTTCATTACAAAACCTGGCCTGTAGGTAGAACTTACCTACTCAGTCCTAAAAGTTCAAGATTTTAATGACAACTGGAGACATTTTTTTTTTTTTTTTTTGCAACTTGGACTGCAACAGAACATTTCCCTGGGCTTTTTTTTTTCTGGTTCAGTAATTCCTCTGTGAAGAATATCCTATAGATAACTCTTTGTAGAAGTATAACACCTTGAATTTTCTCAACAAGCAACTTCTATAACTTACTCCTTTGGATTGTAGTAGACAAACTAGCTGTCACAGCTGTTGAAAGTGATTACATAGCTGTGAGTCTTAATTTAGAAAAAAAAAAAGGGGGAAAAAGAAAAAATATAACTGGGTAAAGATATCCTCTGACAAAGAGGGCTAACATTTCTGATGAATCTTTTTGTTTTGGAGCAGGGTTTAATTTTTTTGTACACTGAATAATCACAGAGAAATGTAACTATTATAGCTAAAGATAGGGCTGTTTCATAGAATTTGCCAGGCTGGGGGCACACTGTGGAGGCTGCAGTTCTGGTGGTGTTTTTCATGACCATTCCTCTATAAGTCGGTTGACTTTTCCTTTTATGAAACTTTCCTTTTGCATTTAGGTGTGTTTAGCTCTTTGAAGAACCTGCTAATGTTATGCCATGCGTATCAGCTTTCTGGGTGAGGACACATGTGCCTGAAAGCTCATCTCTTTTTTGTTTGTTTGTTTTTCCCATTTCGCCAGTTAGACTAAGAAGTTCTATTATTGTGTGATATAGTACTTGCCTTTTCCATCTCCTTGTAACAGGTATCGGTAAAAGGCTACTATATAATTAGAAACTCAATTTTAAATAATAAATATTCTTTTATTGTGGTTTGGCTAAAGATAGATACATACATATATATATATATATATATATATTTTTTTTTTTTAAGACAAGTGTTTCAGGGTAGTCTTCATTTTAATGACCTGAGCAAGGGTAACTATCATTCTTTCCAATTAACTATGAAGACCTGCTAAGGTGTGGTTATTGCTATATAATTATATGCTTGTGACATCAAAATGTAGGGGAGAGATTAATATATTACATCACCCTTTAGACATGCAGTTTACCAAATAAGATAATATCAATGATACTTCCTTCTGAGTTTTGAAGATTATTGATATAGCTTTTATACCTTCTAAAATTTCAGCTTTTTCATTCTGAACGCTCTCATAAAATCTAAGCACTATACTGAGGATACTTTTTACTAGGCTAATATTTGTGTGAAATGCGTGTATATTTACTTGAACTTTAGTTTCTTCTTATCAGGTTGGAGAGGCTTCTACAAAAACGGTTTCAAAGTAGCTCTGCCAGCTGCAGAATCAGACACACAATTTGCTTTGCTCCTTTGCTATGTGTTTGATATTGTATTTTTTTTTTTCCTGTGTGTGTGGTGGTGGTGTTTTTTTTTTTTTTTTGTCCTGGGTTTAGCTCATGCCCATCTCTTCAGTAAAGGATGAAGCTGCTTTGCAGCCTTTCTTTCAGTGTTGAATTCAAGTAATTTTCCCAGGGAGATCAAGGTAGACAGAGAGGTGTGACCGAATATTTGATGTCGTCTTGTCCTGTTATTACTGGCTGGAGTTGGATACCTGTATGTTTACACAAAACCCTGTTTTTCATACTCAGGTACCAAAAATGTGATGGTTGAGAACTTCAGTCTGTGTTTTAGTCTGGATTTTGAGAGAAGCTTCTCTTTTCTTGGATTTTAAACTTGAGGATTTAGTCTCTAGATCCTTAGAACTAGTCTTAGACTTGAGGAATCTGAAGCTGCTTGCTTTGTTTCTTTTTCTTATGCATGTAAATGTTTGAGGAATCTGTGCTAGTAATCATTAATTTCAATGTACAGAATCCAATTGTTCTTTAGATATGCACACACACATTTTCACAATCTTCTTATTTAAAAGTGGATGCAAGAAAAATCGTTGCTGAAAAATGAGTAGTAGTTTGACCATAGAGGCCAGTGTTTCTGTAGATTCCTGTGGATTTTAACTTCTTTGGTAATTAAAGTTATTCAAGGCATGTTTTTATTTTGGGTACTAGTGTTTGGCTCCAACAGTATTTCCAGTAGCTTTTTTTTTTTTTTTTTTTCCCCAGGATATTCCCACTTTGCAAGTGGATGCAGTTAAGTTGTAGGAAATGGGGCCACTTACTTCAGGTCATACTTTGGGTCACTTGTGGAGCTCAATGAATGATTCATCTTGATTTTTCACAGTTTCCTGCTGTAGCCATTAAGAAAGTATTAGGTGCCTTTGTACAAATGGATGGCAAAAAAAGAAATGAGGTATCTTAACCAGAATACTAGAGTAACAGAAGTTTGTTAGCAGTATGAGTAGCCATAAGCATACTTTTTTCTTTTTGGATTTTTTTAAGGTGTTGGGGGAAAATTAAATGTAAGCGAACAAAATTGTTGTAGTCACACTGCAGCTCTGGAGAAAATATAGCTAATCTGATTAGGAGTATTGAAGAACTCATAAGATTTTAAAATGGTTTTATATTCAGCAGCATAAAAAAGTAGTTGAGGGTGCTTGATTCTAATGTGATACTTGGCTCTAAATACTCTTGGAAATTAGGTCACTTACTAAAGGCTCTTTGCTCTGATATTTTCAAAGTAAAATAACCTGGTATGAGTGTACTTCTGCTATGAGAGTCACAAAATTTGACTGACAATCCGTGGGAGTAATCAGGTTCCTAGGAAAACTATTGTTGTATTTTTTTTAAACAGGCTTTGATTCTGACAATTCTTCAGGGGACTTTTCAGAAGCGAATCATAAAGCTGCAGAAATGCTTGATCTAGATACACGCCAAAGCAGTAGGACTGGAAAACATAATGGAGAGACAGAGATTCAAGAAAATGGCATTAAGAGACACAGGTAAACACATAGTAATGCATAATAAAGAAATGAAAGTGCTAGCTCACTCTGGGGGGCCTTGAGAACTTTTACCACTGGAAGAGGTCATTTTTCTGAAATCCAAAGGATATTTCACCTGCTGTGCCTCTTCTGTCAGTTATAGAGCAATAGTGTGCTGCTTTTGTGAAGTACTCCCAGATCTACAAATGAATACATCCTTTCATTTAAGGGACTGATAGTGATAGTTGTTGTTTTCTTCCTATTACAGGACATCATTACCTGCACCAATGTTTTCTAGAAGTGATTTTAGTGTGTGGAGCATATTAAAAAAGTGCATTGGACTGGTAAGTTAATTTGGATGAACAGTGCTGTTCCATGCTAGCTTCAGCTGCTTATCTTTATTGTTTAAAACCTTGACACAGAATAATCCCTGATGCATTCTTCATTTGTAGGGAGGTTTGTAGGAAGCTTTTGGTTTTTTCATTTGTAGGTTGCATTGTAAACTGCAACTCTTTAAATCTCAGTGTCTGTTTAGTAAATGGAATTGTTTGCTTACTTCTTGCTGTTGGATAACTTAGAGTTGTGACTAGGAAATGAGCTTTTGCTTTTGTCATCTAGGAGCTGTCTAAAATTACAATGCCCATTGTCTTCAATGAACCATTGAGTTTCCTTCAACGGATAACAGAGTATATGGAACATATATACCTCATTAATAAGGCTTGTAGTCAAGCAGATCCCCTGGAAAGAATGCAGGTATGTACCAGCTTCCTCCTCCTGATTAGCTTGGGAAATATTCCTCTTCCAGAGTCTTTTCTTTAAGACAGTGTTTCAGTGGAGCGCATTGCACCCTCTGGGGCTAGTCATAAGAATCCCCGTATTGTCCTTTCAGACAAGTTTCTTATTTCATAGTGCCTGGTATCAGATGCTTGGGTCACTTCCACACTTGATGCTCTCATGGATACTGAGGCAAAAGTCTAGTGCAGGAGAGTGCCTCGAATGACCATGTCCAAGGTCCTCAGCCTTTTCAGTACTGCTTAACCATAATGTTCTTGTGTTTGTGTGTGTCTTGTGAAGATGAGGTCTTGCATTTAAATTCCTGTAAATTGATTTGTTGAGTGACTCCGTGCTTTTTAAATGAACAGATGAAAATTGTTGTGATATGGAGAAACTTTACCATTCTTTGGTGGTTCTTCAAAGTGAATATAATATCTGACTAGTCTTACATTAAGGAATTGGACATGATGGCACAAAGCCAGTGTATGTTAGGGTGTTATGTTAAGGTATTGCTCCTAGGTCTATTTTAGTTAAGAGAAATTGGAGTGTACATGTTGTATTCTGTGTTTGTATAACACATACCCCTACTTACCAGCCTGTGAGAGCTTCTAAATGTCATTTGTGCCTGCTAGTAGGATTCAAGAATCATCCCATCTGCATTAGAAATGATGCTTGACTAGTACTTAGAAAAGCAAGCCCCTGTTCCCAGGACACATTTTGGAAATGAGATGGTTATGAATTGCATCTCTTTCCCCAGTTCTATATTATTTAAATCTTATGACTCACAAATGTTTTAACCTTAAGCAATATTTAGTTCCTTTGTTTTGGACAAATAGCAAAATATGGTAATATGTAGATATAATATGCAAAAGTTGTACTTTTAATGTACTCTTCTCATCTATTCTCGTTCGCTTTTAGGCTGTAGCTGCTTTTGCAGTTTCTGCTGTAGCTTCTCAGTGGGAGAGAACTGGCAAACCCTTTAACCCACTTCTAGGAGAAACCTATGAATTAACAAGGTAATAATTGCTTTAAATTGGGAACCATTTGTGTTGTTAACAAACTGTGATGCCAGCTTGGTGGTTTATGCAGTGAATTAAAAAAACTTCAAAACACATTTCTAAAGTACAGCTATTTTTTTTTCTCTCCACAGTAACACAAAATCTTTGAGAAGTTGTTATAAACTATTTTTTTTATTTCTGTGTTTAGGTAGACTTTTCTTTGAATTATTAAGAGGAAAAAATGGCCTGTAGTGGTCTGAGACACATTAATTAACCATTAGTATTTGGTTAGGAGAAATTTTAAGTGTTCTGTTGATCATGTCAGGTACAAGATTTAAGTTGAGAGACTTCCAGTCTGCTTAAACTAGTTGTATATATTCTGTGGAAAAAATGACTCTCATTAAGATCTACTGCTGCCCAAGTAGCTTCAGAATTTTCAACAGTTATTTAAATACATTCAGATGCCTTTATGGGTAAAAGTCATTTAAGAGTTGACTGTGGATTGTTTTGGGGTGCAAGAGGGAAGATATTCATGGAATATAGTTTTCTTCATTTTGTTATTCATGTGCCATGGAATTGGCTCATAAGCATGTGCGTTTCTTTTTCTTTTTTTTTTTTTTTTTCCCCGCTGTAAGACTGGTGAGAAAAAAGGGAAAAAAGATGATGTTGATTAATCTTTTAATGCTTCTTCTTTGTTTGTTTGTTTTCTTAAGGGAGGATTTAGGTTTTAGGTTTATATCTGAGCAAGTCAGCCATCACCCGCCTATTAGTGCATTTTATTCTGAAGGCCTCAATAAGGACTTTGTTTTCCATGGATCAATCTACCCCAAACTAAAATTTTGGGGAAAGAGTATAGAAGCTGAGCCTCGGGGAACAATTACTTTGGAGCTGCTAAAGTGAGTATGAGGCGGGGTAGGGTGGGGGGAAGGTAATATTTTTATGCTTCTCTCCTTAACACTTAGTTGTATAAAAATAGATGACGTGCTGTTAGTTCTTCATAGACGAGTTTCTGAAAACCTCTTGTCAAAGGAATTGCAGAGGTTTATTTACAAGTTATTGTTCAGTGCTTAATTTCAGAGCTCATTTGCTGGAGGTATGTCATGCTTGCACAGCTGCAGCAATTAAACCCTGCTTTTCTACTATGAAAATTAACATTTCTTAGATTGAATGCTACTGAAAACCAGTTCCTTGAAGGCATATAAAATTTGAATAAAGAGCTAAAATCCTATTACCAAGCCATTCAAGCCCATTGTACTTTTAAATTTCATAGTTGGTTCTGAACATTTGAAAACGTATCTATGTGTTTCTGTGAAAAGCATCACTTCAGCATAGTTGCTCTGTGCTACTAGGAAACCTTAGGAATTCATCAGGATTTCAATTGCCTATTTAACACTTTTTTTTTTTTCTTGTGGATGGTCACCTTCCTAATAAAATCACAGGTGCCTTTGCAGATTACTTCTAGACTTCTTTCTGATCAGTTAACATCTCTTAAAACTTACACTGCTTTCTGTAAGTTGGTTTGTGCCCTTGTGGCACTGAGAATCTTTATACTTCCCAGGTACGCATTTTCAGTCGTGAAGGCTGAACTACTTGTCACAAAGAAGCACTCTCTGCATTATGGTAAAGGTTTGTAACAGAGGTCTTTGTGGGATAGCAGACTTCATGCAGTATTTCATCATTCCTGCTTTTCTTGGAACATTTTGGTATATCATGTATGACTTCAGAGGTGCAAATGGAAATGGTGCATTCCTGTAGTACTGTTTTTGTTGGGCTGGAGTTTATAATCAAAAACAGCAATTCTAAAACTTAGTATTTCTGCTCTATGAGAAGTGGAAAGTTTAAGGGAGGATATTGTTCTATTTAGATATAACATGCTGCTGGTTTCTACAGAAAAGTCTGCCTCTTCTATTTTGAAGTTAACTCCCTGCTGCTCACAGGAGTGGTAAACACTTTGTCCTGCCACAAATACGATAGAAAACGGGCTTACCTTCTATCTCAAGTACCAGAAATAGACTTGTTTTTCTGCTTTCGTTACAGGCATAATGAAGCTTACACATGGACAAATCCAACGTGTTGTGTACATAATGTAATTATTGGTAAACTGTGGCTAGAACAGTATGGAACAGTAGAAATTGTAAATCACAGGTAACGCTAACCATGAAACTGAGGGTTGGTTTGTAGGGACCACTGCGTGGACATTTTCAAGTTTGTTACAGAAAACTTTGATTTTTGTCAGATACTTTTCTTTATTCTGACAAATATTTACTCTTCATTGGACTCTTCATAGTATTATAATGATATGCATAGTATTATAATGACATAAAAATGTAATAACCTATATGGCATATGGAATACAAAGACTTAGATTTATGTGAGTGCCTATGCAAATTCAGCCCCATTGACAGAGAATTTAAACTTTATTTAATCCCAAAATAATAAAATGGGAATAATTGCTGGAGGATTGCCATGGACCTTCTTTGTGTTCCTTGCAATTTTCATAACAGAGGATGTCTTAAGTGAGGGGGTACAACACAGAAAAATGGCAGAAAAGTAGAATAGTGTGAATTTATAGTGTCAGTTGCCCTGCCAACTGCCCATATATAGGCTTTTATGTTATATAAAATAAAGGAGAAAATGCCTCCTGTAATGACGAGGGAGAGAAAATTGTGAAAACTGTTCTAGTTCTGCCTCTGTATTTTGGGTCAATAAATGGGAGCCTTAATCCAATCAGCCTGCCATTTTGATACTTCTCACAAGGTCAGATCTACAGGTGTTTCAGTTATATTGCCATAAAGGAGCCAGGGAGGTTTCTGTATGCTCTATGCCTGGCAGAAACTTGGAGAGTTTCAGGCAGAGATAATCTATACACGTATGCAGGTTGATGTGAGAAAGATAATGAAATACACCACAGGCTATGTTTGTGAAATCTTAACTCAGAATTTCTGACAAGTGCAATTTAGAGAGAATTTTTGAGTACGCTTAGCTTAGTTTTCCTATGCTGGTCATTCATATAACTTCTGTGTATTTTGTTTAAAAAAAAAAAAAAATAGTTGTGAATAGATATTAATTTGAAGTATGATGTTACTGTTGTGACTAGGCAGTCTGCAGGACTGCATTCATTTTATTCCTAATGTCTTCAGTAAATTTTAGATATACACAAAATTCAGTTTTATCTCATATTTTCAGTTGACTGTCATAAACTTTTGATATCATTATGGCCATATTGTTTTCATGCTGGTCACTTTTAGTTTTGTGTAACTCTGAATTTTGTGTGCCTTTTAATGCTCTTGCCAGATAATCAACTGTAGGTAAAAGACAATAACTAATAATAATAACAACTCTGCTGCCTCCCTGTTAACCATAGAAACCATAGAAAAAAATCTAAATGAAGTGCAGATAAAGAAGGCAAACATACTAGTGTGTGTAGGAGATTGCATGGGAGTTTTGTTTTATTATGTTCAAAGTCTCTGTTTTTAAAATTATTTCTTGTTTCTTTTACAGTACTGGTGATAAATGTGTCCTTAATTTTAAACCATGTGGATTGTTTGGGAAAGAGCTCCACAAAGTAGAGGGATACATTCAGGACAAAAAGTGAGTGATAAAAGCCTTGTTACTTTTGTGTTTCTGAGCCCTATGACATTTCTTTAGCACTGGCATGGTGACCGCAACCAGTGTGGATGCAAAGTTTCCAGCAGTGTAACCATTTCTGTTCTCTGTGATTCTGTGATTAAATTCCTTGATTTTCAGTAGTTTAATAGTGACTTCTCAGCACGTATTAGGAAAACTCTTAAGTCCGGTGATTTGAAACAGAGGGGAAAATACATAGTGGTTGCAACTGACTTATTTACATTATTATTATCTTCACAATTCCAGTCTTTAGTTTCAAATACTGAGAATATGGAAGTTAGAAAATTTTAATGAGGATAAAGCCTGTCATGTGGCTCTGGGTCTCTCTGTCTTAAACTGCTGGATTCTTTGCACCCATACTCATATTTTAATTGACAAAAATGTATGACTAACTTGTGAAGATATGTTATGCAGGACTGAATGTCAACAAAACTGGAAGAAGTTGAACCCTTTTCCTGGTATTAGTCAAATTTTCTCAAAAATCTGCAAGGAAAAATAAAACACAACCAAGTAGGAATCTTTGTATTCAATAAGGACGAGAATTTGCATGACTTTAGCTTCGAAGGCTTTGTAGAAGTAAAAAAGCAAAAGCTGAGTCTCTCTTTTACTTATTTAATTACAGTAAAAAGAAGCTGTGTGTGATTTATGGCAAGTGGACAGAATGCTTATGGTGCACTGATCCCACCACATATGAAGCTTACAAAAAGAATGAAAGGAGAGGTGGTGAGCAGAAGAAACCAAAGCAGGTAAGACATAAGGGGAAATGAAACAAATATCTCCCTGTAACAATATAATCTTCACAAAAATAGGGAGGTGGTGGGGAGTGAAGGGTTAAACCAGACTGTATTTGAGGCGGTGCAGTGTCAGACGTATGAGAAGGCAGTGCACTTTGAACTGGTGTTGACTTTAGGGAGAGCTGCTGGTATTTAGAGAGCTCACAGAAATAGAATTTGCTAATGGATTTGTTGAAGAAGTCATCAAATATCAACTCCCAAGTTGAAGTTGTTCTGTCCTTGAATAGGGAAAGTGGCTCTGTTGCCAGCTCCAGACATGAAAATTCCAGGATTTGGGGTTTGAAAGCAAGAATGCAATTCTGCTTTTTTGTTTGTTTAGGTTTGTTTTGTTGACATCATATTTTAGAATTTTTCATGTAGGCTTGACAGCAAGAATGTCTGGAAACTTTTTTTCTTCTCTTCTAAGTGGACTGTCTTGTTCACTTTAGTTGCAAAGTTCACTTAAGCACCATTAAAACATGGTGCTTTATGAAAAATGCAAAATGTAGGAAGATTCAGCAGAGGGCTGCTGGGTTTCCAGATATCAACAGAGCTCTTGCAGACTCCGCTTGCTTGTTCAAAATGAAAATGATAGTATAAAGTTAATGAATAGCTTTAGTTTAAGAGGCTCAAGCTTGGAGTGGGAATGGGAAGCACTTACATGAGAAGAAACTAGAGCAACAACAATAGGCCTTGTTTTTTGGCTCTGGATTCTGTCATGGTACAGACATTTATTTTGACTTTAAAAAAAAAAAAAATCTGTTCAGTTTATGAAAATCAATTATTTCCTTCCTTCCTGTTGAATTTATATTTAGATGGGGAACTATCTAACAGTAAACCAGATTTTGATGTGGAAAATAGTCTGAAAGGGTCTTTTTAAAAAATGAATACTCAAAAAAAATGATTTGAAATTAGAATCTGAACTGTATGGAACCATCTTCCAGCATGTAAAACTGGGCCTGCTTAATAGGGTATTTTTGGATAAAATAAATGACATATCACAAATGAGACGGAGAAGGAAGAAAACTGTCATCATCACTTTAGGAATTTGTCCCAAACTTCCCTTCTGGTTGTCATGGCTTTTAGTAGTTTCTTATGCTGGAATCCTCTGAACATCTACAATTTAGCAGTCCATGTCCTGAGGCAGTCAAGTTCTCCTGTAGATCAGGCCGATGACAAGAACCAAATATGCAGGAAAGGTTTTCAGGTAGGCTGAGGAAGCTGCCGGGTGATCTGTGGTCTTTGCTGTTCAACCAGATCAAAAAGCATCTGGTGCTGCAGCTTGTGTTGTCTGCTCTGCTCCTGTGCAGACAGGCCTCGTACGTGCCCTGCCTGCCTCTTGGCTTTACGAGGAAGATGTTATTTTCTGCTGTGTTTGTGTTCTGTGCTGTCTTTCTTTCCTCCAAACGTTCCAGAACCAGGCTGTATTTTTTCCTAAAATGGAAAAAACTATCACAGAATTGCTTGAGATCAGTGGAACAAGCAGTGAAATAAAACAGCAAGGTGCTAAAGTAAAACTCTTCTTCCCATTTCTGCTCCTATGGAAAACTTAAGCTGTGGTCCGGATTTGTGAAACTGCTACTGCTGACATTCATCCAACTTCCTTGTAGCACTGAGCCTGGGAATGCTGGCCGGAGCCCTGGGAAATATTTCTTCCTTTTAAGAGCAGTCGTGGAATTCTCAGTACAGCTCAGGCAGCGCATGTGTGAATCTGTATAACCCTGGCTGGGGTGTGAGCCCTGGTAGGGGAAAGGCAGCTTTTCTTAGGTAGAGAGGGATAAAATTGGTCAGGTGTTCTTAAATATTTAATTCCCTAGAATAGATAGTTATTTTGCCTCCCTGGAGGCACTAAGAATAGTAGCAGTGTGAGGTGACAGCTCACTCCAAGAAAAGAATAATGAAGGTAGAGGTAAGACCAGCAGCTGAATGTCACCCTGCTGTAATGTCAGAGGGTTCTGCAAGAGATTCACTTGATCGTTGAAAGCCCCGGTGAAATTTTTATTCCAATGTCAGCAGCTGAGCAGACTGTAGAAATGTAAGTTACAAGGACATCATTGGCAGGCCTAAAGGTCCTCACAGATTTAGAAGGATGGCTGATAAAAAGGCAAGACTTCCCGTGCTTGAGAGCATGAGAGATCCCTGCACCCCTCACAGATGAGCTGTAAATGAACTCTTTTGTTGTCCTTTTATTATGTGCAGCTAAACAGAGTCTGGAATAGGGCTGCTGTGACTTGGTGTGCTGAGAGGAGCCTTTTGAAGAATACCCCTCTTGATTTTCTGTATATAATAACAGTGCATCACTGGTCTGAGTACAAAGGAACTTAGAAATATGCTATTTATAAACTTAAGTACAAAGCTTCACAGTGAGGAAACTGGCAGTGATAATGGTTGCTAATAGAAAAACAAAGACTGCAAAAGGTCATGAGCATGTATGTTTTTTAATTATCAACTTTTTTTTGCAAGTGATGATGCATTAACCAAGAGGAGACATGGTCCTATTCATTAACTTTTCTGTGCCACTGTGGATGTTAAAGTACTGACTCCTTCCAACCTGAGGAAGTAATAGTTATGTGCACAAAATTAAGCTGTGGGATTGGGGAAGAAGGGAAGCTAGAAGATTCCTGAAAAACATGAATTTACTACCTCTTGTTTTTAAACAGAAAGTGAAGTTGCACATAGGTATGGTGAGAGAATATTCAGTGATAGTAGCAGCAAGATATTAAAATGAAAATGACAGGAACAGTATACAGAGTGAGGAAAAGCAAATGTAAGGGGTAAGACAGAAATACTGGAGTCTTTTGAATCTTAACAGATTCTTAAGAAGTCACTTGGTAGAACTCTAGATGATTTCCCTGTTTTCTCTGCCAAATGTTATCTCTGTTTCAGAGTGAAGATGTTATTAAATCTGATAATGATGAGGCCGATGATATGCCAGAGGTTCAAGACACAGTGCAGTTCATACCAGGCAGTAAATTGCTTTGGAGAATAAATTGCAGGCCACCAAACTCGTCACAGGTAACTGTTCCAATCAAGTTGAGCATTCCCATCACAAGTGGCTCTTCCAAGCGAACATGAGTAGTGTTCAAGGCAAGCCCTGTTAAGCCTACTGCTTGGGCGATCTTTGCTGCAGCAGCAAAGTTATAATATGACCCAACTATTGTCTTGAAAAAGTCCAGAGTATTGTCTTCTGAAAGCAAAGAATGCATACTTTCTTGAGAAAACTTGTTCTTTAGTTTTAGGCTTTTCTTTTATAAAAGTCATGTTATTAAATGGTCAGATATGGAGAAAAATCTATCATGGTCCTCTAAAGCAAAGACTGCTTAAAAAAATGTAGGTGTGAGGACTTTTATATGAGCCAAATGCTACTTTGGGGATAGCTTGGAGGAGCAGTTCTGACTAGGTGGTTACTCTTGGGAATTTTGGTGTATCAATTTGGTGTAGGGAGTCCAGTGCTACTTTGCCAAAATAACTTGCATATTATCTTTAATTCCCCTTTAAGATGTACAATTTTACCAGTTTTGCTGTGAGTCTCAATGAGCTAGAAAAGGGTATGGAAGCAATACTAGCTCCTACTGACTGTCGACTGCGTCCAGATATCAGAAACATGGAAGATGGAAACATGGGTATGTGTTTGTTGGAGGAAATATTTTTGTATTATTAAGATTGAGAGATGACTGTATCTGCAGTTCTGTTCTCATTCCCAAAGTTCCTGTAACTCTATCTTTTTCATCCTGCTCTAATGAGCGTACTTGTGAACAATATATAAAAATCTTTCTCCCTGAAAAGTCTGGGAGAATAGAGGTGTGCGAGATGGATTCCAAAAACTACTGTGCTGCATTATAGTGCAGTTGCATGTTTGGTAACTTGTGGAAACTGTCAGACATGCTTTGTTGCTCTAGAATTTGTCTGGGAAAAGTGTGTGGAGAACAGATGTGTTCTGCCCTGGAGTTTGTCAGCAAAAGCATATCGTGAAATAATGAAAAAAACACTGTTTATTTTGCTCAGCCTGCCTTCCCTCCCACTTTGTGCAGTATTTCTAAGAGATAAAACACCAAAGTTTCTGATTACATTCTGTTTGTAATCTCAACCCTTCTGAAGTCATGGCTTTAGTTTTGTTGACTGAGATTGTCAAATGCCTTTTCTTGTTTAAGTGAACCATATTCTGATTCTCTGCAGTCTTTTCCCTGTTTTCTGCTTTTTTTAAAGTTTTTATTTTGATAATTTTTTACTGAAATGTTTTGTTAGATCTGGCTAGTAAGGAAAAGGAGAGGCTAGAAGAGAAGCAAAGAGCTGCTCGCAAGGAGCGTGCAAAAGACGAAGTGGAGTGGCACACGAGGTAAGGGGGGAAGAAATGAGACACGTATTTAATGTGGTGTGGTTTTACTGCCTGAAATGTTTTTATTCAAGACAGTGTGTGCTTGATTTCTTGCATGACAGCACAGTTTCTAGTGTCACTTAAACTTTCACTGGGTGAGTGTTTTACATACTGTCACTGAAAGCCAAAATTGCTGTTAACTTCTCCTGGACAGAATTTTCTCAACAATAATTATGACAGGTATCAAGATTTAACTACTGTGGCAATGCTGTGTGTGTCTGTGTGTGTGCTGGGGTTTTACTGTGTGGGTTTTTTTTTTTTTTTTCTCTCTTACAGAGGTTATCTTTTTATGTTAGTGAATAAAGTGTTAAGTCTCAACTCCCCTTTAACTACTTCAAGTCCAATTTTTGGCAGCTGAATAGCATGTTGTGGCCCTCCAGGGCTTTTTACTTTCAGATGGTCAGTATTTTTTGGCTTGGTTACTTTAGAAATTGCTTTTTGAGAGCACGTTTAAGTGACTTCTCACTCAGACTGTGTCATGGAGTAATGTGATTTGGCTGCTGCTTTTGGAAATGGTTGGTTGTCTAGATGCCAGTGCTATGCAGTGAAGTGGACACACAAGGCCAATTTGTGCAGGTCTTTCCTTCAAATGCGAGAACTTTTGGATGTTCCCATGATCCCGTGAAATTCAGAAGAGAAAGCATTTTATTTCTAGAGGCTGGAGAGGACAGCTACAAACTTATTCCCATTAATGCCTTTGAAAATCTCTTCTAGATAACATAAACTGGATCTCAGTCAATATGGCCAAAACCGGAGCATTTGTTGACATTCTGTGCAAAGCACAGCTCTAGAGCACAAACCATTTTTATTGTTTGGGCAGGTTAACAAAGGATCGTGGAACAGGCTTGGCATTCTTTTAAGGAAAATGATTATATGTGATAAATGATCAAAAAATCAATATAGTCTTTATACTTAGAATGAGACAGCAATTTAAAAATCCATTTCAAAAACCTTCTTGACTTCATATAAAAAGATGAATTAGAGAGTGGTTACCATTACATCAGAGGTTTAATGCCATACTTGAAAAGTTCTGAATACCTCTAGAGAGAATAAGCTTTTTCTTAGAAAAATCAGTATCTCTTTACAATGTCTTGTGATAGGAGCAGGGTATTCTCCCCTTCCCTTTTAATAACTGCTCCCTGTTTTTTACCATTTTCATTGGTTTTTCTTTTTTCTTTACAGATGGTTTCATCAAGGTACTAACCCATATACTGGGACTCCAGATTGGCTGTACTCAGGTGGTTATTTCGATAGAAATTTCTCGGACTGTCCAGACATATATTGAAATCACTGAACCAATAGCTCATCTCATCTGGACATCTAGTTACTAGATTTCATTCTAAGCCAGTTACTCTGGTTTTGTTCATAGCAAAAACCAGCTTTTCTAGGTAAATTTTAACAAATTCTATCACTCAACAATCGAGGATTTAATTATCACTAACTTTGGATTGCCAAATATTTAAATACTGTTGCATTCTTGCATAAAGCTGAAAATCATCATGTTTTTCACTAATTTTTTTAAAGGGACCTTTTGGGTTCTTTTTTTTTTTTCCCTAGTTTCTTGTCAGAAAGGTATGCTGTATCTGGTAGAGCTTTTAACAACCTTGAAAACTATGTAACTTTAATAAAATAAATAGAGATAATATCCTTGTTACTTAGTACAGCAGTGAAGGGATGTTAGGAATTTGGAACAGAGATGAAAGATTAGTACGGTACAAACATGATGAAATCTAGTAGAGTTGCTATTCCCCATGAAGGGATGTAGGTGAAATTTCTAAGCAGTATGTAGCACTACATGGGGATTGGAGCTCCTGGCCCTCCTCTCTCTCAGTACAGTTCAGTACTTCAAAGACTTGGGGGAACAAAGCATAAAATGTTAGCTTCTCAACCTGTAGTGGTCTGTTACAGAATCTTTGCAATCTTTGGACACTGTGAGTATTAAACTCTGTACCTGTGATAAAATTGCATAAAACATAGGAGAAGGATGCATTAAAAAAGTCATCTTTTTCTGATGTAAAATGCTGTCCTTAAAAATAAGAAACTTCAGAAACAATTGTAGGAATGTTGAAGTGGTTACAGTGTAAAATATATTGCTTGCTACCACTTGGAGGCTTAGATCTCCAGCACTACTTTTTGCAGCTTTGGCACTATATATGCTTCTAGACTAAACTTTTATTTGGAAGCACTTGGTAGACATATCCACACCCATTCATGTTTTGGGGGTGTTTTTGTTTGCATGTTTTTCATTATTAGGTCATGTCTGTTCTGTATGTTGTGAAAAAGCAGAACCAATTTAAAGCTGTGTCATAGTTATACCTATTACAAGTTTTCAAAATTTCTGTGAGCACGTGCGGTCATATAAGTAAAAATATTTTTGGTACCATATTGAAATATTAAAGCCATATAATACTGGAACTATTTGAACTATAGATCAATTACTATATTGATGCATTCATTTTCCTTCAAAGCGGTACACTTCAGAGAGGGGGAAGGAGGCTTGAAAAACTAGGTTGAACAATTTAAGCTAACTTTTTTCTTTTTTTTTTTTTTTTTTTTTTTTATGAAAGCTTTTTATTTAGTAACCAGGCAAAGCTGCAGAATGGCTGCATTTGCAGCTAAGTTTACAGTAATTTAGATATTGCTAGTGCTAGGCACTAGCAACTTGAAGAATTAGTGGAAGAATTGATCTGATTGATTGCCCAGGCAGACTTGTGGCTTCATTGGAAGACTAGATTTAGAATTGCTTCTCCCAGACAGAGGATTAAAAAACAACATAAACATCACCCTGGTAAAATATTTTTACATGAAGTCATGTATTTAAAGATCAGATTAATTTTGTTGAGATTTAGTTGCCTTCTTCATTGAAAAAGTAAGCAAGAGTAATTGTAAAAAATCAAAGCAATAAATGAGGACAAAATCTAAAATGTATTTATGACACCTTCTTTCTGTTGCCAGAAATAGGACTTTGGGGGCTGCTTGCAGCTTTCCAACATAAAACTTAACTTTGAAATACAATGAAAATGAATATTGTTCCTAATAAGTATATAGACACTTGGCTTTTAAAAGACATTGCTGATCCTCATGGAACAGCATAATACTTCATAATACTTTCAGCCTTTTTGTGTTTAAAAAAACAAACAAAAACAAACAAAAAAAACCACAACAACTTTAATGGCTTTTACACTGTATTCTTCCCCCCTCCCTCTCTAAACTCCCTGTAGGCAGAGTAAGGGAACCATTTATGTAGGTGAGTCTTGAGAGGATTTCACATATTAAGCTGATTTAAAATCTCATGGGAGTTTAAAACTTGTTTGAACTAAATAGTGTGTCCAATGTATTAGTGTTAAAATATTTTCTAAATTGTAATTACCTGAATGGAAAAATGTATAGTAATTGCTGAAGGAATACTCTGGAGCAATTTACAGGTTAACAACTCTGCAGTTCATGATTTAAATTCAGAAAATGTAACCCCTTTTAATCATGCAAAACTATGAAAACATAGTAGCAGCATGTTTAATCCAAAGTGCACTATACCATTTTCATGGATTTAAAAAAAAAATAATAATTGGGAAGATTTCTAAAATAGGCCTATTTTTTCTTTGTCTCCTTTTCTCCTTCCTTTAGTGTATTTTTGTAAAAAAAAAAAAAAAAAAAAAAAAAAAAAAAAAATATCTGTCTTGGTTTCAGTCTATTCTCTATATAGTTTAACGTTCTTCATTGCCTCATTGAAAATACTTAAAAAATATTTTCCCAACACTGATAAAATGTATATGTTTGGCTGGCCAGGAGTTGCGTACTACAAAATTTTGATTACTCTGGGAGTAGAAGAGTTTTATTTTAAATGCAGTTCTCACCTCGGTAGTTTACTTGTTAAAGCATTGATAACTTTGCACCTTTTAAAAGAATGTCACTTTTATAACTTGATAAAACACTGACTGTATATAAAATGACTGTGTTAGTATATGTTAATATAGTTATACAGAGATCTCATCTAGAAAGAAATTATAAGAAATGCTTAACACTTCGGACCTCTGGATGGTGAGAGAGGTTTTTGTGAAGTGCAGTTCATACTAGGACAACTGTTTCGTAGGGCAAGAAAACAGTTGGAGATTACCCTGCCCTTATTGCTGAGCTAGTGTCAGATCACTTGCATTTTGTATTTCCCTTGATGCTTATTAGACAGTATGATTTCAATTAGAGCTTTGACACCTGCCTCCATCCCAGATTTAGCTTCCCCCCCCCCCGCCTCCCGCACATAAGTGAACTCAGTTTCTTAGCAGTTGCTTATTGTGCAGCATATTGGAAATAAGAAATGTGGGATGATATCAACGTGCACTGAGAGCTGTCATGGCAAAGGGCACGTAGTTGGTGGAACTCGTTTCTGAAGTGTAAAAGGTAGAAGAAAGGGCCTGGGAGTTCTGTGGGAGCTGCGTGATGCTAAATGCTGATAAAAGCCAAGTGTTAATTGGGGAAGGGGAATAAGTGGACTTTATTTAACAAAAAAAAAAAAAAAGTGGAAGTGGAAAAGCTACCTTTACAGACATTGTATGCCCTCTTGTTCTGTGTCTTTGGTGCAATGTCATACTGCAAATTAGGAGCAGCTTTTTTCAAACATCAAATGTCTGTATAATTATTGGTGCCCAGGTTAATGATGACAGAAAGCATAGGCTCTAAATTAGTCAGAAAAACAACCACTTTACAGCATTTATTTCATTTCAGTAATTAAAAAATGCTTCTCAACTTTTGGAAGTAAAACATTGAAACTTAAAAAAGAAAGCATTCCCCCACCTCTCTTCTAAAGCAGAACTGCTGTAAAAGACTCGAGCTCTGTGGTTGGAGACGTTGTGTGTGATGAAGGGGCTGCTCTGAGGGCCCATGTCCCCTCGGTCCCTCCTCTTGTAGCCCTCGGCCTCCTCACCCCTGTCCTTGTGATCGATGTAAGCATAAATACTTGTTTATTTCTACCATAATTTGGTGATACACTCCAGCTTGCTGTCACTGGAAACACCCATGACTGGGGTCAATGGTATGATAAAGCAATATTTAAATTATGTAAAGCTAATAGTTCTGACACCTGACTTCATTCTCAGTATGTTTTTATAGCATGAAAAGTTTAACAAATGCTTATATCCAGCATTCCAGTCCACTCTGATTTATACTTCTATGAAGCTGCTTCTTGCCTTACTCAATGGCCGTTCCCTGCCCCTCACCCTGAGTCTGCATGAGAAAAGCGCTCTAGTGAAATGGATTTATTTTTATAATATTTAATAACTGTCAATACCCATGTCTCTTAACAACCATCCGGCTTTTTAGAGAAGTCTGTACAGGTTTGTGGACATACACGTTAAACTGTAAAGCTGTAAATCTGAATAAAGCTCATTTTGGAGAAGAGGCTGCGCCTGTTGCCTCCGCTTCCCTCAGCGCGGGGCCGCGGGAGGGGGGAGGAGGGGCGGCGGCCATCTTGCCCCGCGGCCCCGCCCCGCGCCCCCATGACACAGCACAACGGCGGGGGCGGGGCGCGCCTGGCCGCGCGCCTGAGTGACGGCGCCGGCGCCCAACGGGCTGCGGGGGCGGGCGCGGAGGGGGCGGAGCTTCCGGTACGCGGAGCAGGAAGCGGGGCACGGGGCCTGCGGGCGCGGCGGCGGCAGGTACCGGCGGCGGCAGCGGGGCCGGGCCGGGCTCGCGGGGCTGGGTCGGGCTCGCAGCGCCCTGCGGGGCCGCCGCTCCCGCCGCGGGGAGCGACCGGCCTGGGCGGCCGCGGCCCGCCCGCCCGTCCGCCCGCCCGTCGTGACTAAGCGCATGCCGCGGGGCCCTGCGGAGCGGCGCGGCCCGCACCGCACAGCGCGGGCGGTCGGGGTAGCCCCGCGCGTCCTAATTGCGGGGGGAGAGGGGGACAGCTAATAAGAACGGCGAACTCCTGTTCAGAAGCGACTTAAAACTAAGGCGCGAAGCGGCGCGGTCCGGCGTCGGTCGCTGTTTTAGGGCAGTAACGTCAGTTTGTTGCTTCGTCGCGGTCCGCTCGGGACACGTAATCCGTGCGAGGAGGCGGTGTCGGAGGGGTTAACCACCGAGCGCGTGTGGGGCACCGGTCACCGAAGGTCGGAGTCGCAGGAGAGGTTCATGCAGTGAAAACACCATGATCCCAGGAACCGCGGTAGAGACCAAAGGAGGGAGTTTCAGGGAGAAAGTGATTTCGTTTTCCAGTGCATTAGCAGCAGACGAGCTTTTCTTCATGCTGCTCTCTAGGTTCTGCCTCGGCTTTTGCAGTGCCTTCCAGCTCCTGGGCCCACGGAACAGATTCCTTTTGTGCAGCTCGTTTTGTGAAGTCTTGTGCTGAGAGGAGGGGGTGTGGGAAGCTTCCTGCTCACATCTGCTTGATCTCTCTCTGTTCCAGGATGTCTTCAGGCGCGTTGTTTCCAAGCCTGGTGCCAGGCTCCCGTGGCTCTTCCAGCAAATACCTGGTGGAATTTCGGGCCGGAAAGATGTCCCTGAAAGGCAGTACTGTAACCCCAGACAAGAGAAAAGGCCTCGTTTACATCCAGCAAACTGATGATTCCCTCATCCATTTTTGCTGGAAAGACAGGACTTCGGGCAATGTTGAAGACGTGAGTATAGTTCATGTTTCAGGGTGTTGAGTCACAGTGTTGTCTTGTCTTTGTTTTGTCAGCGTTGCAAAAGAGTTTTTCAAGACAAATTAGGGTGAGAATGGCACTGTGGCTTCATAGTGGGCACATCTAAATCCTAATGCCCTGAGGAACCTTGGGGAAGAGGGTTGGAGCAGGAGGGCAGAGGCCTTTGTGGGAGACTAAAAGGAATAACAGATATTTCCTAAAACATTTTTTGCTGTTGCCGTATTTTCCAGGATTTGATTATTTTTCCTGATGACTGTGAATTCAAGAGGGTACCTCAGTGTACGACTGGTCGTGTCTATGTGTTGAAATTCAAAGCAGGATCAAAACGACTTTTCTTCTGGATGCAGGTTTGTGAGAAGTAAATAACCTAGGTCTTGAAACAAGATTTTAGTTTGTCTTGAAAATATGTGTGTGTGTGTGTGTATATATATATATATATACATATATATATATAAACTCTTTCTTACAGGAGCCGAAGACAGATAAGGATGAAGAACATTGCCGTAAAGTGAATGAGTATCTCAACAACCCACCAATGCCTGGGGCTTTGGGTGGTAACACAAGTGGAGGCCACGAGCTCTCAGCGTTGGGAGGTACAGTCCATTCTCTGCTCTTTAATGTGAGAAGCTTCGTTAGACAATAAACCCTTGTAGTTTCCCAGGGAGAAATTCCTGAGGACTTTGGAGGGTGAGTTGGGAACAATGTTAATACCAGAAGTGTAAACACGTTTTTAGCAGAATAAAACACGCTGTCGTAATAGGTGCAGGTTGAAGGTAAGACTGCCAGAAGAAATCTCTCTTGTTGCCAGTAGATTCTCTGGAGTCTTACCTCTTTATGAAGCCAAGTTGCATTTATCTTTTATGAGCACCATGAATCAGTAAACACTTGAAACTGTTTTTTTCCATACAGAATGTGATGCCAATTAATCTCCTGCTGTTTGAGCCGGAGTGCTGTGAAAAACCTCTGTGAATATGTTGTGTTTCAGAATGTTTTTGTTTTTAGGTGAGGGTGGCTTGCAAAGCCTTCTTGGAAACATGAGCCATAACCAGCTCATGCAGCTGATCGGACCAACGGGCTTAGGAGGACTTGGTAAAATGCTTTAATATCTTTATGCCAAAATGGTGTTTTCTCCTGCCAGGTTAAATCTTACCTGACAATGAATATTTTCAAGCAGTGCTATTTATTTGAATAGCAGTGCTATTTATTTGAATAGCACTTCCTTGAGATGAGAAATGAGGCCTTACCTCAAAGATGAGCTATGGGGCAAAAAAAGAAACAAAAAATGGTTGTAGGGAAGGAAGGGAACCAGAATGCAGCCCTCCTTAGAGCTGGGTCTGCAAGGAACGTAGGTTCTGTTCCTTGCTCCACTGGATCTTTCACTTCCCCCTCCCTCTTCTTCCTCCTGAATATTCACTGAACCAGGGATTAAGCAACAGGTTATCGGAGTAGAGTCTTCTCTAGTTAGCAGAGTCTTGTGTATGTTGTCTCTGATACACTCCAGCCTTCCCTTTGAAGCCATTCTGCTTTGCAAACAAATATTCACTGTATCTACCCCACTGCAGTTTGTAGCTCACGAGGGTTTAGGGCTTTCTCTCCTGGGCTTTGCTAGGAAGAGGTTTTTCTGAGGGAAATGAGAGGTTAGGGTCACTGGTGCAGTCTGCTCTTAGCACTGTCCTTGCTCGAAGCCCAGTAGAGCATTTCCTGAGAGATCGGACCCTGCTGTTGACGTAGGCAAAGCAGTGTTTAGTAAGTGGCAGTGACAAAGCTTTGGTGCTTAAGTTCAAAATTCCTTTTTCACAGAATCTCTTTTTTGGTAGATCTCACCTTAGTGTCTTTGTAGTGTTAAGTGCTAGTTTGATGTTGGTGGAGGAAGTGTCAGAAGATTCTGACTTTTTAGCATGTGTATGGGAAGAGGCTCTCGCTTCCTTCTTGCAGCTTCACAGGACTTCTGGAGCTTATTTTCTCTTCCTTTCAATCCTTGTTGCCAGCTGCTCTTTCTTTCCCTTTACATCTAGTTGACCTGAAGCTAACTATTTTAAAGCAAAGAAAGCCGTCTGCCTGAGTCTGCAAACTGGGTTTGGTGAAACTGGGTGAATCCTTCTCTCTGGTAGTATCTTGTTCTTTTGCATCCTGTTTGCATCTCTCTCAGGACTCTGCTTTTCCTGCAGCTCCTGGGTAAACTTTTCCTAGCAAGGACAAACTCTAGAGTAGCACGTGTTATAAGCTGGTTAGCTTTACCCTGCTGTGTTTGCTGCGGTGGGAGGCAAGTGCCAGGCAGATGGCTCAGTACTTGCTCTGGTCTCTGCAGATTTCTGCAGTTTCAGCCAGGGAGCTGTTTGCTATTGGAGCACTGTCTTTCTGTCCTCTGTGTTTGCAGAGAGTGCCCAAAAGGGGGTAATGGATGTAGATTCTTGTGTAGGAAAGTGTGTAATTAGGAGTGGTGTAAGAAACCCTTGAAGAGGAAGCATGTGCTCAAGGGGGCTTTTGGCCAACATGGCTCAGAGGAATCCTAGTTACCCATAACTAATGCAGCCAAGGTGGAAGCCAGACCATTCCCTGATTCTTTTTAGCTAGTGTTCTTGCTGCTGTCACATGTTCTTGACAGTTGTGAGTAGCAGCAAGGATGAAGGAGGCTGTGATTCTTAATTCCTTTTACATAGGACAGTTGGCTCAAAGGCCAAGTGTTGGTTTTCTCCTATTTTTTTTCTTTTTTTTTTTTTAACCTGATCACTCTTCTGCTGGGAGCACCTTATGCACGGGGCTCTCTATTTTGCACTGCCTTTGCAGTGTTGGTGGTGACTCAAAGGTTGCCTCTAGTCTTTCTGCTTAGGAGCTCTCTCAAGTTCAGAGAAATGTTGGATTTTTTTGGAAACTAGTAGAAGACAAGGGTTCTCTGATAGTGATTGTAGATGGCACAAGCCAAAATCATTTCATCTTTGTGAACAGCTAGAAACTGAGTAATGTCTAAGATGTATAAATGTCTTTAAGAAGTTTTCTACTAGGAATGCAAGATCATAAAATGAGAGCTCTTTATTTACAGAAGGTGGGAGGGGTTGGTCTAGGCTTTTTCACCCCCTCCTCCTCTGTTTTAGCCATTAAAACCTTTCAGGTACAAGAATGACCTCTCTGGACCAGAGAGGTGAAAAATTAATAGAAATTTCTAAACCTGTTCCTTTTTTATCTTTATGGAAGGTGGGCTGGGTGCACTGACGGGTCCTGGGCTGGCTAGTTTACTTGGAAGTGGGGGACCACCGACCAGCAGTTCATCATCAAGGTAGGATACCTGTGTGCTCTGGGTTTGTTATAATTTATAATGGAAAATCGTCACTTATGCGGGAGGAGTTTGTGGCCTACTGAGCAGAAAATAAAATGGGAATTAAGACTGCTTATTACCTCTCTAGAATATCAGTGGTCGCTCTTTATATTGCAAGGGCTTGAAAAGAGGTTGGGGAGAGCGAACTCTTTTTGTAGGTAATTAGCTATTACTAATTATTAGTTATTACTAATTAGTTATTACTACTTACCTTCCAGCTCTCGCAGCCAGTCCGCTGCTGTGACACCATCTTCCACGACTTCTTCCACGCGTGTAACGCCCGCCCCGTCCGTTCCTGCGGCCGCTTCCGTGACCAGTCCGAGCCCTGTACCGAGTTCGGGTAATGGAACCAGCTCAGCCACAAGCCCAACCCAGCCCATTCAATTGAGTGACCTTCAGAACATTTTAGCTACTATGAATGTGCCATCTGGAGCAGGAGGACAAGGTAACAGTGTTCTGACCAGACAGCTGTTGGATCCAGGAGTCCTTGGAGCTGTTTTGCTGTCCTATCCTGTTCCAAATTGGTTTGAAAGGTCTCTTAATTTTTTTTTAATTGATTTAAATGCTGTTGTTCTTGATTGCTTCAAGAATATTAATCTTGTTCCAAAATTGAGAGGGAGAAAGGATGCCAGTAATATGCTCAATACATTTCAGTACTCCACTGACAAAATCATTTGGTTAACGTGGCAAAACATGTTTTTTTGTGCATAGTCTAACAATCAACCATTTATTTTCTTCCTAGTTGACTTGGCTACTGTGCTGACTCCTGAGATAATGGCTCCCATCCTGGCCAATGCTGAAGTTCAGGAGCGGTTGATGCCTTACCTCCCTTCAGGGGAGTCTCTGCCACAGACAGCAGAAGAGATTCAAAATACCCTGACTTCTCCTCAGTTTCAGCAGGTGGGTGCCTGGCTGTCACGTCAGTGCCGCTCTGCTCTCCTCCTCCCTGGCAAGAGGTGACTTGTGTGCTGCTTTTCCAGGTTTCTGCCACTGTGCAGAGTAGGAAGCTATTCTGTAGAAGTGGAAGCAGGAAGGGACATGACTCAGTGAAACACTGTTCTTCCTTGCTTTCTGTGGTTGCCCAAGGGCAGATTAGACTATTTTACTTTCTCTTTTGGCACTGGGCTTCATCTTTCTCTGTATTATAAATGTAATCTCTGGCAAATTACAGCAGACATAGCAGCCAATTCATCATTTTGTTTAAAAAAAAAATGGTTTCTGCACTTAAAACTAGTCTAAAATGACTGCACAGGTGACCAAGGAAGGAGACGCTGGTGTTTACATCCCTTAAAACACTAGTACTTATTTCAAAGTATGTTTGGGCATATTTTGTCAGATTAAATCTGTTTTATTGTAGGCCATCCTGACCTATGCAGACTGAAATTTGTCAATATACAGAATTTCACTATTTAAGAAGGATGTCTTTAGGTTACTATGACTACTCTTTTGTGCAGACAAGACTTCATAAGTGAGGGCTGTTGTTCACTCGCTATTTGACGCATTATTCTGCAGGTAGAGAAAAGCTTAAATTGTCCATGTTGTAAATTAGCTGGAAGTTAGGTCACTGTGATTTGCTGGGCTGCTATCTGGGCATATCAATTTGTGTTTCTACAGCAGTGGGCCTGGCTATTTGGCATCTAGTTGGTTAAAAGAAATATTGGTCTTGGTGAGTGCAAAATGCTCCCAGGGCCTGTGGTGAATGGGGACAGTTCAGAGGTGACCACAGTGCAGTCATTTTCTTGTAAAGGAGGGAAGCTGCTCCCAGGTAGGTCAACATCCTGCAATAGCTTATGGAATTTAGGGACTGCTGTTGTCATTAGGTGCCCCGTGCTGTTGAGGAAACACAGTGAAAACTTGATGCTGTTGACTTTAATCTGCAGGCGTTGAGCATGTTCAGTGCTGCCTTGGCTTCTGGACAGCTTGGCCCTCTAATGAGCCAGTTTGGCTTACCAGCAGAGGCAGTAGATGCAGCAAATAAAGGTGGTAAGTACTTCTGGTGTTGGGAGCATGATTATGGAGCCCTTTCACACTTACATAACTGTTGCATGTGGATTATGAGCAGCTTTCAAAAGCTGACTCTTCCACTTTTTTTTTTTAATGGAAATGTACGTGGCTCAGGTTTTCTTCAGTATCTGCAGCTATCAATGTCAAACTGACACTGGAGACTTCACGGTACTGCAAACAGATGTGCTGAGTAGATTTGTGACGGTTTTCTTGAACGAGCTACATAAGATTTGGACATGTCATAGTTTAGGAATGCTTCCTTTTGTGAGGATCTTTAATGGATCATTTGAAATAGTGCACAGTTGGGGCCTTAAGTGCTATGAGGGAAGGGAGGGTGTCAGTGTTCCCTGATGAGCCTTTAGAATCCCTTCCATTCAACTAACCTTGTTCTTAGGCTGTCGGTACACTGCTAAACTCCATAAAACGCTGGTGATGTCAGAGGTCTCCAAATGTGCTTTATATTTGAATGAATGTTAAAACTGTCTTCTCTATTAATAGAACTTTTCTAAAGGAACTGTTTATTTGTTGACTAAGGAAGCTTAACCTTTTGTGGAGACTGAATCCCATCCCTGAGTTAAGTAACCAATGTGTTTAACTTTTAGATGTAGAAGCGTTTGCCAAAGCAATGCAGAACAGTGTCAAGTCAGACCAAAAGGAAGGCGACTCTAAGGACAAGAAAGATGAAGAGGAAGATATGAGTTTAGATTAAGTTATTTGCTTTTCCTTGCAGATATTCCTAGATACTAACTTAAGCAACTGTAGTAGGATTACTAACTTCATATTATGCTTATATAAATCTACAAATAAAGGAATTTTCTTTATCTGCCATACTGGGCTTCTCTGTCTATTTAGCATGCACTTTGGTAGCACTTGCTGTGCTACTCTAGTGTCTTCATTCCGTAGTTGGGTAGATGCTCAGTTGTTATTTCTGAGTGGAAAATGGGAAGTTACTTTGTTGTTTTGCCATTTTGCATTGCTGTAAAGAGTATTGGAGTAAGTAGCTACTAACACTGTGCCAAGGCAGAACAGTCACTTCCCTCAGGCTGCCGGCCGCACCGCTGCTCATGCAACCCGATGTGGTTGTCCTTTGTAGCTGTGAGGGTGTCTTGCTGACTCACATGCAGCTTTTTGCTCACCAGGTCATGTTCTGCAAAGCTGCCAGTTTGCTGTCCCGCATGCGCTGCTGCGTGGAGCGTCCTGTCCCTTCAGTAACTCCGTGAGGTTCAACTGCATGAACTCCCGAGCGCTAACGGTGCAGGGAGCAGCCTAGGAATTAGGGCAGCAGCTCCGAGATGCTGCCAGAGAGGGAACTGCTTGTAGCAGGTGTAAAGGTAGGCTCCCGTGCTGATGCTGCCTGACATGGTGATTATTTCTCTTCCAGTTCTATATAAAACTCATGCTTGCTCTTCTCTGGTCAAGTGAAAGAGAGTAACATAAAACTTTATTCAACTCCGAAGGATGTACCAGTGATTTACAAAGACCATCTTTAATACTACAGCTTAAAAACAGGTCATAATTACATTTAAGATAGACATGTTAAAAACCCATTTTACAATATTTACCCCTCATAAAAAAAGATATAAGTTATAAGTCCATTTCAGAAGCAAGATTTTGTCCTCGTGTGTCTAGATATATATATATATATATATACTCACAAATATATATGATGTTTAAGTGCACAAGTGAACCAGGTGGCTTGGGAGAAAATGGTTTTGATTTCAAGTGAAAACTGCACTACAGCAGGAGTGAGTTAAGCCCAGCAGGAGAAGGTAACTGTTGGAAGGGCAGGTGAGGGCGAAAATAACATATCTCAAACCCAGCCAGGCTTAGAGGTAATTTTTCTTTATTTCTTCCCTTTCAAGCAATGCTTTCTTACTTCATATAACAGGACTTTTGTCAGTGTATCTAATGGCACTGAGTGTAACTGCAGAGTTAAGACTCGAGGTGTGGCAGTTGTGATATCTTTCCCTCAGCAGTTCTTCCAGCCTGTCTCTATTTATTTTATCTTTATTTTTTTTAAATAGTTTTGAGTTAATCTGAACAGAAGAGGCTAGTTCTGTAAACAGAATTTCATCTTGAAAAACCCTGTGGCAGAGCATTTTGCACAGCAGCGGCCCGTGAGCCAAGCGTGACCTTGGGGCATTAAATACTTCCTTGCACTTGTCACAAAAGTGACAAAATTAATCCAGTTTGTCCTAATTGCATTTATTATAAAACAAAGGCTGCCAAGAGCCTTAGCAAAAGACAGTCTGTGACTGTTAGTAATAATCTCAAGTATTCTGTGAACTAAAATCTATGTGCAAGGTAGAGGTGGGGGAAAAGGGAGCAGGATTTGGGATGCGAGCACGTGGCTACTGCGTGCCTAAGGCCATGCCCTGGAGAGAACATGAGCCCCTGCTGCAGAGCCTTGGCCACGGGGGGGGCCTTAGTCCTAGCTCCTGCTCAAACTTTTTGGTTATTTTTGTAAAAGACGTCCCTGAAGTGCCCCCTCCTCCCCTGCCCTCCTGCCCCATGGATCCCTGGCCCCTCTCTGCTTTGGGCCCCTGCAGGCTCTGCAGATGGAGTGTGTTTGAGCGCTGCTCTCCAAACGTGGTGCCCGCCGGGGCCGGCCCTGCAGCTTTCCGAGTCCAGCCTCTCGGCGAGGTGCACTCAGAGCTTGGGGCAACCCCTGAGGCCAACCGAGCCCCTGACAGCCCCGGTTTGCAGCAGGTTCACGTGGTTCCCGTTAATCGCCAGCTTCCGTACGCAGCCCACGTAGTGCGGGAGGGCAGGCTGCGGCCCCGCGGGCTTGCTCAGGGCTGTCTCTGCAAAAGGAGAAGGTTGAACCTGCCGTGAGGCCGGGTGCGAGCGGCGCTGCCCGGCCTGGCGAGGGGACGGGAGCGCGGAGGCCTCGGCCCCGCTGCTCCTGTGTCAGCCCTGAGATGCCCCGGGGCACCATCAGCTGCTGAGCCCTCCAGCAGGTCCACACAGCCCCGGGCTCCCACCTTCAGCCGCTGCGGTGGTGGGGACAAAAGGACATGCTGTGCAACGACCTCCTTGGAGGCTGAGCAGGGAATGAATGGCTCCTAAAGCAGCAACGGGACCTCAGGCCTTGTGGTGCTTTGTTCCAGCGCGGAGCTCTGCTCCCAGCCCTTCCCACACTCACCTGGCAGCCCTCCCAGGTGGAACGTTGCCCTCGCAGCGGCTGCAGGAGGCTGGGACTCATGGCTGAGACCCACCGTGTAGTTTCTTTCTGTGTCCACATCAATCTGGATTATGGTTTTCCTTTTGATAACTGAGAACAGAATCAATGGTCAGTGCAGAGTCCTCACCCGGGGAGCAATTGCATCTCCTTGCTCCCATATGGGCTTGTGCTTCCCCACCAAACTGCTGCAAAATCTTAGCACTGCCTCATTAGCAAATACTCTAATTGCTGAGTTTTGCAACTTCCAGGTGATACAAAATACTCTTCCTCAAAAACACTGATGTAGCTGTCAGATTTAAACTCTTTGGACACCAACTGAGCCAGGTTAGAGGCAATGGGATGCTTGTTCCTAGCAGAAAGTGTTAATAGCAGAGGGAATTCAGACTAGGGCTGCAAAAGGGCACAGGGTACTACCAATATCAGGTAAGTTAATTAGAAAATTACTTAGCAGCAGTTACAATCTCCTAAGTTAATTACTTACAGGTGGGAGCTGGGGCCAGCCTTAAATAGCCCAGGAAGGGGCCTAGGCTCCTTCCCAGGAGATGGGAGCAGAGCTGCAGGAGCCAAGGTCCAGCCCGGCCGGGGCTGTCCCCTCACCTGTGATTTGGTGCCACCGGCCATCACAAAGAGCTGGACGAGTCACCCACGTCGAGAGCCCCCCGGCGCTCGCGGTCACCTAGAGCAGCAAAACAGAGCCCGCGGATGAGGGTCTGCTCCTCTCCCTGCAAAACGCCCAGCTGCTCCACAGGGACGTGGCATCTTGCAGGAAAAGGTGCAGCTGGGGAATGGGGACCCCCTTCCCACCCTGTGACCCTCCAGCCAGGCTTTCCCTGGGAAGGAAGCCCTAATGCAGGGGGTGGCTTTGGTGTCACCCCTTCCCCTCCAAGCTCTGGAGGGGCTAGTAGAGCTGGGGGGGTGGCTGGGTGCCACCTGGGCCACCCTCCTGCTACCTTTGTCCCGTCCATGTGCAGCTGGAGCTCGGGGTTGCTCCTCGTGCCGATGTGGAAGACGAGGCCGGAGGCGGTGCGGGGACGGAGCTCCAGTGTCACCTCCAAGTCCTGCCCGGTCGCCACTAAGTCGCCTGTAAGGAAAACGTCACTGGTGAGGAGGAGGGCAGGGACAAGGGGCTTTCCATGAGACAAGTCCCTCCTTGCTGGTGTCTGGCTTTGAGTTGCAGCCACCAGGATCCACGGGGAGCAGCCCAGGCTGCGGCAGGTACCTAGGGTAATGGAGCCACCCTCTGCAGAGAAGAAGATGCCGCTTTCCCGGGCGCCCTCATAGCACGGAGTCACCGCGACGGTGTGCGAGGGGGGCCCCAAGGGCCTCCCGTCCAGCTGCAGGTTCCTCAGGCACCCGTGGAAGCTGGAGGCAAAGGCAACCTGCAGAGAGAGAGCCCAGGAGTGAGCACAGAGGGGCCGGGAAGGCCGCGGGCGCAGCGAGGCCACGGGACCCTTACCGGGATGTGGGCCGTGGCCGTGCCGGCTGGCAGCCCCCCAACGTAGAAGGGGGTCTGGGCTAGGAAGGGTCCCGCGTTGGTCACGGCGGCCTCCTGGGCTCGCAGCCCATCGATGACCAGCTGGGCTCGGCTCTGGTCGCGGCTGAAGAAGACCTGCAGAGACCAGAGAATAGGGCTGGAGGGTACCAGGTGCAGGAGGACAGTGCACAGAGTGCTGAGGGGACACAGAGGTCCCCATGGGCCCTGATGTCAGATGGGTGCAAATCCCCAGGTGTCCTCAGCTGGGAGGTCTGACCAGCCCCAGCGGTGCAGCCGCTGCTCCCTTTGCTGCAGCTCTTGTGCAATTGGGACCAAGGTCCAGGGAAGGGCTGAGCTGACACGATGGTGATGGCCAAGTTGCAGGAATTACCCCCCCGTGAGCAGCAGGAGCCAAATGCAGAGCGAGTTGAGCGCGGGGCCGCTGCTCACCGTGTGCCACCGCCGGTCCCGGTACTTGTCCTTGCTGCGGATGCGCAGCCGGTGCCCGCCGAGCTCCGCCAGGAGCACGAAGTGCCCGTTGGAGACCAAGAGCGCCAGGAAGGCGCCCTGCTCACCAGCCACGTAGAAGAGCAGCCCGTTGGAGGAGCTGAGCTTCACCTCCAGCGAGAAATGGGACCTGTGGGGAGAGCAGCAGGGCTCGGAGCTCCTCATCCTCCTGCAGGTGCCCAAGTCCACGTGGGGCTGTCCCAGGAGGAGCCTCACCTGGTTCGGAAGGAGTCCGGGATATCCTTGAACTCCCAGTGGCTGCTTGGGGAGCCCCCGAACTGGAAGGAGCCTCTGGCCGCGTGGGGCTGCAGGTGCAACCGGCAGCCGCTGTCCTTGTCATGGCGCCGGTCCTTGGAGGCGGCTTTGCCCGGGATCTGGGTGAAATGAGCCCAAAATGCAGTGAGGGGGACATGGCTGGGCACAGCTCTGCCAGTCCATGGAGCAGGGACGGCCAGGCAAAGCAGAGATGGGTGGCACGTCCCACGGTGGGCAGGGGGGCCGTGGGTGTCACGGACAGGGACAACAAGGGAGGGAACCAGCGGGGCAGATGGGGGCAATTCCAGCAGGTGCGGGTTGCCAGGCCCAGGTCACCTTGGGTTTCCGCCTGTCCTTCTTGGAAGGGACACGGAGCTGCTGTGGCTGCTCCCCCCAGGGACAGTTCATGGTGACGTTGACGCTCCGCACGTTCTGCTGCAGGTCCACGACCGCCTGCGGCTCCAGCTTCCTGCAGCGAAGGGGACAGGGGTCAGCGGGACGGCGCGGGGAGCAGGAGGGGCGCCAGCCCCGTCCCCCCGCGGCACCCACCGCTTCACGAAGACGTTGCTGATGCAGCCGCTGAGGTTGCGGCGGGCGCCAGGCTCCGGCGAGCCCCCGAGCTGGAAGAGCTGCTGCCCGTCCTGGCGCCGCTGCCGCTGCCGCCCCGCGCCCGCCGCCGCCTCCTGCAGCTCGTCGTCCACGTAGAGCCGCAGCCTGCGGGGACAGGGGGACACTGAGCCGGGCGCCGGGCGAGCGGCGCCGCCGGCCGCGCTGGGACCTACCCGTGGGCGTCGCTGTAGAAGGCCACGTAGTGGGTCCTGCCGTCCGCGTAGGTGTCTTTGGTGGTGAGTTCAGCTCCCAGCACGGTCAAGGCCAGCTGGCCCCCCGCAAGGGACACCTGGCACGTCCCCTCCTGCAAGGGCACACAGTGAGCACGGGGCGGCCCAAGGGGGGGACGAGTCCCCTTGGTGCCCTGCCGGGGGGAACCACCTGGGTGCTGTGCTGGTAGAGCAGCCCCTCGCGCTGGCTCGTCCGGAAGCTGAAGCCGCTGTAGAAGTCCCGCAGCTGCGGCACGTTCCGCAGGGACAGGGTCAAGTAGCCGTGGCCATGGAAGCTGACGGAGCGGGCCACCTGCGAGGACATGGTGGGACGGGGCGTGAGAGGGGAGCTGCCAGCCCCAGCACAGCTCTGGACCTGGACGTGCCCCTGAACCTCGCGGTGCTGCGGGTTCCCGGCACGTGGGGAGGGCAGCTGGGATGGAGCTGCTGCCGCGTCCAACCTACCAGGAGGTCGGAGGTGCAGCCGTAGCTCACGCCGACGGTGCTCATGCGCTTCAAGTCCACGTACTTGCCGAGAGCCTTCAAGCCCTTCATGCAGCCCCGGATGGGCCCTCCCGTGGGGAACAGCACCTTCAAGCTGTGGGAGAAGCAGATAGTGTCACCAGGCTGGCCCCATGGTCCCCTCCAGCCCTTCATATCCAACACCTATGTGGGACCACAATGCTTGGAGCATCTCTGGTGCCTTGAGCATGAGGCTGCTCCAAAGCACCTGGCCCTGCCAAGGAGGCCTCAGTGGCACCCAGGAGCAGCTTGTTGCTTATGGAGATGTTGGGATGTCCCTCATGACTATGGGCTGGAAGAGAAAAGCTCCTGGCAGCTCTGCAGGGACCCCTCAGCCACCTGGGATCTGGAATTTCCCCCGCCTTGCTCCATGTGCTCATTCCCGTGGTGCCCACATGGGGCTGGACCCACCTGGGGGGCAGTGCAGCGGGCGGCACGCCGCCCAGGTAGTAGGAGACAGCGTTCTCCAGCGAGTTCTCCTGCTCCACCATGAAGATGGTGAGTCGCTCCAGCCGCACCAGGATGCGTTTCTTATTGTTCATTTTCAGGAGGAAAATCTGGATCTGGAGACAGAGGGGAAATTTGAGGCAATGGGTTTTATCTTGAAAGACCACAGAGCACGGCCAGCCCACAGCTGGGGGTGAAGGAACCCCGCGAGGGAAGCCCAGGGCCTGCAGGCTGCAAACGCCCTCTCCAAACGCGGCTCTGAGCATCCCGCGTGCCCTGCGGGTGAACAACACTGGGAGAGACGGAGCCAGGAGCCAGCACGGGAGCTGCACCAAGGAGCAGCCTCGGAGGATGGAGCGGCTGAGCCCGCGCGGATCCCCACAGGGCAGGAGCCAGGGGGCTGGTGCTCCCCGTGCCCGCCGGCCCACGCGCTCCTCACCGCTTGGGTCGAGGTGCTGCCGATGGCGAGGGATAAGGAGTTGTTGCTGGGTTTTGCTGTCTCCAGGCCGCCGCTGAAGTCGTAGTAAAGCACCAGCTTCCCGTCCCGGATGGCCAGACACAGGAACTGCCCCTGGGGAGATACGGTGCCTTCAGCAAGAGCAGGAGCAGGTCCTGCTCTGCTGCCTTGACCTGAGCTGCAGAGATGATCGTGATGGGACATTTCCCTGGAAATGGCAGCCCTTGGGCTGGGCATAAGGCAGGTACCACAGGTGGGAAATGCCCCTTGCAGTATCGCCTGCCCAAGGGAGGCTGGCCTTGGAGGCTGGAAGTGCATGGATGCTCTCAGAGTTAAAGGGAGCCTCTCCAACACTGGACAAACTCTTCCCACTATGTAATTCCCTCGACTGGATGAGATTTCTCCTGGAAAGTCTCAATGCAGCTCTCAGGAGAGCTGGGCCAGCCCCAGTGAGGGACCAAGGCTCTCTGGCTGCCCGGAGGTCCCGTGTGGAACAGGGGAGCTGGCACCTGCCTCATTCTCCAGGAAGAAGATGATGCCGTTGTAGGAGACCACCCGGATCTCCTGCTCGAAACGCTTGGTCGTGCCAAACTGGCTCTCGAACTTGATCTGCGCGTAACCGGTGCCATCAAAGTAGGAGCCATCTGTCAGCCAGGGGTCTCCTGTGGACTTGGACCTGAGCCGGGACGAGAGGGGATGAAGCATCACTGCCTGTACCCCTCTGGGACAACCAAGGATCGGGATAATCCCAATTTCTGGAGGTAGGAGCGGCCCTAACCCTGGGGAGGGGATCTTACCTTGCGCAGGGCTTCTCCGCAGCGGTATCCAAGTGGAAGGTGTGCTGGAAGTTGTATAGACTCACGACCTCTTCGTTGAGCGTGTCCAGCTCCAGGCACCCGCGGTAGTTGGGGTAGCGCAAGGTGGGAGGGGGCTGGGAACAAATCCAGCCAGTTGGCGCAAGTTTGCTCCCGCCTTTCCCAAGAAACCCGGCATCTCCCCACAGGGTGTCCCTCCCTGCTGCCATCTCACCGTGAAGCTCGAGGGGTAGCCACCCACGTAGAAGACCACGTTGCGTGGGTCCAAGTTGAGCAGCCCCTGCTCCCCCTTGGCAACACTGTCTCCCTTGGTCTCGTGCACCATCTGCCTCTCCACGATCACCGACATGTGTCCGTACTGCAGGATCCTGTGGTGGGGAGGGATGGTCAGGACAAGTGAAGAGCCTCGAGGAGGACCAAGTCCACTCTCCCCAAGCACAGAAGCCTCCCTGCTGCTGACTTGATGGACATTTCATCTCTCCTCTCCCACAGGTGCTTTGCAGCCTCTCTGTGACCTGGGAACACCATCTCCTGATGGATTTTGGAGATCTCCACATCATCTCTACAAGCTGGGGGCCTGCCTGGACTTGGATATAGCAGCACCCACATCAGCTACTGGGGCAGTTCTCCAACAAAATTCTTCAGGATTTTTCCCATGAAAGCCTTTCTCCTGCTGCTCTTCCCTTCCTGAACTCCTGATATGGGTTTGGCAACTGCTGTATTTCTCCCTGGGGGTGGTCCACCCATTTGTTTTTCCTGCATGACTGTCCCTCAGAAGAGCCTGCCACGGCCAATGTTTGCCTCCGTCTCCTACCTGTTGAGGCTGATGGTGGCAAACTGCTCTCCAATCTCCTCATCGACGGTCAGGGAGGCTGGGTCCTCATCTCCCAGTTTGTAGACCCACTGCACTTTGCGGTCCTTGAGCACGATGCCCATGTAGTCTCCAGAGGCCTGAAGGAAGGGAACGCTCAAGATCGGGGTTCAAGCCCTCCAGGATGGACAGGAGGGTCCAGTGATGGCTCCTCTGACAGGACATGGGGATGAAGGCTGCACATCCGACCCCTGCGTGTCCAGTGCAGGGAGGGAGGCTGGGCAAACCCCACTGCCCTCCCTATTGCTGCATCCTCCTGCCCTGCTCCTGCCGGCCGTGCCCGAGCGGCCCCGTCTCACCTCTCGGCTGCCCAGGTAGAGCACGAAGCGCCCCTCTTCCGCGCTGTCCTGGCGCCGCTGCCGGCTCTTGAGCTCGGGGTTCTGGATGTAGAACTTGAGGGACGTGTAGGCTGCCAGGTCCTGCAGGTTGCTGGGCATGCGGACCTGCACGCCCGAGCTGCCGTTGAACTTCATTGGGACTTTCACCTGCAGGGAGAGAAACCAACCCCACAGGGCTGAAAATGCTGCTGTGCATCTGCTCCCCTTCCAGCTCTGCACAAAACGCTTCTGCAGTTTGTGTGTGAAAAAGGGAAACTGCCTGGAAGCCCCAGAGCTTCCCTGTGCTCGTGTCCTGCCCTCGTGCTCGCCCTCATCCATGCCAAGCTCCCGACCCGGCTCTGCAGCCCTCCTGCTCCGGCGAACCCACCTTGCTGGCCGCGTTCCTGGCCTGCGTGATGAGCTGCCGGATGCGCACGATGTTCTCCGACACGGTGGCGTTCTTGTTCCTCCTGTTCTCCAGGCTGCTCAGCTTCCCCAGCAGCAGCGGGATGGTGCTTTCCAGGCTGGACACTGCGTCGGAGAGGAGGAGCCAAGGTTTAACAAGGTTAGTCAGGGAGAGGGATGCAAAGCTGGGGCAGTTTTGAGATATGCAAATCCAAGCAGTGGCTGTTGGAATCTGAGTCACAGAATTATCCCCTAAAACCAGCAGCCTCTGGTAGATTGTGAAAATGCTCCACTGCATGGAAAGCTCTGCAGTAAACACAGAGGTGACACTGCAGGTCGAGGGAATAAAATAAAGGGTTTTAAATAAAATAAAATAAAGGTTGAGGCACCCAGTCTCAGCTCCTGGAGGTGAGGTGCTTGCTAAGGGCAGGTTGGGCCGCGCTGATGGAGGCCGAGCTGGTCCCAGGGAACCCAGCGGGCCCAGTGCTCACCCGATTTCCTGGCGTCCTGCACTGCCCGGTTCAGGTCTTCATTTCGTAGGTCTCCGTATTGGTCTTTCCACTCATCCAGGTTCTTCTTCATGGTGTTCAGGGTATCTTCCACTCTCGCAGCTGTTGCGTTGGCCTCAGCTGCTGCTGCTTTGGCATTCTGGATTGACTCCTTGGTGTCCTCTGCGAGAAAAGCAGGAAAATCTCCGGGTTGAACAGGTGAGAGGAGGAGAAGTGAAGCTTGTAACTGGGGTTAGCTGCATGGCAGCCCTCACAAGGAGACCCAGGCTGAGGGGCTGCAGGAGCAGTGCTGGGAGACCTCTGCACACCCAGGGACAGGAACACGTGTGCTCATTTACCTAAAGCAATGGGGCTCCACATGAAATGATGCTGACCCCTCTATTAACCCATGCTCAAAGTCCAGCCCTATCCATAGTTGCCCTCCCTTAAGGGGGGAAGGTGTAGATAGCAAAGGAATTTATAGGGATTTATGAGAAAGCAGGCTGTGGAGCTACAAGGAGCACGTGGGCAATGGCCTAGGTGATGGAGGGGAACAGGAGCAGCTGCCCCAGGACAAACCTTGGTCCCTGCCCAGTGTGTCTTGTACGGACTGCAGCTGGCTCAGGAGCTGCTCCTTCTTCACGCGGAGGTCGGTCAGTTTGTCCTTCGCTGTCTGCAGAGCGCCTCTAATAGCTGCAATTAAATGTATAAACACATAAGCTGTGTGCTGGGTCTCAGTCCAGCCCAAAGGACATCACACCCTGCTATTTGCACCCACAGCCACCACCCAGCCAGCCCTAACAAACTGCTCTCCTTGCCCCGTGATCTGATGCAATTTCTGCTCTCTGCCCAACCTCGTGTCTATGCAAGGAGCTGCTCTCACCCCCGTTGAGTTTTCTCTGCTCTCTCTCCACAGCCTCTTCAAGGTTGCTGCTGTTCTTCTTCAGCTCTTTGGAGATGGCCCCGAGGTTTTCTGACATGACATTCTATAAAACAAACATGCGCTGCCTGGGACATGGCCTGAGAGTCTGGAATGAGAAATCAAGCCCCTGGTCCTCCAGCTGTGCTGCTGGGCTGTGGTGGGTACAGGTAAACAGCCCTGGACTATGGGACACCAAACTCCCAGGAGTCTGGCCCTGGAGAAATGCTGTTCTCCAGCAAAAAGTGCTGAAGTCCTGGAAGGAAGGGGCAGACAGAGGCCAATATGCTGGTATGAAAGCCACACGGCTGTCGAGGGGACAAAAGGGGTTGGATTTTGCTCATCTGTGCACACCACATACCCTCAGAGCCTCGCTGGCCGCCTCGTTGGCGTCATGGGCAGCTCGCTCGGCTTTCTTCACAGCCTCGATGATGCTGGCGTAGGCGTTGGAGGCGTCGATCGCTCGCTGGATGAAGCCGTCCTGGTTCGTGCCCTGGATAATGCTGTGGTTGAAGATGAAGCAGTCAGGCCCTTGCAGAGAGCTCAAGGTGAGCTCCTGCCCTTGCCCCATGGTCAAAGCCTTTTAGGCTCTGCACTAAAGCCCTGGAGATTTGCACACTCTTCAGGGGGGCCAGCCCCATGGGCAGAGCTGTGACTGGCCTGGGGCTCTCCATGCCAGGCCAGAGGGCTGGATGATGGCTCAGTGCTTGTCAGGGAGCCAGGTGGGTGCATTACCTGGACAGGTTCCTCGCGAGCTCGTCCAGGAGCCGGGCGTGCTCCTCAGCCTGTTCTACAATTGGGATCTTGCTGCTGGCCGGGGAGAACTTCTTCACTCGCTCAGTCAGAGGCAGCTTGGCCCCATCCAGCAGGGCTGCCAACCTCTCGTACTCCTGCAAGGACATGGGTCACTCCTGAGGGACACTTGCTGCCTCCCCTGTGTTGCACCAGGGAGGTGTAGACACCCCTGCGGGGCTGGTCACCCGGGCCAGCAGTGCCAGGGTCACTCTATGCTCCCCTCTCCTCCTTCACCTACCCATGGTCAGGAGCTGTGAGGTCCCATTGCCCCCACACTCTGTGGCCAGGCTGGAGCACCACCACTCACCTCCTTTGCGCTCTCCATCTTCTGCAGAAAGTTGGAGACCTGTGCCAGCGAGTCCTTGGCCATCCTCAGGGTGTCCTGCACCAGCCCATACTGCTTCTGGAGCTCCTGGCTCCTTTGCTAGAGACACAGACGTGGAGTTAGGAGCCAGAGAGCCTAGGACAGGCCCACCCTAACTGCACTTGCACCGCATGGCTGTACAGGTTCACCTGGGGAAGGAAGATCTACCTGACTCTCCTCGAGGTTGTTGCGATTGAGGCTGTTCAAGTCCTCTGTCTGCCGGGTTTTATTCACGGCCTCGTTGAGGGCATCACGGAGGTCCATGAGCTCAGAGCTGTGCTGAGCCAGCCGCTCTCGGATGCTCTTCACCAGGTCCTGGTTGGCCTCCCAGCGGGTGTACAGCTCGTTCTTCACGCGATGCAGCACTGAGGACGGAGGAGACGAGACCTGTTTCTAACCTCTTCTCTTGTTCTAAAGGGCTCTCTCTGTGTCTGTGCTGTGGAAAAGCCTGATTCTGCTCTCATTTTGCAGATATTAAGTTCAGAAGAGATGGTCCTCTCTTCCTCCCTCAGCCTGCACAGTACAAGACCTTATACAGCATCATCTCCAAACCCACAACGTTAGTCTGAGAGACAGCATGCCCTTCAGAAAAACACCCAGCTGTGACTGGAAGACTTCAAGTGACAGACAACAACTAGCTAAGGGTGATTCTAGTGCTTCTTCACTATTAAAAAGTACTCCTTATTTCTAGTGAAAGCTAAGTTATCCTTCTAGCTTTTGTCTGTTGAATTTTATTGTGCCATCTGGTGCACCCAGTTACACAGCAGGGCTTTGCTTGGACTAGAATCTGGCCCCTTCCTTCCTGCTAGAGCTGCCCTTGGGGTTGCAGGGCTGGCATCCGAGCTGGCCGGGTGGTGAGATGGCTGCTGTTGTCCTGAACAGCTCTATGGGGCAGTGGACACAAGGGAACAAGAGGGGATTCCGTCATATCAATACGTGACACACATAATTACAATAATTCCTATTTCTGAGCATTGTTACTTTTTCATTATTAAACAGAACTATCCAGCTACTATAATCAAAAGTTATTTAAAAAAAAATCCCAGAGCCAAACTCACACTTCTGAGCCTCCTCGCGCTCGCGCCTTGCCAGCGCTTCATGGCTGCTAAAACTCCGCTCCTTCATCTCCTTCATCATCCTCTCCACCTCAGCCAACTTCTGCCGGAACTCCTCACTGGACGTGGTGCTGGTGTTTGCTGTCCCAAACTTGGCCATCTGCTGCAGCAGCTCTGTGGAAAATCCAGCATCTCTGTTACATTTGTGCTTCCCCTTCCTTTTCCCCAGGGAAGCAGTGCTTCTTGCAAAGCACAACTGTGGTGTTCCCAGCAGGAAAACACCCACCACGCAGACACCTCTTTAGCACCTACCTGCGATGCTTTTCTGGATGCTTTGGATATCTAGCAGGAGCTGCTCACCCCTCTGGTACGTGTCTCTTGTGTGCTGCTCTAAATGGTTTGCTTCTCTTTGAGTCATTGTCATCTACAACACAAAATCCTGGTTTAACTGAAGCATGAGATTATATTTAATGTGATCTTTCAGGCAGGGGCAGGGCCAAGGCTCTCCTGGATGCACCTAGGACAGACCTAGCCATTTGTGTCTTCCCTACATTCTCCTTTTATAAAGGATGTCTTATTGCATTTATTTTCAGCCAGTTAAAGCTGGAGCTGCCTAAAGAAGTAATAAATCAAGAAATGACCAAAAATGTCACAGTAAGCTTAGCAGCCCTCCAAGGGACCAATCCATATAATCTAGTTCGGGCACATGAGTAAGAGGCCCTGATGCCCGCAGCTTAGTGCTGGGCTGGGCAGGTGGTCCAGCCTGTCTGAGCTAGGCTCCTCCTGGCCTTCAAAGCCCTCATTTTTGGTAAAAGGAGAGATTTGTACTCTGGCAAGAGGAGGAAGATGAGGAAGCACCCTACTTTGTGCTGCAGTGCATTCAGGTCCTGTGTGAGGTCCACGTTCTCATCCTCCAGCTCGTCCACCCGTTGCCTGACCTTGCTCAGGGCTCTCTGGTACTCACGCAGGTGGCTCTGTGAGAGAGAGCAGAAATCAGGAAAACAAGCACAGAAAAAAGGGGCAGGAGGCAGCGTTAAAGCCTTGCACGTACGGTGGCAGTGGCCATCGTGCTGTTGAAGCCGTGCAGGCGAGCCCAGGCGATGGAGCTGGCGTTCAGGTTCACCAGCTGGCCCCGAATGGAGGGGAAGGACGTCTCGATGTTCTGCAGGTCTTCGAGCAGGAGCAGCACGCAGCTGTCACACACTGTTGGGGACAGGAGCAGTGAGCAGAGAGCCTTTCCCCGGCTTCCCTCGCACCCTCCCTGTGCCCGCAGGAGGGACAGAGCCTCCTGCTCCAGCCAGGCTGCCCCAATCCCACGATGAAAGAAGCCAGGGCAGCCAGAGAAGAGCGGGGAGAAGAGGTCGCAGCAGGATACCGACCTTCGCACCTCATGCTGTCTGCGCCGTTTGCCACGAGGACCTCATGCTTCTGCAGGCAGACATCGCACTGCTTCCCCGCCAGCCCGTTGGGGCACGTGCACTCGCCCGTGCGCGGGTCGCAGGAGCCGCCTTTGCACTCGCACTCTGCCGGCGAGACAAGCGGCTTAGAAACGTGGCACTTGAGCCAGGAAGAGGGAGCACAAGGAAAAGTCACCACCATCCCCCTCTTGCACTGTTGTTTATGACCTCTCCTTTCCCTTCCCCAAATCGCTTTAAGTTGCTCAAACTAGGGCATGCATGAGAGATATTGGAATCAAATTCAATAATTGCTGTCCTGGAGCATCCAATCTGTACAAGACTTCTCGAATCAGAAATTTTTCCACTCTACTCAGGACTTGTTAGGTCACAGCTGGACCAGATTGTTCAGTTTTTGCTCTTTCCGGTTCAAGAGAGACCCTGAAAAACAGGAATGGGTCTTGTGGAGTGCTACCAAGTGCTTTGCAAAAGTTGCCTCAGGGGAAATTCTGCTTGGATACATGAAAAGCTTTATCATGAGAACAACTGAACATCTTTTCTTTCCCCCTAAAGGTTGCTAGGAGAAAGATGGCAGTGGTTGGTGCTGGAGGGGGAGCAAGGGGTGGATCTATTCCACACGTGCAGCTGCGTCTCTGCTCGTCTCCAACGTTTCAGCCCCAAAACGCACGTGGGATTTGAGAGCGGTGCCTGCCCGTGCCCGGGACTCACTTGTGCAGCCTCGGGGGCTGAAGCCCCAGTAGCCGGGGGCGCAGTGCTGGCAGCGCGGGCCGCTCACGCCGGGCAGGCAGCTGCAGTGCCCGGTCTGCGCGTGGCAGCGCGGCCCCGCCGAGCCCGCGCCGCAGTCGCACCGCTGGCAGCCCGAGCAGCCCTCGAAGCCGTAGTAGCCGTCCTAGGGAAGAGCAGCGCGTTTGCTTCCCGCTTGTCACCCGGGCCTCGGCCTCAGGACACGGGATCCCAGCCCCAAAAGTGCTTTGACACCCCCAAAACTTAGGCCAGCAAAGCAAGGAGCAGGAGCTGCACCAAGGGATCCTCACTGACCCCAAATGCAGTATCAAGCCCCCAACTTGGCTCCGCTCCCAGGCCCTCCTCCCTGTCCCCATGGGGCACCCCCTGTCCCCGACGCTCCACACGGGGCTCCTCACCTCGCAGCGGTCGCAGTGCTGGCCCGTCACTCCAGCCTTGCAGAAGCACTGGCCAGTTTGCAGATGGCACGAGTCGGTCCCGCAGGGCGAGCAGTGGCACTCTGCCAGGAGGAGCACAGCCCATCACACAGAGAACTCACCAGAGCGAACAGCCACCCACAGATACCCCTGGTCCCACTGGGGAACCCTATTTTCTACCTGTCTAGCACAGCTAGAACAAACCCCAGCCCTCGCCTCCATCTCAAGCAGTGTTGGGATCGCATTGGGCAAAGCTACGCTCCGACAGGAACGACGGCCAGGTGAGCTGCTTGGGTTGAGCCTGCTCCAGCCTGGGGGCAGCTTAGAGGGGGCAGATAGGAGGTTACAGAGCTGTGATCCCAGGAGGGAAGACTTTGGAGCTGTTCCTTCCTTAGCAGTGTTATTTGGCACGCGTTTGCCCCGGGCAACACACACAAGTGCTAAGGGGCTGCACGCGGTCACGCTCCATCCGTCCGTCCGCCCTCCCGGCACCCCCGCCACTCACGGGTGCAGTTCTTGGCCACCACGGCGTCCCCGTAGTAGCCGGGCGCGCACACGTCGCAGCGGGGCCCGGCCGTGTGGTGCATGCAGCCCGTGCAGGCACCCGTCAGCGGGTCGCAGCTGCTGAAGAGCATGTTGGTGTCCGTGTTGCCGCTGCACTCGCAGGGCTGGCACGAGCTGCCAATCACCAAGGGATTGCCGTAGTAGCCCGGGGCACATCTGCAGAAACACGGCATGTTAAAGCACAGGGAAGGAATACACCCCCCAAAACACATTACAGCAGCAGCGGGAACATTGAGCGGGTTTTTGCAGGCTGAAAGGGACTGAAATAAACCCTGTCCGAGCAAAGCACGCTCGGGTCAGAGCCAACCCTTCCACTGCTGTTTCTAGGATAACTTTTTTGCTACTGTGGGGCCTGTCCTGGTTGTTGTGGTCCCAGCCCAGAGCCGCTGGTGCTGCCGCTCTCACCGCTCGCAGTTGGGTCCCGCGTAGCCGGGCTTGCAGAGACACTGCGTGCCGGAGCCCTTGTGCACGCAGCCAACGGCGAAACTGCAACGACAGGAGGGACACGACGGAGCGGTCACCTCACCCGTGCAGAGCCCATTGCTCGTGAGGACAGCGGGACCTCGGGTTTGGAGCCAGCTTGCACACAGGGTTGTTCCTGAGACATCCAGATCCCAGCAGTGGATCCCATCCAAGGGCACTTACTTGTTGGAGGCGACCGAGAGAGGACAGGGGCATCCGACGCACTGCAGGAGCCCTTCGGCCGAGCGGCTGCCCACGTAGCCGTCCTTGCAGCGCTCGCAGTGCTCGCCCTCCGTGTTGTGCTGGCAGTTCTGCAAGGACAAGGGAGGCTACGCGCTCAGCATGGACGGGAGCGGACAGGGCTTAGGGCAGACAATTCCCTGTCAGATAACTGGACACTTTGGTCCTCCTTCTCTCCCGGGACTGTCTTTCATCCCAAGCTGACCCCAAGCCAGGACACCCCCAAAATGGCACATGCAGCTAATGGCCCTGTTCAGGCAAGATCTACACACATAAAACCTTTCAATCATGTGCTGCAGCCCTCCCAGATCCAGATCTCAGCGCTTCACTGGCTATTTACTTACCAGGCATATCCCGGATCCTGGCAGGCACTGGTCTGAGTGGCCATTGCAATGACATGGGATGCATTTTCCCAGAAAGAGCCCCTTGGTGTCCCTGTAGTAACCTGGAGCACATTCCTAGGGACAAGGAGAAAGAAAGAGAGATGAAACAGAAAAAAAGAAGAGAGATGTTAAAAATAGCCCATCACATTCAGGGGTTGATTTAGTTTCCATTGCAGAATTCCCACAGGGTTGTGCAGATGGAAAAGAGATTAAAAGCAACAACAGCTAAAGAAGATTTCTCAGTGCAGCTCTTTCCTGCTCCTCATCAATAGAGATAAAGGGCCAGGCAGAAGGACCCACCCCCAGGCACTGCCTGCCCTTAGCTCTGACCCACAACACCTTTAGTTTTCCTGTAACGACTCTTCCCGAGCCCTACCACCCCTCTCCCAGGTATGGGTGTCGTGCTGGGAGGGAGCCTGGGAGCAGTGGTTTCTTCCTGGGGTTCAATCTGTTCTGAAATTAGAACTGGAGCCCTTAGGGGCTGCCTTGGAGGCACCACTGCTGCACAGACATCACACAAAGTGCATCCAAACCCTGTGGCTGCCACCCGTGCTGCACAGTGGGGTGGCTGATGTCCAAAGCAGACGACGTTCGATCCCATTCTGCCCTGTACAACCACAGCCCCTCTTGCCCCTACCTGGCAGGAGTCTCCCTGGTAGTTGGCTGGACAGAAGCAGAGCTCCACGTTGCTGGCGCGGACGCTCGTGGCCGTATCTGTCACCGTCTCCAGGACCACGCGGTGCAGGGACACAGAGGAGGAGAGCTGAGAGAAGAGCGCGCGGATCTGCAGCTGCTCCAGGTTTGCCAGGACCATCATGAGCTCCTCTCGGGACACGGGGTTGTGCGTCTCCGTGTGCCGGAAGTTTCCCTAGTGGGAGAAGACTTGGTGTTACTGGCAGGAAGCACAAGCCCTTATTTTGTGTTAGGCAGCTGCAAAACAGCCCCTGGGTCTTCTGCTGCACCGGCCTGCTGAAACTGCCTGCTTTAGGAGCAAGGTGTTTCAGTACCTTATGACCGTCTTAATGTCTTGCTACCACACGCATCCAATACTATCCAAGGCCATAGTGCCCTGGAGCCTAGGGCAGCTGAGCTGTACTTAAGAAAACACACCCAGTACAGCCAAACACTAACACAGGCTGCCAAGCATGAGGCTACCCCGCAGTGATCTTTATTCCAGAACGACTGGCACGGGCCTTGAGAGCGGATGGACATCCAAGAGACCAGTACATGCTGCTGCAATTTATGCTGGGCTCAAAGATAGTGATGCAGAGAACACTCATTTTTTTGATGTTTCAAGTGAAAGACTCAGGGCTTGAAATCGGCAAGTAATTTGTTCTCTGTATGGTTGAGAGCTCAGACAAAAAGAAAGCAGCAACAGGAAGCACTTAAAAATGCTGAATTCAAAGCAATTCTCCCTTCTGTCTCCATCCTCGTATTGTCCTCCCACTGACATGCAAGGTCACTCGTGTGTGCAAACTCACCTCCACCAGCTGCAGCCGCCCTTGGTGTACATCCCCCGGCGAGGGGTAGGCGCCTTCCAGGAACATGATGCTCATCTGGTTTCCCTGGGAGAAGGAAGGAAGGTGCCAGTCACCGTGTCACGCTGCTCACCCAGCAGCAGGAGGCACCAGGGCACTCCTCGGGCTCTACCTTCAGGATCACGTCCGGGCGGGACTCCAAGGGAATGAAGACGTCGCCTCGGTGCGGGTCCGAGTGAAGCTCGTAGCGCAGATGCCCACCGTAGGACGAGACCTAGGCGAGAGCCAAACCGTGTGGGGTGAAGTTATGCCGCTGTGGGCCAGGAGGGAGATGCGCTCGGTGAGCTGGGCACAGCTGCCCGTGCTCAGAGCAACCCTGCACGGCGCTGGGCACCCCTGGCCCGTGCATTGAAGGATGCCCGGGGTGCGCGTGACGACTGGGCCGGCTGCCTCGCCGAGCAGCGGCTCTTACCCGGTCGCCGAGGTAGGAGCTGGGTGCAGCCCAGTAGAGCTCCTGGAAGGCCTCGGGGAGGCTCCTGAGGTCGGCGCGAACGAGCTGCTCCGGCGCGCTCGGGCTGACGGGCACCTGCTGGCGGTCGCTGCTCAGCAGCACCCAGCCGCTCATGTCGACGAACTAGGGCAGAAACAGGAACCTGGGCTGTTTCCAGAGCTCCTCGTGGAGCTATGGAATGCGTTTGGATGCTGGCACTGCAGAAGAACAATTCTCCCTGCAGGGCCTGATGCCTGCAGGGTCACAGCCTTGCAATGGATATGGCTATTTGGGTACGAATTAAAACACAGGAAGTTCCATCTCCACTTGAGGAAGAACTTCTTTACTGTGAGGGTGACAGAGCGTTGGAACAGGCTGTCCATGATTTTCCTTCTTTGGAGATCTTCAAAACCCACCTGGATGCCACCCTCTCTGCCATGTGCTCTAGGTGTCCCTACTTGAGCAGGGGGTTGGACTAAATGATCTCTAGAGGTCTAGAGGTCCCTTCTAACCTTAACCATTCTGTGATTCACCAAAGTCACTGGGAAGCGGGCACCCCCCAGCCCTCTGGACCCCTGGAGGTCCTGTGGCACAATGGCAAAGCCCAACAACTTCCCACCCAAGAGACCAGGGAAGGGAGCTGAACATGGGAGAAGAGCACAGTGAGCTGAGGAAAACCCTCCTCATGTCAAACCATCCCCAGGGGCAGGATGGAAGAGCAGAGGGCCCAGGAAGAACCTGCTCTAGCAGCCTCCAGTCCCGCTCCACTCACCTCGGCTCGGTACTTCTCAGCACTGCGGCAGCGGTCGGTCGCTCCGAAGCAGAAGCACTTGGTGCAACCCTTGGGGTTGCTGGCATCCAAAGAAAACGTCCCCAGGCGGCACTGGTCACACCTTGGGCCCTCCACATTTTCCTATAAGGCAAAGACAGGCAACGCTTGACCTGTCACCTGCTCCCTGTTAGGCTCTTGTGGAGCACAGACACGGCTGTACGAGTTATCAAAGCAGGACAAGTAGAGGTGCTGCAGCACAGGGTTCAGCTATGCAGAAACACCGCGTGCGAAGGCGCTCAGAGGACTCACCTTGCAGTGACACTGTCCCGTGACCGGGTCACACACGCTCGCTTCAGTGCCAGCCTGGTGGCAGTCACACCGCCGGCAGCTGGGGTAATGGTAGTAGCCGGGGGCGCAGAGGTCACATTGCCGACCTATGATGTTGGGCTTGCACCTGGATAGGATATAAGAGCAGCAGAGTGAGAAACCTCTGCGTAACGATCCTGTGTGAGGAGCTGCAGGGTGGTCAGGGCTTTGCTCATGCCAGCATGAATTGCAGAATGGAAGAGCAGGGAGGCAGGTGTTGAGGACCAGGAGATGGGTGTTGAGGACCAGAAGGTGGGTGCCGAGGACCAGGGAAGCGGGCGATGCTCCCTGGGCGCCGCTCACCTGCACTGCCCGCTGTCCACGTCGCAGCCCGGCTCCGCCAGCTCCTGCACGCCGGGCCGAGAGCAGTTGCAGTCCTCGCAGCCGATGAGCGGGTGGCAGCCGAAGGTCTGGGGCTCGCAGACCACGCACTCCGGCTGCAGCGTGTGCGGGGGGCAGATGCAGCGCCCCGTCACCTCGTCGCAGAGCCGCGGGCCGCAGTCGCACGCTGCAAGGGGGACAGAGGCGCTCAGCCCTGCAGCTGGGAGCTGGGCTGTCTTCTGCCTCCTGCTCAGGGTAGCGGGACACACGTCCAGCTGAAAGCAGCGCTGGGCAGTGCGTTTCCCAAACCCGCCTCCCAAATCCGGAGGCATTTGGGGACAGGACAACTCACGCCTGCAGTTGGGGAAGCCCCAGTAGCCGGTGGCGCAGCGGGAACACTGCCGCCCGATGACGTTGGGCTTGCAGGGACACTGCCCGCCGAAGGGCTCGCACTGGCTGCCCCGCGCGCCGACCTCGTGGCACCGGCACGGCTGGGCCCCGTTGTTGTAGAAGAGCGAGAGCGACGTGGCTGAGTCGCGGCAGAACCTCGACGACGTGCTGGGGCTGCAGGAGAACGCGCGAGGAGTCACTGCAAAAGCCAGCAGGACCTCCCGCAGCGATTACCAGCATGACCTCCTGCAGCGATTACAGATGCAGGGGAAGGACTGCTCTGCACACCAAGATCCCCAAACACCCAAAGGTTTGGTACTTCGATAGGAGCAACTAACTCTTCCCGCCCCTGCCACCTGCAATGCTCCAGGAAGGGCACAAGTGCTGCTCTTGCTTCCTGAGGAACAGGCAGCCTGTGGACAGCAGAAAGGGTAGCCCAAAGCCAAGGATCTCACTTGATGTAGAAGCTGTTGATGCCACAGCTGCTGATGAAGTCATAGGACTTGTCCAGAGGTTCCTCCTGCAGATACTGAGAATTGTAGCTTTCTTCTGGCACCACAAGGATGTAATCCTGCCATGAGAAGATGGACGAGTCAGGCTCTTTAGCTAGCCCAGACCAACACAGGCTGAAATGAGCTCACTCAGGAGGCTAAATGCACCTTTAAATTCTCAAGCCATCCCTCCATTGGGGTTTATCCATCAGGATCCATCTACTCTAACAACCCATGGAGACGGGCAGCTGTTCTCACCTTAAACTCCTAGCTACAAAATGACCAGGGTTCCAGGACCGCCTTTTAGTTTTCTAGCCCTTCTAGTCTTCAGTCCTCTAGTCCTCCTCTGCTGAGCTTAGGATGACACAGACTCCCTGCTCCCACGATGAGACATGCCTGGACAAGCCATGCCACCCAGGTGCCAAGGATCACTGGGGCAGGAAGGTTTGTTTGGGATTATCAGAAGCTACAGCTTCAATTTCCACCTTGTTTTGCTATCGAAGCCACACAGCAGCAGGAAAAGCGTGTCATACACAGAGCCTGTCTTGGCAAATTCTGCACTCAGTTCTGCACCATGAAGTAGGTTTAAGATTGTGGCTTTATAAGATAGTGCAGAAACGGAGTGATGGATATTCCTATGGTCAAACAGGAGCAAAAATCCTCCAGGACTCCCCCACATGCAGAGTCCCCTGGGAAGAGGCTCACCAGCCACAGCTGCTTCCCCTCTGGCACTCGCACAATCACTGTCAGGTCGTTGTCAGTAACATCCAGGATAATCTGGTTTTCGGAAACTACCAGGCTCCGGCACCCATAGCCATGTGGGCAGAACGTTGCATTGGTCTCCCCTGAAAAGAAAACAAACCCTGTGGAGCCCCGTTTCCCTTGCAGTCCCCATCACCCTATCTACCTGCTCTCAGGGGAATCTCATTTCTAACACCCTTGTCTAGGCTTTTTCTGCTAGGAACCAGAGGTTTGCAGACCCCAAATTGCCTCCTGGACTGCTTTTAAGGGGCTTGCAGTAGCTGGTGAAGAAAAGGAACTCTACTGTTAGCAAGCTGCAGATGCCTACATGGCGGTCTTCATCTCTACAGCAGATTTTTTTTTCCAGGTTCCCAAACTGAAAATGGTTGAAAAGGACAGAAAGTGAGGAGGACACCTGACAACCTGGAGCAGAGCAGTCTCACCCTGCTACCCTCTTGGTGGGGATGGAAGAGATTAGTTCGGCAAATTTTGTTTTTCACGCTCCTGACAGAGCCTGCAGTTACCGCCTGGCATGACGAAGGTTTCTGGGACCCCTTTTCCACAAACGTCTCCCAGGACCCAGCTCTTCTTACCTTGCCAAACACGTCCACCACTGATTAGCACTTCCACAGGGAAGGTGGGATGGTTGGGCTGGTAGTAATGCAGGATGAAGGCGTAGCGCCCCAGCGTCTGGATCCTACTGCTAAACACAACAGCAGCCTGGCCCCAAACAGGAGAGCAGAGACATAAGAAACCTCATCGGACATCTGCATTCACATCCAGGATATTTTCTATTGTATTTTTAACTGGTGCCTGTGTTCCCACCCGGGGGTCCCCTGTCGCTACCTGCGGGGGCTGCAGGAGGATCAGCTCTGCCGAGGGGTCCAGCGCGGTGGGCGGCCGTGGCGCGGGCTCCACGGGGACAGCGGCCGGCACGACGTGGACCCCCTGCGCCAGGGGGGTGTCTGGGCCGATGGGCAGAGCCTGGCCTCCCTCCAGCACGATCGACTGGGAAAGCTTCAGGAAGCGCGAGGGGATGCAGGAACTGCTGCGAGGGAAGGAGGAAACAGGACGTCAGGATCTCCAATAAGGAAAGGCAGAAGCGGCCAAGCTTTCCTTCTCCTGTGTTAGGAGCTCAGAAGCACCAAACCTGAGGGAAGTGGGGGACACGACTGCTTTTGGAAACAGCCGCATTCATGCCAAAATCCAGAGGGACCCGAGCCCCTGTTACCTGTTGGAGGAGAACGTGCCATGGATGCTGATGCAATGCACCTTCGGCTCCACAAACTCCACAGTGAACCGCGCAGCAGGTACGAGGTAGACCTTGTGCTGGACGCAGGAAGGAAGCAGAGGCCTTGTTACACCACGTCCCCTGTCCCCTACCGATCAGGCTGGGCATGCTGGGCATTCCCTTAGCAGATCCTTCACAGCCTGTTAAGAGCTAGGGAGAGACTTTGGGCTTGGCAGAGGTCTGGAGCTGACGCTACACCACCAAACACTACTGTGAGAGAAGCTAAGGGCATGCAGGCTGTGGGCTACACAAGCCCCTTGGGAGACCATCGTGAGCATCAACTTGATCTTCCACAAAAGGGCCAGCACTGCACATCAGGTCAAATCCCCATCTCCTGTCCCTTCCTCCAGGGTGTAAGCCCCCGAGGTTTAGGAACTCCTCTTTTTCATGAGATCCTTAAAATCTTGGCTCATCAGCCACAAAGGCCTTCAGGTAAAATAGGAGGCTGAATGTCACACTGCTGCAAAGCTCCTCTACAAAGAGCAGCTTCTCTTTCCTATTCTCTCCCAGCTCCCAGTTTCAGGATGTACCTTAAAACACATTGCTGTGAATATCTCCACCTTGCTCATGGCATAAACATAGATCTAGCAATCGTTCTAAAGAGGACCAGAAAGCTTTTCTCCAAGATAGACACTGCTCCTACCTCTCCTTCTTGCAGTGTGCAAACAGAGCTGTCCTTGCAGGAAGCCTTACCAGGAAGAAGTCAGCCTGATCAGCCATGAACCGAACGGTCGCCTCCGAGGTAAGTTCAAAAGTTGCCAGGCGGCTCTGAGAATCTACAGCCATCCCTCGACAAAGGAAACTGCAAGATGAAACAGATTTTGAGGCCAGCCTTGAGCAGGGTCACGACCCACTTCTTGTCTTGCTCACTGTATGTCCTGGAGGTATTTATACAAAGTCCCTGTATATCTTTTGATGCCTTTTCTGGCAAGTCATGAGAGTAAAATATCCCAAGGACAGCCCAGATCTTTGTTTCTTATTGCAAAGGTGGTGATCTGAAATCAGATGCTTGTGCAGTGAGGGACAGGCTATTTGACCTGCACCAGTAGCTCCAATTAACTCTTCTGTAGGCCATGCCCTAAACAGGGGCTTTTCCAATTTCCCCCACGCTTTCTCCCTGCCTCTCGCTCAGACCTGGCCGTACCTGTAGACACACGGGTAGAAGGTGAACGTGCCCTGCTGCATGGCCAAGTGGGGCGAGCTCACAGCAACTCCCACCGTCTGCAAAGCGTTGGTGTTGGCGTACTCCACCACCAGCACGTATTTCCCGGGCTGGGGAACGGGCAGGGAGAGCTGGACTTCCACCTGGAGGAGAGAGACACGAGTGAGCTGGGGTCTCCTGGCCCCAAAGCGAGAGCACGTAGGGTGCCCATGCTACCCACCAGGCCAGGGCTGACAGGGGAGCAGGGGATGCAAAGCCCCTCTGGTAGCCTGCCAGAAGCTACTCACGTCACTGCCGCTGCACGTCGCCATGCGGGGGTGAGCGGGGGTGAGCTGCTCCGTGGGACACGCTCTGGGCAGCCGGTTGTCCAGCCTGCACACTGCCTCCTCTGCCGACGCAGCAGGGAAGCCATCCACCGACAAGTACTTGTACAGGAGACAGCTAAAAGCATCAGGGAAAGATTTGCAAAGTACTGTCCTCACGTCACGATTGTAGAGGCGTCATGAGCAAGCCCAGTGAGAACATGACGACTCCAGAGGGGCACCCCTGGTTAGCAAGGAGTAAGAGGCATTATAGGACAAGGAAAGGCAGTAAGAGTGAAAAGATTCTCCCTTTGCAGTGAACTGCCCTTCATCCCAGAGATCCTCACTCAGGAGAGAAGAGATGCTCTCCTGAGCCCATCCAGCCTTCCCAGCAACATCAGCAGAGAGGTCTTGGGCAGGAAGCACTGACCAGGAATGGCAAGTTCACTTGAAATAGGCTAGTAAGCTCATTGCCTGCGGTCTTCCAGGGTTGCAGACTGAAGCATAGTGGAGTTCCCAGTACGGGAAAGGGCTACGCTCTCCTTGGCTGCTTCAGCTCTTGGCTGCTTGTGCTAGGATCAAAGAGATGGGCATGGCTTCCTGGGCCAGCCCAAGTTCAGCAGTCATTATCAGCCCTGGCTAAGTGCTCCATTCGCAGCTTTACTGCATCCAGACCCAGGCAGGTCTGAGCGCCCAAGTGTTACCCAAGGTATCCCTGCCCGACCATCTCGCAGAGTGTGGACTGAACCTATCTCTTAATCCCAGACCAAGAGGACCTGAGTTGTTCCTCACAGTACATGAAGATCCTTACTTCTGCGTGGCTCTTTCAGGGGCTGGCTGGTAGGTACACGGCTCTGTGACCTTCAGCTGCAGTATTGGAGCTTCATAGTACGAGCTGGGTAGCAAAACCAGATAGTCCTAGGAGGAGAGAAAGGAGAGGATGTTACTTTGGGGTACAGGCTCCTGAGATGCTGCTGAAGCCCCTCTCGGTGCACGGAGACAGGTCCTTACCAGCAGCACACCCTCTGCTTCAACAACCAGAGACCAGGTGCTGGGGTTGAGCACGAAGGGCTCCCCAAAGCTGTTCTGGGGGACGGTGACAAAGGCTGGTTCCGTGCTGGGAGCAAAGACGATCTGCTTGGTCTGCTCCGTACCTGGGGCGGGAAGGACAAGAGGCTGTGAAGGCACTGGGAAAGGGTTGGGAAACCCGGAGCTGCAAATCGGAAGCTATGGGCAGGGAAGCAAATCTGTAGTGCAGTGGGGGAGTCCTGGGCTTGTGCTTTCCACGGAGCTGCCATAACAGATGCACCACATTGACCCATAACAGAGACATCCAAATGGAATCTGCCTGGTAACTTAATGACAGAAAAAGAAAAAAAAATCCCTGCAATCCTTAACACACAGCCCTGAACTGTGCAACCCTGGGCTGCAAACCATTGATTATTGCATGCCAAAGAGGATTTCACCAGCTGGAGAAGGAATTCATCCAGGAAAAATGCGTTCTAAGGTAGACAAAAAAAAAAAAATTGCTCAGATACTTTTGGCCGCATGGATATTCTGACCCCATCTGCCCAGGTGAGATACCTTTTCTCTAGCAAACTCTCAGACCCCAAAGCTTTACTCTTGCCTTTTCTGCCAGCCACAAACTCTCTCCAGCTGACATTTAGACATTAATTTCAACTGACAGGACTGAATGGATTTAAGGCCTGATCTTGCTGCTGTTGACCAGCGCCTTGGTTCAGCTGACATTCTCCCAACCTTCGAACTCCTTAACTGTGGATGTAATAACCTGGAACACCTTGAAACACACTCTTTGCCTGCCTAGATGTGTCACAAGTGTCTTGAAGCTCACGGCAAGAGGGAGTCACCAAAACGCAGCTGCGTGGGGAGCAGATGAGATGAAGGAGGAAATGGGAACTTCACCGGGAGAGAAGCTATGGCAAGGGCTTGTGCTACCCTGGGCCTGGTGGCCATTTCCATGTGTGCTCTCCCCGCTACATGACCAGCATTAGCCAAGCCCTCACTTTCTCAGAGAGGAAGCAGGAGGTGGGGATGCAAAGGGTGAACAGCATTTCCCTCATCGGGCAACAAGGGGTAGATGTCTCTAAGAGTTGCAGCTTGACGTCCCTTGGAGATGATGCATGTCTCAAAGTGAAATGGCTTGTGGAGCTGGGGTGGGAGAAACTGCTCTGCAAACCACAGAACAGGTTTGTCACAGGCCAGATCTTCTGACTTATGTTTCCAGTCAGGGAGAGACTAAACGAACTCGGAATGCTGGTTTCTCTGCAGGCCACTTGTCCTTCACCATTTGAAGTCCATTCCACCCAGGTAGAAGGTGACTCTGCAATTCTGTAGCCATCCTGGACTCATTTGCTGTTCCATCAGTCTGGGAGGCTGCCTTCAGCTTTAGAAAATCAAACATTTCTTCTGAGCAAGGAGGAAAGCACACTGCAAAGCACACGAGCTCTGGCCACTGGATTAAATCCATTCAGACCCTAGGTGGGATCTTGAGGCAAGAGGGTGGCTCACATTTCTTTTGTCTTTCTGCTGTGTAACATGACTGGCCATGAAAAACAACGGTATCTTTCACTCAAAAAAAAAAATTGGAAAAATTGTATCTTTGCCTGTCGAAAAGTGGAAAAATAGTATATTTGCATGTCAGACTTGGCACATATCTCCAGCTGTTCACAAGTCCAAACAACTTCTATGTCAATGGAAGGGAAGGGAGAGAACTTCCACGCTGATAGATTAGGTAGCTCTTACTGGCTTGTCTGTGGTCTGGAGGGAGAACCTCAGCAGGAGAGGGTTCCTGGGGAGCCTCAGAGGGGTGAAATCCACGAGCGCGCTGCGCACCAGGGCGCTTGGGCAGCCTCTGCCCTGGCCCCGCGTGCTCCGGCTCCCGCTGGCTGCCCGTATATTCCATGCAGAGGTCTCGAGGCTTCTTCAACCATCTGTCCTGGCTCTTTTTGCTCTCTGGTGGCTCGTGCTGTGATAGCGACTATCCACCAGAGCGCAATGCTGGCACAATGTGTGCAATTCCACGCCGCTTCCAAAGCCGGCACCCTCGCGAAGCCAGCTGGCTGCTCTGGGTAGCATAGGGCAAGGGCAGCCCTGCCGTGCATGGGGACCTTAGAAATCCACCCCGGTCCGGCTGCCAAGACCTGGATCCACTTCCCAGCACTTGGCCCATTCTGATTTTGTGCAAACTTGACTGGATTCTGCCTTGGGCAGTGAGCGATGCTCCTCTGGCCCTGGCAGGGAAAGCCGAGTTGGAAAGGCAGGACTTAGGGGATGAAGCCACGTGGAAGTGCCCTCTGGAAAAGCCGCTGCCGGAGCTTGCCTGGGGGAGGAGGGGAGGAGGTGGCGATGGCGCAGGGGAGTGCTCCATGATCCTTATCTCTCCTCCATGGCTGATAAGCTGTAATTTTGCCATACACACTGGCCCCTCCTGTATTAATACACCCCAGGAAGCCACGGAACAGTCAGAGCTCGGCCCCCGCCGCGTCTGCAGCGGCTCTGACTTTATTCTGCAAGAAGCCAAGCAGCACACGGGGGGCACGTCATGGCGGGGGCAGCGCGGGGCCGCTCGCCCGCTCCGTGGGAGCCCTGGCCACCTGCCTGCCTGGCGTCCCCTCCCCTGGGGGTCCCAGGCACCGCAGCAGGGCCGGTGGCACCGCGCCTCAGCGCAGGCCGGGCCGAGTTAGTCCTGAAGTGAAGAAAGGCACTTACAGTTGCCACACACGTGAAACTTTCCTTCCTCAAGGACCGAGACCCTCCCTTGCACAGTGGTGGGCCCCCGGCTGACGTAGCGGAAGACGATGCGGAAGAGATCAGGGGACGTCACATTGAGAGTCACCACGACCTTGGGCTGGTGGGAAAGAGAAAGGGGAGAGGAGCAGAGTGCATCTTCAGTCACCGCCGCTGCTTGCAAAGCCACGCGCCGCGAGGGGACAAGCAGGCGGCCCTAGCGCGTGGCCCGGGGACAAGGTGGTGTGGCGTTCCCACCGCGCTGTCCCGTTCGGGAAGCGGAGCAGGGCTGGCTGCGGAGGCAGCAACCTGTCTGCAGGATGGGGATGGAAAGTCTCCAACAGCATCTGGAAGACGCTCTGGTGCAGCATGGGGGTGGCCTGCGCTGGGACATGGTCTGCTCCATAGGGAAGGTTTTGAGCAGTTCCTCCTCTTGGCACCAGCATGAAATTGCACCTATCTTTGTGCTTGCAGGTGTCCTGCCCAGATGCCTCCAGAGAAGGCTGCAAGCAGAGGCCTGGCCTCATCCCCCAGAGCTTTCGGGGCCAACTGTGGTGTGCGGGGCTAACTGTGGGGTGTGTTGGGCTGCTGCAGGGTGCCTCAACCCGCTGCCCACCCTGGTGCCACAGGACACAGGTCAAGCACATGCTTAAGGCCTACCAATATCAACTATACCTAAGCAGCAGCTTAAATACCCTCCTGCCTAGGGGACAAAGCGGGGGTTTGCTCAGGGACATGGGCCGTGTTCCTCCAAGCTCCGGTTACACATCGTCTTCTCGGAGCAAACGGGAAGGACCCCACAGAGAGCAAGCTACAGAAGAGACCCACCAGCAGAAAGCCACATGCTAGCCCTTCTGTCAAGGTCTATTTCTCAAATGGCCATATTGGATGCAAAGCAAACAACATAGGCTTGAGGCTCATCCTTAAGCTTTAAGGCTGAGGTTTTCTTGAGCCTACAGAAGTCTGTTGTCTCCCCAGTGCCTAATAATTCAATGGGAAATAGCTAGTACATCACTGTTATCTCACCTAAGCATGAAAAAAGTGAGGAAAACAGAAAGTACACGTATCAGAACAAGCAACCTCTTATACAGGCCAAGACCACAGAAATTAAGTCAGAGATCCCTGAGCTACAACCTGTCCCCCAAACACACAGACACACAAGCAATATTTTTGTAAGGGCCATGCAGAAGAAGAACCCACCAAGGGGGAAGCAGGTGAAATAACATCACGTCTGGGGTTTGGACAACTCCAGTTTAGCATAAACCACCTTTATGACAAACTGTCTGTCAGCAGGAGGCTGGGCAGAGCATTAACAAGAGGGTCAAGCTGAGTATGGCAGTCAAGAAGAAGCTGCTTTAAAGGGAGGGAGATTAGGCAGAGTGGCAGGAAAGAGCTCGGGCAGATGAAAGAGTCGCAAGCAAACCTAGAGACAGTGTTTATAGACATCTCTGTAAGCAATCACCAAGATACCATCTTTGTCTAACCTGATTAGGACGTCAGGGAATTCCCAGTTTGGGATCTTTCCTCTCATTAGTCTATGTCGTCCCTAGCACTACAGGAAATCTCTGCACAAACAGGCTATATATACACCGGGCTGTTTATATTGGCCATCATGCAACTTTGGGGCTTTGAGAAGCATTTGGGGTGAAAGACGAGTGCCAAAAGCACGTCAGCCCTCCGTCCATCCGTATCCTGCCCGGCACGGAGCACGGCTGGGACGGAGACGTCACTCGTACCTGGATGGGAGACATCTGTGCGTACCCGCGCCAGCTGAAGTTCTCAAACTCCAGAGGGTTGTAGCCAAAGCGCACAGGCCGGCCGGCCGGCGTGGTGCCTTCTTCCAGCTCGAATTTCAGGTGGTGAAGGTCAGGAAAATAATGGTCCCTTGCAGGTCTGCGGAAGAGATGAAGCACCGTTACTGCTGGGCTACCCAGGCAGGAGGGCTCATCTCCCCACAAAAGCCCCCTGTAGCTTTCTGACATTAGTGTTGATCCTCGTGGGGTACATGTCAACATCTCCCACTTGGGGACAGCACCCTGCCCCGACCACCTCCTCAGGGGTGCGTGGGGACACCGTGGGCAGGAGGAAACCTCCTCCGGGACCAGCGCTGATGAGGTGGTGGCCCAGTAGATGAGTCACCCGGCACAGGGCGTCCTCAGGGAGAGCAAGCGGGACGCGGAGCACCCTCAGCTGGACGCCACCCGCTGCGAGGGGAGGCCGTGGGCTCTTACTGGGTGCACGCGGGGCCGCGGGTGCTCTGCCGGCAGGGACAGGCTCCGGTGCGCTCCTCGCAGGCCGGCCCCAGCGAGCCGCCGACGTCGCACTGGCAGCCTGGGGACAGGAAGCACATGTTTACATTCCAGCCACGCTAACGAGCTCCCGATAGCGCTAATCAAAGGCGCGTCCCGACAGAGGGGAGGCCAGGCCGCTATTTTTATTCCATTGTATCCGTTTTCACGTTGGCCCCGGCCCTGTTTGGATCGGCTTCTCCTCCACCTCAGCACCCAGCTATTTCCAGGCGGCCGACAGCCACCGAGAGGAGCAGAAACCTGCAAACCCTCATGGTCGGGCTCTGAGCCCGGGCCCCCAGCACCCACCTTGCTCTCCCTTCCCAGCCTGGGAGCAGCCAGAGCTCCTCCTGCCTCTCTTCTCCAGGGCATGGAGGAGAGAAGCCATCTCTGTGCATCCAGGCCTACTGCTTCCAGTAAGAGCAAGTGGTTCCAGGGGTTAAACGCACCAGTTTCTGCGGCAGCATCTAAGGAGGCAACTTCTGCAGCCTTTCATTCCCCCTTGCCTGACTGATCCGTGCCCAGCAGTGGCCAAAGGGTGAACTGAGGCCTCTCAGATCCTCATCAAGATCTGCTCCTGCTCTATGCCTTGGTATGGTCAAAAGCAAGGGGTAGGACATCTCCCACCCCTGCTCTGTAAAGCTGCCATCCACTTATGTTTTCACATGGCCACTTGCTCCAGGGACCCGCTGTGGTCCCCTCCATCAGACCCAGCACACCACGACAGCACCTCACCTTGGCAGCCAAAGTAGTTGGCTTTGTCCTTCTTGAAGTATCCGTCTTTGCACGTTGAGCAGAGCTGCCCGCAGACGTTTGGTTTGCAGAAGCACTGCCCATTGCCCTAGGAGACAGCAGACATGGGGTCAGTTGGAGAGCCTGTTCCCTCGGCCACAGAGGAGACATTTTTTGGCTATAGGGTCCTCATCTGAGACACTGGAGAAGCATTTTGAGTTTCATGATCTGCTTCCTGTGCGTGGGTGGGCCAGAAAAGTACTAGATAAGTGCAATTACCCAACACACGCAAACAAAAATCCAGGGATGCTGGGCCAGACCCAGAAATATTTACCATTTAGGTGCCTAATTTATGACAGGTCTTAACCTATGTTCTCATGCAAGCCCAGACTGTGGTGCAAGCTCTGTGTGCTCAGTGTCAGGACAGGCCTCTAGAGCAGCTGTCAGGAAAGGCAGAGTTGAAGCACTCTCCATGCTGAGCAGACGCCTGGAGCAAACCTACCTGCCGACACTCTGCAATTCCACTGATGGTGCCCTGGGTATCACAGTTGCAGCCTGGAGATGGGAAGAAGAAAAATAAGACAGCCAGGAGATCAGTGGAGCCCTTGAGGTGTCAGCAGCCTGATGGACGACAGCACCCACCACGTCGGAGGACATCAGTGACCTCTGTGAGGGATTAAAGGAGCTGCTGGTGGCACTGCCCAAGGGCTCAGCTTTCGTTTTGGACTGTTACTGTTGCAGACACAACTACCAAAAGCATTTGACTTTTTTGCTTATCTCTCCATGAAAACCCAAGAGTGCAAAGTCCAAAGGGAGGGCTGAGAACGTCACAACTCACTGCATGAACCCTGAACTCTGTATCTTAAAGCAAAGCTCCAGACTCCAGCCTTTTCCCTCCCGGGCATGGGCTGCTCAGGCCATTAGAGCTCTGATGTGTTCCCTCATGGTGGAGAATGACGAAAAAGTGTCACTTCTACCCACTAGCCTGGGTCTGGGCTTTGCCCCATTCCAGCAGGAGGGAGACGTGCCGGGGCCACACAAATAACCTCTCCTTACTGGTGCAGCCGTAGGGGTTCTCCGGCGTCAGGTTCCAGTAGAGCGGTTTGCATCTGTTGCAGGCTGGACCTTCGACGTACGCCCGGCACGCGCAGGAGCCCTGAGCAGGGAGCGCAGGTGAGCGTGACACGGGCTGCCACACGCGGGGACGGAGCCGGCGCGGGAGCCGGAGCAAGCGCGGACACCCCATACTCACCGGGGCCAGCGAGGGGTCTGCGGGCACCAGCCCCGCGGGGTTACAGGAGCCCACTGCAATGCAAGGGTGCAAGGGGAGGGTTAGGGGCAGATCGCTGCTGTCCTGGCTAGTGCTGCCGGGCGGCCCCGAGCACGCGGAAAGCGGCTACCTTGGCAGTGCGGGAAGCCGTAGGCGCCCGGCACGCAGGCGTCGCAGCGCAGTCCCGTCACCTGCGGCCGGCAGCTGCACTGCCCCGTGTCCTGGTCGCACGTGCTGTGGAGGGAGCCCTCCCTGGAGCACTGGCAAGCTGCAAACGGGGAGAGCATCCGCTGCGGAGCCCGCTCCTCCTGCGGGACGCGGCACGAGCTGCCACCGAGCAAAACGGAGCGGCCGGCAGCGAAAACCCGGCCTGGCGGGCAGGTCCCAGCACAAGCTCTGCTCAAGACCTTCCTGCTCTGCTCAGCTTGCCCCAAGTGCCACCAAAGCCACCCTGTGGCTGAGGGACACAAGGACTTGGGCGTTCAAGACTTTACAGCAATAAGCTCTTCTGTCTGCTTGACCTTCACCATCACCAAAGCAGCCAGAAAAAATGGGTTAAAAATAACATGTGCACTCATTCTTTGCTTCCAGTTAAAAATAACCTACTAAGAAAAACTCACACCTATGTCTTTAAGTGCATTTTAGTGAGAAGGAGGAGCTAGGGGTTAAGGAAAAGGAGAATTCATTATTTTATCCTCAAAATGTTGGTGAGCTCCTACAAAAAGCCATTTACACCCAAACACTTAAGAGCAGAATTCAGATCTGCACCATGGATGCAAGTGCATCTGGGATTTCAGGATCCTGGATCCGGGATCTCAGGGACTGCTGGTGCTTGAGGGCAGAAGCAAGGAAAGGCTTTGGCACATGCAGAACCTGCACCCTATGGCATGAAAGGTCAGGGAGATCCTCAGATCCCTGCACGTAGCATGGTGCTCTTTGGAGACGGATTATGGAAAGGAAATCCATTACAAAGGCCAGGAGCAGCATAACCAGGTTCTGCGTCCCCAAGGCCCTCGCTGCGGCCGTACTCACGCGTGCAGCTGGGGAACCCGTAGAAGCCCAGGGCGCACTGGCTGCACGTGGGTCCCCCGAAATTCGCGTGGCACCGGCACTGCCCCGCGGGGCTGCAGTCGTTGTCCGCCGCGCCGCGGGCGTCGCAGGAGCAAGCTGCAGGAGAGGAGGTCAGAGAGCTGCAAGCCGGGGCTCGGCTCGTTCTCAACCCGGGAACACTCTCGTCTAGAGCTGTGGCCACACCAGGAAAACACTCTGGGCGTTTGTTTTTTACAGCCCGTTCAAAGCACTGCAGCAGGTCGGTGGGTTAAGGCACTGAACTGACAAAGCCGCAGGAGTGGGGACAACAGATCAGGGCACTGATAAAAGACCCTTTGTCCCCAGGCTTTGGCATCGCCCACCACCTCCACAGCCAGCTGGCCAGATTTACAGGACAAATCCCACGGGTTCGGGTTTTGCAAAATACCAGCATCATTCCAAAATAGGCCTGGCTTTCAGAAGGTGACGGAGCAACAGGATCTGAATATTGATCCTCATGAATACGTCACATGTGGATAACTCAAAATTTGAGACCTTCGAGCTATTATCGTGCTGGCTGCCAGGCTGCGCGTGCGCACGGCGCCGCCGCCATCCTCACCGTAGCAGTGCGGGTACGAGTGGTGCCCGGGGCTGCAGCGGTCGCAGTGAGGCCCGTCGAACTCCGGCTTGCAGAAACACGTCCCGGCGCCGTCGCAGCCTCCCGGCAGTGTCCCGACAGCGCTGCAGCCGCACACTGCGACGGAGAGAGGCCTCAGCGCTGCCCCTCTTGATCTCCAAAACCACCCCCAAAACCACTCCCCAACCCTCCAAAACCCCTGCAGAAGTCTCTGGCTTTGCTGGGACATCTACCCCAAAGCAGCAGAGGCAGATGGTTCCAGCCACGCTGACCACCACCACCGCCACGTGCTCATTTTCTCATGTCTCTTGCCCCCTTTTCTCATGTCTCTTGCCCCCCAGAGTGACCGTAAGCAGGGCAGAGATGGTCCTTATGGTGTTTGCCACCACCTGGCACCAAAGCTCTGGTGCCTCTTGAGGTCGGGGCTGGCATTGGTGCCCACAGGGAGCATGCACGTGGATGCAGGGGCCAATACGCACGCTGGCACAGCGGGTAGTTGAAGTAGCCGGGGGCGCATTGGTTGCATGTGTGTCCTTCAAAGCCACTTCGGCACAGGCACTGCCCGCTCTCGCTGTCACAGCTGCCATCGTACTGACCGGGGCCGGAGCACTGGCACGCTGCAAAGCAACGAGAACCCTTCAAAACCAGCCCTGGGAAACACAAGCCCCGGAGCAGCCACTGGGAAGCAGCACATCCAGCCCAGAGCCCACATCCACAGGGAATCCCTCAAGAAAGCCCCAAGGGTGAGAGGGTCAGGGCTGGGTGGGAAATAGCAGCAGAAGTCATGGGAATTTGTCACTCGGAAGGCGGGGAATTCCCGCGGCGGGGAGCAGGCACTCACGCTGGCAGCTGGGTCCGTAGTGTCCCGGCGCGCACTGGTCGCACTGCGCGCCCTGGAAGTTGGGCTTGCACACGCACGCACCCACGCGAGCGTCCTTGCGGCACGCGTTGCCCTCCGTGCCGCCCGCGTAGCAGTCGCAGTCTGCAAGGAGGACAGTGGGACACCTCGGGAAGCCCAGGAATGGCAGCCCCGCTCCACCAGCATGTTCCCACCCGGAAAGGGGTGGCGATGAGGGTGGCAAGGGCTGGGGGTGCAGGAATGGGGGTGGAAGTGCTAGAGCTGTGCAAGAGATGGAGGAAGGAGGAGCGGGGAAGATGAGAAGGGAAGTGAGAAATTCCAGTTCAGGAAGGAAAAACCTGCCTGGAAGATACAGAGCTTAAAATATAAGCAGGAAGGAAAAGGTTATCTGGAGTGCGCTGGGAAGCAGGAGTTCACAAGGGAAAATGCGGTCGGAAAAGAGGCAAGAGAAGATGCGGAAGGGATGGACTTGGAAGGATGAGGATATGAAAGGAAGGAGGCAGAAGGGTAAGGGAGAGAATTCAGAGCAATGGAGGGAGCAAGAGCGGCGAGACCCAACATCTGCACCCCCAAAACAGCAAGGAAAATTGCATTGCTTACTTATTATCTGTCCTGCAGGAAGCACTTGTGCTCCGGTATCGTTGTCAGCGAAAGCCGGAATAGCTACATGGAGAAAAAGAGATTGCACGGAGCTATGGCATCTGTGCTCAGAGAAACCCTTTCTGGCGTATCAGTGAGTTGATGGTCCCAAAACTGAACAGAAGCATGCACTGTGAGAACAAAGTGCAGACATCCCACTAACCCACATTTATTTAGAGCCTTTTTTATCCTCGCTTTGGGCTCTGCAGAGATCTCTTTCCCTCCCCTATGCAGAAAGTGCAGGAGGAGCCTTCAGCCAAACGGAGAACTCTGCCCCGACTCCTGAGAGCCACGTTCATCCCAGCTTTGCACCGCTCCAGGCTCCATGGAGCCAAGCGGGGTCTTGTCCATGGATCGTGCACGAGGACAAGGGAATGCAGCGGTGCAGAAAGACGCCGGGAAGCGGATCTGGAGGGGTTTGACCCCGCTGCCCGCGTGCCGGCTCCCCCCCGCCATCCCCGGCACTCACGGTAGCAGTGCGGGAAGTCGAGGTAGCCCTCGGCGCAGGCATCGCAGAGCTCCCCGGTGTAGTTGGGCTTGCAGTAGCAGCGCCCGGTGAGGTCCTCGCAGGTGCCGTCCGTGAAGTCGGACTCACAGTTGCAGCCTGAAGAGAGGGAGAAGGACAACGCGGTCACCAGAGACCCCCAGCAGCCGCAGGCACGGGGGGACATCGCTGCAGCCATCGGCAAAGGCCCCTTTTGAGAGCTCCCACTGCCAAGTCCTCTCCGAATATAAAAGGATTGTCCCTTCGAGAGGGCCCTGGCTAAGGGGCACTGCTGCCATGGTCCTTGTGACACTGGGGGTGCTCGAGGAAAGCAGCACAAACCCAGTTCACTTGTCCAGAAATTACCCTGGCGAGATGGCACTGCTGCTCCGAAGTGGTGCAGAAGAGCCAAAATTTCACAATGAGCAGAAAGAGCCAATGTCCCCAGCCAGACAGCTATAGCCGATGGAAATGCCTCTGTCCTGCCCGGAGAGCCACAGGCTGCTCCTGCCAGCAGGCAGAGATGGTGGCCAAGCCTGGGCTTCTCTGCAGGCACAGCTGGGTTGACGACACATTTTTAGCTCATTCCAACTGTGGGATACGCAGCCACTTCTGATTCCAGGGCTGCTGCGGACACCCACGCTGTCTGTGCTGCGTGCACACACGCATTTCCACGCAGCATCATCAGGAAATGTCTGTTTCACAACCCAGACCACTCTCCCAGGGTCACAAAATCCAGGAGAGCATCCATGGCCTGCAGTGCAAATCACACTCACGGTAGCAAATGTACGGAGAGTCGATGGGGTGGTCGGGGGAGCGGTAGTAGCCCGGGACGCAGCGCTCACAGTTGATGCCCGTGGTGTGATGCTGAAAGACACAGTTAGAGGGGTGTGAGTTCCTCCAGGAGAGGAATCAGTCCATCTGCCACATGTGCTGGCAGCTTCAGGGTCAAGAATACTAGTACACGGAAGACCCAAACCTGCTCAAAATGCCACATATTCCCATTTGAAAACAAAATATTTTTTTCAAACTGCGCATCCTCCCATAAGCCCAGCCCGAGTTTCAGGTTCACATGTGACCTTGCACCCACCCAGCTCGCTTCAGATGGTAACACAGCCCCGAGTGCTTTGCGCTGTGGGGGCAGCACTGACCCCCTTCCTCAGGCTGCAGAACCAAAAGCCAGGACAGATTCCTGCCACAGTGTGAATCGGCCCTGTGTCCCCTTGGCAGCAGAAATGCTATCAGGCTATTCTACGGGCAATTTCTGCCGGGAATCTCAGGGTTGAGATCAGTATTTTGTTGCTTAGGGAGCACATTGCACCCTTTCCAATGTGGGCAGTGTCAGTCTCGCTCCATTCCTTCCGCAGCAAAAAGACCAAATTCCCTCGGATCCTGGGAGAAGCAATGCAAACCGGTGCCTCAGAAGACCTCCCTGGGAAGCGTTAGAAAGGCAATGTTCCGCTTGCAGGGGGACAACCAGGACCTCCAGTGCTTTCCCATTACTAGCACACATGCCTTTAATCTGTTGCCAAGAGCCCAAATTTCCAGGATACCTAATTAAGATAAGCAAGTGTGGGGGGTTGAGGGATTTTGCCAGGAAGGCAGCACTCCAGGCTGACAGTGGAAACAAACACATGGATCTGCAATAGCTTTTTCTATCGTACACCTTCGGACCTACCTGGCAGTCAATGCAAACACCTCCCCCTTCAAACTTGTCTTCCCGACTTTTGCTGGCTTTGTGGCGATCCACCTCGGGGTCGTAGTAGCAGTCGTAGGCATGGCCGTTGCAATTGCAAGCTGAAAATAGATATTAATTAAGGCACTGCTCCACAGAGATCCTCCTGCCACCAGCCCGGGCTCAACATGAGACCTTTCCTCATGGGTTTGGTGCGGTACAGATTACATTTCCTAAGGAACAAAGCTCAAACGTATCTGGAGGAACAGACTCTTTTCACAAGGTCTAGTCTGCAAACCAAAAAGTGAAGCAGGCACAAACCCCAAAGTAAAATATGTACAGGCATGTAGAGACACGACAAGAAATTATCCAGTTTGGGGCCTCGAGTGGTTTGGTAGCGGGCAACATTCCTGACTGTATCTGCTTTTACCCCATCAGGGATGGAGGTGAGCTGGGAAGTTCAGCACAGGGTGAGGAAGTTCTTTGGAACACAGCAATAAGACCCAATGGTCCTTGGTGGCTCCGCATTTCCAACAGATTAAGTGATGTAATTATACTCCATGCTTTGCATTCCCAGTTCGGCATGAATTCCAGCACCGGCATCGAGCAAAGGGTTTTGTTAGACAAATAAAAATGTCCTGTGTGCAAACCAATCCAAACGCAATCCATCTTGGAGACGGATTGAGCAACCGGACCTGCCTGTGTGAACCTTGGATCTGGGCTTTGCTCCTGCCTGCAAAACAGTCGGGAAGGGAGGAAGGGGCAACTGGAGCCCCACGACTTACGCTGGCACTCGTTGGCGCTGTCGGCGGTCGCGGGCTTCCAGGGGAACTGGTTGAAGCCCGGGCAGCAGCGGTCGCAGGAGCCGCCGCACGTGTTGTGCTGGCAGTCGCACTGCAGCCTGCAGGGCAGAAAAGGCACATTGGGACATCTCAAATTTGCACTTTTGCTATGAGCTAAACTCCAAGTCTTCCTCTTTTGGGGCTGTTCCCTCCCTTTCTGGTTTTTCTCCCCCTTTGCCCTTCCTTTCTTCACAAGGAGACAAGGAATAGAAGAAAATTATGCCCAGGTCCAGCCAGCCCCATGGACAAGAGAAGCGTGAAACGGTCAGAGGGGCAGCAGGAGAAACCTGAGCCGAAGCAAATTATTTGAAAGGGAGGATACAGGCTGGATACAGGTGGAGAGGAGATGGTCCTGGCGCTGGGTAAGGGCAGCACGGGAGGAATAAAAGCTGGATACATTTGGGGCAGCACAGGTCACACTTGACCCTCCACATGCAGCTATGCTTCCAAAAAGGAAGAAGGCCACAAAGGGTGAATTTGGGAATTTTGAGCATGATGTTAGCAGACACTTTCCCCAGTCTCTGCAAGATGCACCTCTTGCCTTCGGGGCTCATGTGAGGGCTCTGCTGAGCAGACAGGCAGCTCTGGAGACGCCAGGACTCCCATCCCTGCTCGCCCACCACCTAATTCATTAACGTCGGTGACATCACTCCCAAACTTCCACGGAGCAGGAGACGATTCCCCGTCCAACACAAACGCTTTCTGTTGTCTTAGACTTATGGCTAATACAGCGTGTTCCAGCTTTTATCCATGCAATTACTCACTGCCCCGAGGGCAGGCCTGCCACTCCCAGCTCTCCCCAGCCTGCTCCATTCAAACACAGCATTTAAAAATAACTGTGATTTCTTAAAACATTAGGAACAAATGAAGCAGTCACGCCGAGCGGGAAGCAACAACGCGCACATTCCTCCCTGCTGTGACGAGCTGCTACTGTTGGGTGCTTCCACCTGGAGGTATCCTCAAGATGTGGGACCCACGGGCATGAGTGTTGTCAGCAGTCAGGCAGAGGTGGCAGCATGGCACAAATGAACTCATTTTCATGAGTTAATTCATGGGAACCCAGGCTGAATGCCCGGGAGGTCCACGCAGCCTTGTCCCGTGTCCTCCCCTTGCAGGCTCCACCAAACGCTCATTGCAGCTGCCTCTGTACCCTCCTCGTGCCCTGTCCCCACCGTGTCCCCAGGCCAAGCTGAGCCCCACAGGGGCTTACTCGGAGCCTCTGCTGCAAAAACACACCCTGGAACACGCACATTCACCAGGAACTTTGTCCTCATGATGCTGTGCAGACCCAAGAGGGAGACCAGAGGAGCAGGATAACATCTGGCCACGCTTCTGTCCTGAAGCTGTCCACAGACCCCTTCCCTGGCTGACCACTTCCAAAGAAACAGCATTTTCTTACATTTCTCATAGCAGCAGTCCGAGGTAAAGACTAAACTGTGTACAAATACACACGGGGTGAGACATCCACGGAGCGTGGGAACGTGTAAACCTGCTGAGCAGTGTCAGTCTCACTAGCTCGAGGACGTGGCTCCAGCCGCACGGCCCGGCTCTGCAGCCGATGAAATGTTTGGAAAGCGTTGGTTCCGTTCCCAGAACGCAGAAAGATGGCACTCAGTGAGCACAAATACACTTTTCAAACGTGGAAGGAGCTATTTATTTAGTCTCTGCTGCTCCGAGTCGGCAGTGACCTCTCGGAGAGCTCATCCGTCACGGCTGCTTTCCTGCACCTTGTGCCCAGCCTATCCTGCTGGATTATGGACAAACGTGCGCAAGCTACAATATTTACATGTTTCATTGATGGAATATATACAAGGAAGAAGAGGGAGCAGCTATGTGCACAGAACGCACGTATTTCCTGCTCATCCCACATTGAACGTAAAACTCGAGCTTCCCTCCTGGAACTGATGCTCCGTAGTGGGGAGCACGGATGGTTTCCAGTGAGCGACTCATGAGGTGCCCACATCTGGATTTGGCTGGGACAGAAGGAAATTGCAGGGGGAAAAAAAAAAACCAAAACCTTTTTCTAGTAGTTCCTGATGGTACTGAGGAAAATCACCTGCAAAACAGACTTGCTGGGGCTCGTCTCCCTGCTCATGTTGTTTGCCAGGAGGAAGGTTTGCGTCTCATCCTGCTGGTGCTGCCCTTTAACGAGTGGATCTTTCCTCACCTAAATTCAGCCCAGTCCATCGTGCTGCTAACGGGGCAGCTGTGAGAAGTGCCAACTGCTGCCTGTGCCCCATCCCCAAGCCCCAGCACCAGGACAAGACCTGCTGCCAGCTGAGAGCGCAGCCACCGCATCTTGGCGCTTCAGAGATATTTCCCTACGTTGAATAAACATTTTCATTCATAGCCAGGAAGTCAGCTCACGAAACACGCTCCATCATGTCCTAACGTCTCCCAGCACGTTCCTCCTGCCTTTCTGGGCAACAGGCACAAAAAACACAGGCATGTGCAGAGCAGGGAAGTTAAAATGAGGGGCAGGAGCCTCCCAGATATGCCCAGATGTTACCAGGATTTCTAATAGGGCCAGCAAAAACGGACTCTGTGTCCCGCTCTGTTTGCACCTCCTCATCTTGATGCTATCAAATGCCAACGCTGCAGAGGCAGGACCCGTGCTCACTGCTCCTCCTTCTCCAGCAGGTTGCACAGATTTATGGAGGAACGAGGTTGTCCTGATGGCTACAGCCAACGACAGAGCTCTGCAGCGTGATGCCAGGTATCCCCAGCTCGCTCCATAGGCCTGTCCATCCATCTGTGCCCACTCCAGCTGGAAGACTGCAAACAGCTGCCACGCAGCCTTGGGGAATTTGCAGCATTCCCACTCATTCCTCGTTTTCTCAATTGAAAGGCAAGAGGAATTTCACTTCCTCCCACCCGGCCACAGCACCTCATCAAGAGTATGGGTGGGGGAGATGCAAGAAGAGCTCAAATCCCATCTCCTCACTGCATCTTCTTGGAAACAAATCTGTTACAGTTACTAGTGACTGGTGCCCTGGTATCATTCTCCTTCTCATAGGTCACGGCGATGCCATGAGACGTTCCTCTCTTTGCCCAGCTTCCTTGTCCGGAGGTAACCCAAAGGGCCCTGCAGATGTTATGTGCTCACTGTTCAAAGCCCCCAAGTAGGAAATGTTTTCTCCTCTAGGCAAGTGCAATGTGCTCAGCGTGAAATGCAGCAGCTGTTGCCGAACACGCGCTGCGGTACCGCAGCACAGCTTGGGACCAACAGCGAAGACGCCAAACGCATCCAAATGAACGTGGAGGAGGGAAATTCAGGGAGGCAAAGAACCACCAGCAGAACTGGCACTGAACAAGGCTTCCAGCTCATCTATCTTCCCTCAGTTTTCCCTCCCTTCCTAGAGCTCCCTGAGCCATCAATATACCCAAGAAATGCCAGGGCATTCCTGTGTTAAAAATGATTTTGCAGCATGAAGACCTTCTGTTCTCTACACTAGTGTACTGTGCATCCAGCAACACCAACGTCTAAAACAAAACTAAGGAACGATACATTCAAATATTTATGAACTCGCCTTTGTCAGGGAGTTAAGCACACTGACGCAGACTTGCTTTTCAATACGTCTTTGTTTTAACACTTAGCAGCTTTTAATCTTGGCTAGGACTCACTGGAATTTTATTTTACAAGATCCAAAAGCTCTACGTGATCCTTACGAGAAAGAAATATAAGCTTGGTCCTGCCGAATCTACTCATCCCATTTATAAAGGCAACATTCAGGCTGCAAACAGATGGCTAAGGAGCAACACTTTCATGGTTTGAAACAGCTCTTTGGCATTTCAAGTAGCTAAGGCTGGCGGGAGGAGTCCCATGAGCCAAAACCTAACTGCTTTGCACGCTCTTGTTCTTTTGCAAAGAGTATTTGTTTCATTACATATACCAGCAAGTCCACGGTTCTTGTGAGTAGAACCAGACAGCAGAATTTGTTCTGGGGGCAAAACATCTATTTATGAGATCATTGCCCCAGTTCTTAGGAAGCCACATGTGGAGCATAGCATTTCCCAGGGAAGCTGAGAAATCTCCATGGTCAACAACAGTAACGGCTTTGCAAACCCACCCTCCCATTTCAGCACAGTGATCCCACTGGGATGGCAAAGCTGTGGACAGGATAGAAAACCAGACCAAGCAACTGATCTGCCTGCAAAATAATGCAACAAAAATGTTGTGGTTTTGCTATTTCGGCTGGCCCAGTTGCTAGGTCTCTGGACAGACTCAGGAACAACTGTGCTGGCACTAGAGAGAGCGCAGGACTGGGCACAACTCACTGGCATTTTCCATTTTTAGCATGAAAATTCGAATGACTTTACACAGACCCGTGACTCTGGAAAAACCTACCTGTAAGGATCATTAGGGTCTTTGGCGTCACAGACGTCCGCGTGGCCGTGGCAGACACAGCGCCCTCCAATGCTGATATCTTTGATGCTGTAGTAATACTGGAGACCACAAGAAAAGTTGGCCATGAATATGGTTATGACTAACCTTCACAGGTGCTTCCACATGCATGCACACAGACCATGAAAAACTGCCTTACTTGGGACTCAGTAGGGCTTTATTTGCTAAAACGAGTCTCCCCACGTTAGCAAACTCAGCCTCACTAGAGGCAATGGCTGGCTGCAATCTCTGTCAACAGCAACACCTGCCACCAGCCAGAGAGGACATTAACTACAAGTTGTGACTCCCAACACAGCCAAAAAGCCAGGGGCAAGTCCAGCCGAAGTTCCTCAGCTCCGTGTTGCTGACCCCAAGCATGGCTCTTCCCCAAATGCTCAAGGTAGAAGCCTCCAGCAGCAGCATCTGCTGCAGATGCCTCCACCTTGGTCAGAGCAAGAGCACAAGGGGGAACCCCAAAGCAAAATCCAGGGACATCTTTGCCCCCAGAGATGGCACGCACAGCCCTCAAAACCTTCCACCCCCATAGCAGGAGGTACCAAGGGCTGCCTTACCCTCCTGGTCACCGTTGGATCCCGTAAAGCTTTTCCCATCAGATGCCCCAGCAGGGTGTTGGTCTGCAGGAAGCGCAGTCTGATGTTGGTGGCTTTAGTGAAGTTCCGCAGGAGAGGTGAATACGAGAAGTTCATGGCTCCTGGACGCCCGTTTACCAGTGACACAACAATCTGTGAGTGCAAGGAGGAGAAAAAATATAAAAATCAGTGTGATCCTTTGAGAGGAGAGGAAATTAATTTTCCCCTCAGCCAAACCCAAACCTGGCCCCCTTCAAGAAGACTGAATCAGCTCTCTGCCAGCCTCATTCTCTGCAACTGTGTAGCTTAACTCACATCCAAAAGAGGGAACCAATTACTAACAGCATCTGCAGTCATGAGAAAACAAAAGCAGAATTCTCTTATCTTTTTTACACCCCTAAATGACTGCCAAAGAAATCAGCTCCACAGAGCTAATCCCTACGCACAGTTTTGGCATTAAACACAGCTCTCCCTCATGCCAAGCCATGGCTCACATCAAGGCTGCTCAGTCCCCTTGGGTGCTCAGGTCCAGTGCAAACACTGGCACCAATCTGTCTACAGGTTTTATCTTACAGAGGAGAAAGGATTTAGCTTTGGCGGTGCCTGATTGGCTTTTTTTTTTTTTTTTTTTTTTGTCTTTGTGGCCTTTCTGTTTTCCCCTCCTCTTTGCTGTCATCCTCAAAAGCCTCCTGTTGGACCTGTGCTTTGTGCACAGAAATGCCCGTGGGCACTGGACCTTCTCTGTGGGTTCACACCGGCCAGAGCAGTCACGGTCAGTGGCTGGAAGAATTCCTGTGACTCCCGCTCGGAGCACAACCGGCAACGGATATTGCCGACTGCTGCACCCTGGGGCCATTTATCATTGTGGATGTAGACACAAGAGGTAGCAGGTAACATTTCCACACCTCTTCCACAAATGGATATCAGTGTCCAGCTCTGCTCCGGAGCTGGACTCCTGGCCTGGAGGGACAAAGGATTTTCTTTTCCATGCAAGGAAGCAGTGATCAATGCTCACATATTGGGACTCTTTGTCTTGAGAAGCCCAGTTGTCTCCCCATTTTTTTTCCAGACACAGAAATCCAGGGAATGCCAGTTAACCGCTCACCTCCCCGTTTTCCAAGGGCACGATCCGGGAGTACTCAGTGGTGCAGATGGCATGGTCGTCCTTGGCGATGCGATCCACCGTGTGCAGGCCAAACCTCTCTATGCAGTCCCGCTTGGAGGCTGTTCATCAAGCAGAGGGCAGAGCAGTAAGAAAAGAGGAGGGAAGGAGCTCCGAATTTCCCCATACTCGCCAGTTGGAGAGAAGGTTATATGCTTCATGTTAAGCATTCATTAAATACATATTGCCTTGCGTCACTCATTCTCCTACGGCTAAAATATACGTCCTCTTCTCCAAGACCACTCAGAAGGCACTGAGAGCCACCACAAGAATAGTCAAAAACCCCTCCGAAGGCCACACTGCAGTGAATGATTCAGTGATAGAAGGTGACAGTGGACACTAATGACACTGTGTAACCAGCTGCAAGAAAAACCTGTCCTGTAGTTTTGGCTTTAAGCTCATAGTTTGACCAGCTCAAGCTCCACGTCTACTCTGCGTTTGGCTGGTTTGATTTGCCAGGTGCTGCGTTTCACATCCGTGTCCCTTCTGAATCTCCTGGATATCTCCCAAAGAACCAGCAAATGGGAACTGCAAGACACGGGGCAGCCTCCTAAGAGAGGGGCCGTGGGGCATTTCCCACCGGACAGAGCAGGGTGGCAGCCGCGGGGAGGGAGCCTGCGGTGCCGGGGATAGGCAGCCCGGCCACTGCAGGACATCTCCTTCCCCATGGTCAGTTGCTGAATTCTGCAATAGCCCTTAAGCCAAAGCTAAAGAGAACAGGAATGTTGAAACTGCCCAAAATTCGTGGCCAGGCGCCACCAGTCACCCAGTGCTGGCCATGGCACTGGCTTCTGGGACCTGAACCCTCATCCCGGGACACCCCAGAGCCAGTGGGATGGAGCGGGACTGCCCATAGCAAGGAAGGCATCTCCCCAGCACCCTCAGCTCCTTCAGGATTCACCACGGAGCCAGGTGCTCCAGCAGGGATGCAGCCAGAGTGGGCACGTGGCATCAAGGCGGCTGGGACAGCGTAAGTCAAACCCCAGGAGTGCGGGCTCCTGCCTCCATGAGGAACGGCCGCAGAGATAACACACAGGTGAGAGATAAGCCAGGAAAAGCAGCCTTTAGGGGCACCCTGGGGCAAGGACTGCAAGGCCCCAAGCTCCATCCTCGATAGACTTTAAGCTGCAGTTGATCTTAACCATCTCCTCACTGCTGCCTTGCTGGGCAGGGAGGAGCATCACAGCAGTGACACAGACACAGCTCCCAACCCCAGGCGTGCATAAGGAGCAAGATGGCAATGGAAAACAGCCCTTCTCCAGCCCAGCAATGGAAAATGGCCCTTCTCCAGCCCGGCTCCACCACCCAGCATCAGCACCGTACTTACAGGCAAAATACTGCCAGGGCTCATAGGTAAGGCCGAAGTCAGTGGACCGCTCCAGCACCCAGAGGTCAGGACGAGGAGAATTGGCAAATTTGATGAGGACGTACGCCACGTGGAAGAGCTGCAAGAGAGGAACATGGAGTTAGGTGGGTGCGCGAGGCTTCACGAACGCCCCGGAGAGCTCAGCGGTACCCGGTGCAACTGAAGGATGCTCTGCAGAGCCTGCTGCGAGTCCTGGCCTGCTGAGAGGCATCCCCTTGCACCTTGCTCGCAGCATCACTAAATCTTTCGTTACGGCATCTCCACATCCCCTGCTTCACCCAAGGGACCTCAGTTTCATAGTTGGTGGCAGAAAAACCCTGGCCTGGCTCCTTGTTGCATGTGCCCCAGGGATGGGAGCCCAGGAGACCCCCTTGGCTGCAGCACAGCCGTAATGCTCAGCCCACTCATCTGGACACCAATGTGTGCACACACACCTCCTTGCCAAGGACAAAGTAGATGTGCTCCTTAAAGAGCTAAAATGTCAGCCCTAGAGAGTAACAAAAGCTCCAGCAGAATTTCCCTTCCCCGTCTGGCACAGACTCGCTCCAAGAATCCCCCATTCCATCATGCTGTCAGAAAGCCGTATTTTAAAGGCAAACGAAGTTCTCTTATCAGACAAAATTCCTAACATCCCAAACAAGCCCAAAGGGGGGTCAGTGCTGGGAAAGCTGCGATTTGTGGCTTGAGGGGTCCCTCCTCGTATGGAACCAGCACTGGTGAGCACCCAGCCCCGAGGACACGCAGGTGCTGGGGAAGGTCCGCAGCCCTGTGGATGGACACGAGGCCTCTGCTGAGAAACACACTGGGGAGGATTTTCTTGTCCTTTCTTCCTTTCTTCCCCCTTTTCTGAGCGCTGGAGAGCCCAGAGTTGTGCTCTGTACTCCAGAACTGCATCCTCACTTCTGGGGAACTTCCCAAAAGACCTGTCCCACTCACACCACGAGGGGTAGATATCCAAGGCTAGGGCTGAGATGTTACTTTATGCACTTTCTTGGGGATTTTTGCAGGAAAGCACAACCGCTTCTGCTTCCCTGCGGATTTGGCCATGCTCTCTCAGCTAAGTTCTTGCTCAAGTGTCCCGTTCCTGCTTCCACGGTGACCGCAGTGAACCTTGTCCTGGGACAGGAGCCGCATCCTCGCGCTCAGAGAAACATCTTGTCAGCTCTGGTGACTCCCCTGCCCCTCCATCCGACAGCTTTATCATCCCGAATGCAAGAGCCGGCCGGAGGCAGATTGCTGCTTCCAGCGCATATGTTGGGAAAACTCACCAAGACGGCGCAGCAGCTCTAAAAATAGGGAGAACTGGCAAGAAGGCCAGACTTCACATTCTGTATTTAGCTTCACTACAGTTCTGCCCAACCAACATGGCAAGAGAAACATCTCTTTTTTTCCCCCCAGAGCCTTTATTTAGCTCCTATTATCAGCACGATGAATGAAAACCTCTATGCTCTCAGAGTCTTAGTCCTTTTTTTTTTCCCTTCTCCATAGGGAAGGGAGGTGAAGCTCCAGATTTAATGCACATATTTGTCTCAGGATAAGCAGACCACACATTATCTCTCAATATCCTAACTGCTGCTAAATATCCCGCAGGATCACACGCATGGATAGCATTACCGGGCTGCTCTGCTTCTGCTTGGGATTCCCTGGATGCACTGGATGGCCGGACACTCCAGGTCCATGAACTACCCCGCTCTTATCTTTCACCTGCAGTCACTTCTTCTCGCTGATGTGATCTATTTACACGTTAGCAACCTAATTGTCCCCCTGCTCAGCTGCAACCATCAAACCCATGCATATTCCTAGCCCAGAGACCTTTATATTAGAAGAGATCCTCTATATTAAAGAGGTCTAGTTTCACTGTTAGTAAACACATACTTCCCATCACGCAAGAAAGATTTCAACCCTGCTAGGCAGCTTGAAAGGTGCTTCCGCCTCCGAGCACGGGTGTTTTCTTCTCTCATTCATTTTTTATAAATTTCTCAAGGTCCCAAGACCAGAAAAGCCAAGTACAGGAGTCAGAACGTGAAAGTCTGTCGTGGACCAAAACAGCCCTGCCATGATTAAAGAAAAACACTGAGAATTGAGAGGTGCAATATTTCTTAACAGCTGCAGCACCTCCCATCTATCAACACATAGAAACCAACTGGGTCAAAGCAACAACCTTGAGCACAAGGTGACACAAAAGCCCCACTAAAAGACCACGTCCTCCATCCCTCTGCAAGCCAAGGACAGTGGCCCCCTCGAGAGGGTTTCAGCAGCTCCATTGCACGATGCAAAGCGCCGGCATCCACGGAGCCTCGACGGGCTGGCGAGCGGAGCTGCCTCCCCCGGAATGTCAGAGCGCGGAGGGCCAAAATTCCTCAACTTCCTCCAAACTGCTCCTAGCTGGGAGCCTGCTCTGACCTTTCAGGCTGCTTCGTTTCTTCTCTTCTGCAATTAAAAAGAAACAGCAGCCCGGACATCTAGTTTTGCACAACATCTGCATGGAAACATCCAGGCTTGGGGGAGGAAGCTGAAAAAAACCCTCGTGGTGCTGGTATAACATATAGCACCTGCATGGGGCTGCTAAACTGTACAGAAAAATAACCCAGCTTGCATGGAAAAAAGGGTGCTCGAATGCAGTGAAGTAGCAGAGCAAGGGGAGGGAGGACCAAAAACAGGAAAAACTGGTACTGTAGCCTGGGAGCGGCGGGCTGAGCTTTCCAGAGCTGCTCCTAGACCAGGCCCTGCTTTAGGGGAGGCTCAAACCCCAGTGGGGCTGAGCGACCCCGACAGCGCGTCCCCAGCTCGGCCCTCGATCCAGAATTGGGCAAGAGACAACGGGATGAAGCCAAATTCCTAACGGAGCGGGCGCGGGGGAGCGCGCGGAGCCGCGCGGTGCAGGACGGGCTGCTGCCGGCCGGAGGGTAAAGGGCAGCATCACGCGGAGGATTAGCGGAGCAGGAATGCAGGGCAGGAGGGAGGCTCCGGGAGGGACCGTGTGACCAGGCGGACGAGCAGACACTTTAAGGGGACTAAAATCCAACTTTTTTTTTTTTTTCCCTTCTTATTTTCTTTCCAAGTGAAGTATTCTACATGATGCCCTAAGGCTTTGAACACAAACTTGCGCTCAGCAGCAAGGTGCCCCGAGTGAAGCACAAGTGCAGCCATTTGGGATATGCTACAATTCAAGCAGGCTGCACGGAGCAGTCCCAGAGGAGAATAAGCATCTCCATCGGCCCAAAGTAAAGGTTTCCTTGAACTTCCTGGCGTGCCAGCTCGGCTGGAGCCGCTGCAACGCGTTACCTCCCCTCACGGAGTTCGCCTTTGGTTCTCTTCTTATCTTCAGCCCCTTCCTGCCCCAGCTTCAGAAAGAACATTTAACATCCCAGGCTCAATGGGATCAACAAGATAAAGAAATAAAGAGGCAGCCCAGAGGAACAAGCTCCTAGCCCTCTCAGGTCAAGAAAAGCCCCCAAATTCCCAGTTCTCGCCAGGCGGCTCCAGGTACAAATCGCAGCCACAATCACCGCTCTGCTCCAGGAATTGCATTTTCCGCTGCCCTCCGCATCTATTTACTCATTTCCAAACCCAGCTCGGGCATCCTGCCCATCCAAACCTGATGCTAACGAAGCCCCGCATGCAATTAGCTCCTCATTGGGAGGATGGGGGCTCCGACACCCAGCTGTGCTGCCGGGTATTCACCTACTCTGGCTACGCTGCGAGGCGCTTGCAAAGCAACTTCGAGGTCACGGGGGCTATGTAAGTTTTGGGTTATTTTTAGGACTTCAAATTACGGAGGGAGATCCGGGAATACTTCACCAATCCAGTCCAGTTCCCACAAAGTTCAAGACCCAGTTGCTCACAAACTCATTTTATCCTCAAGGGTCTGCTCTTAATGTTTGGCTTATGCCCTTCTGCTTTTATTGGTATTTTAATTTTTAAAAATATTCCTATTAAATACTATTTTAAAGGGAAAACATGTTGTAGTCTTTGCGGGTGGGACAGATATTTTAAAGTATTTTCCACATTGGGAACAAAGATCTAGAACAGCTGAAAAGTCTGTTCACAGTTTCCCCCTTCCTTTAGCTTAGGGCTGTGGTAAGAAAAGAAAGGAGACAGAAAGAGAAAAAGGATGGGGCCTCCCTGAGAGAGCAGCAGTGATTTGTGCTTCAATTCAATCTCTGCAGCTCAAACTTTTGGGTAACTTGCTCCACAGGCAGCATCCAAGTCCATTCCCATGTCCATGTACCCATCTCCTTGTGTCCCCAAACAGCACCTGGCTGTGTGAGAGCAGAGGGAAGCCACGTGCCAAACTGCAGTGACACAGTTATCCAAGATTAGGATAGTGCCAGCCTGTGTCCTAGGCCCTTCCTATTTGTGGAAGTGTCCTGGTCAGCTGGGATCACTAGAGCACGCAGGCCGGAGCATCCTCGGTATGAGCAAAGCGAATGCTGGCAGAGGCGGGAACACTGCACGGAGCGGGAATTTATCCCTCCTCCTCCTCATCCAAAATAGCCCCCTCGGCGGCTTCAAACCCGGCAGCTCCGGGGTCAGCTGAGGAGAGAGCAGCCGCAGGCTGGGGATGTGCTGTGCAAAGGGAGGCGGCACTCAAAGCCTCACGCGAAGGGGCCACTGACAACTGCTGATTTTTTACAATTTTTCAATTAAACAGCAGCTGCCTGGGGACAGAATGAGACACTCGGGTATCGAGTCTCCATCCAGATAAAGAAAGGGACAGTGAAGGACCGAGGTGAGACCGCAGTGCTCCCGCGCGTGTTCAACAAGCGCTCGCGCTCCCTTGTCTGCAGTGCATTACGCTTTGACATATTTATTGCCATCCCCGTCGGAAGAAAGAAACATTTCTCTCTTGGACATAATGAAGAACACATTTCCAGTGCTTAACAGCTGGAAGCTGGAAAGGTGGCCAAAGAAAATCCCTAAGTTTCTATCTTTGCCTTTAAAGCAAGTATCTGGTGAGCTCGTTCACTGGGACAGAGCGGCTCTTCTGGACCAGTGTGGGGAAAGAGGACGTTAAACCTGGCCACAGCTCCCGGGCAGGGCTGATGATCGTATCACGATACCAACCTGAGCGCGATACCAACAGCTCGTTTCTGTCTGCTTGACCTCAGTGGGACGAGGAGGCCGCTTGGATTTAATGAAATCCAGCAACTCCCCCAGACAGAGGTTTTGGTTCCTATCGGCTGCCTCGACATGAGCAAATTCTCCCATCTGCCCCCAGATCCTCCTTGGAGGTCCCCACAGTGCCCCACGGCCCAGCCAGCAAGCCCCAATGTCCCTGTTTTAAGAGAAACCTTTCCCAGCTCCCCATCACTCGTCCGCAGACCTTCCGTCTCTACCCTAAGGGTCTTCCCAGAGTCCGGAGCTGTTCAGCAATCAAACACCACGGAGCGGCGGGTCCAAGATGGGAATGAGGGGAAGCGGCACCAATCTCGATCCTTCGCCGCATCTGGACTGTGTTGTCCTGAGATGGTGCTGGGCCTCCCCAAACCTTCCCAGTTCCTTGGGAGGGAGGACCAACGTGGACTTGCTTCCAAACCACACTGTGTTTTTGTGGCTAAAACAGGAAATAAATGGGACTGAAGAGCATGCAGGCAGTCTCATGGCAGCCGACTGTATCACTTGTCCCAGTGGTTGTTGCTGGTTGTGGTCCCCAGAAGCACCTGACATCCCCCAAAGGACACGGCAGGGCAAGAGGAAAGGTGCAGAGCCAGAGCTGTCCTCGTGCTCCATTCTTGCTTTCCTTCTCCAGGGAGCAACCCTGGACCCCAAAGGCCCTTGCAGACTGAGCCGTGCCACCTTGAGGACACACACACACACACACACACACACACACACACACACTGCCCTTTCCTTCACCAGAGCCTTGCTGCTCCTCCTAGCAAACGTGAGGCATTTTCCGGAGGAGCGGAGCTGGCTCCCGCTCTTTCCAGCACTCTCTTATCCAGCTCAGCAGGCAACCAGGCTCTGCCAGAACAAACAGGACATCAAATAAACAGCACGTGGGGACGGGGAGCCCCGCGGGCGCTCGGCTTGCGCGCTCCAGCGGCGCCGGTGCTGCTTGGCCGAGGGCTGACGCTCTCAACACATCTATGTGCCCCGCTATACCGGGCAGAGAGACTTCAGGATGCCAAGGGGAGGCCAACTGCAGACACCGTCATTCACGTCCATCCTGCTCGGGTGATATCTAACCCCAAACAGCCCTGATCCACCTGCTCATACGGCTAGGGGGGAATTTCTGGCTGATGAGGCACAAAGTCCTGCATCAGGACGGGAAGGAAAGGCAGAGCTCCAAGCAGCCGGCACGGATGCGTGGAGCAGCGGGGCGTTTCGGATCGTGCTGCTGACCTAGTTTCAAGTCCGGACGGTTTCTATTCGCAGAGGAGCCGCCGCTGGGCACAGCGGAGACGTCACTGTCCCGTAAGGCACCTGTCACCCCTGTCCCTCTCGGAAACCCAACCTGGGGCAGTTACACCACAAATTCACCTGCATCCTGTCCAGGGCTCATCCTGTTCACAGCCCCAGCGGAGGCACAAACCACACCGTGTCACATGGCTGAAACCAGACACCAAAATGGGGAGAAAAACCCCCAAACCCCTCCAGACCAGAGCGCCGAGGAGCTCCCGCTCCACACGGCGGCGGGTTCACGTCCCTTCCTTGCCAGCTTGGTGGGTGCCTGGTGGCAGACGTAGGATGCTGCCAGCCCTGCAGGGTCCGCAAGGAGAGGGGAAGGAGGCGGCATTCCCGGCCTGGGAGCGAGCTGTGCTTGGCAGCCCGAGGGAGGCCACCACTCGGTACAGCTTGGCCCTCGAGGGGAGATTATAAATATTTTCCAGGATAAGCATTTGTAAACAGTGTCTTTCAACATGTCCAAGACCAGACTCTTGATCTGCTGTTTCCAAAAGGAGTTGTCTTCTTCAAAAGCAGGGAGGCAAGGCCAGGTGTCCAAACCGGGCAGCCACAAGGAACCAGCACTGCTGGCACCGCCGTGCGGAAGCTCTTGGTAGGGTTATAGCAGATGGGGCAGCCACCAAGCCCAGCACTCTCACGGCCTCCAGAAACCAGATCTGCTCTGGGAAGCGCCATCGTCTCAGTGCTGCCACCAAGGCACCGGGGTGACATCCTGCTAAGAGCAGAGCAGTTTGGCACCCGCCGCGGCACCGTGCGCCTCGGAAATCCATCCCAGCTCGGTGGCGGCAACTTCACCCCTGCAGCTCTTTGAAGAGCTCCCTCTCCTCCCTCCATGCTTCGGCCAAGAAAGCAGATTCTGGGTGGTCCCTGCCGAGGCTGTAAATTGGCTTGTTGAAAGCCTTAGCAAAAGAGAGGTCAGATGCCTTATAAACGGAGCGGGAACAGCAGCGCGGCAGAACTATTTGCACGTTATTCAAAGGACACGCGCGTGCACGGAGCTGCCTGCACCGCGCAGGGTGTCAGACACGGCCACGTCACCCACGTTCCTTGGAAGAGCAAAGATGCAACCCTGAGCGCGAGGCCCCACAACGCGACAGGGCCAGGGTGCAAGTGGAGCAGGTGCCATGTGCCACCAGGGACAGCAGAGGTAGAAGACGTGTCCCCCTAGGGAAGCAGGTCTCAACCCTGTGCTCCCTCTCATGCAAACAGGCATCTCCTTGCAAGGAGCAGCGATAAACCCCCCAGGCTCTTCTGCAAGCTCAAGCACAAGAAGCAACACCGTGAACACACCTGCCCCGTGTGTACACGTGAACACAACACCGAGACCAGGGGCTGCCTGGAGGGGACCGCCCGCTGCAAAGCAGCAGCTGAAATGGGACTGCAAGAGAGAAGCAGAAGGAACCACAACGTTTCTAATCAGGGGCAGCAGTTGCAGCAGCCGGTGGGAGCCAGGCCGGGCTATCCGCATGGACAGCGACACGTCCCCATGGGTCTGCAACCTGCTCCAGGAGCCCTCAGCCTCCAAACGGGAACTGCCTCCTTGCGGTTTCACTTCGGGTGAACTCCAGCGGTCCCTAAGACCTTCCTCCTCCTCCTCCTCCTCCTCGGTACCTGCTTCTGGGAGCCGCAGCATCGCTGCCCGCAAACACCCCGGCTGCTCGAGCAGCCCCTCCTGCTCCCACTGCCCGGGAAGGGCAGAGATAAGGGGAGAGCTGGAGCAGGGCTTGAGCGGGCTGGAAGAAAGCTGCGATTTAGTGCAGATAAAGGGGGCGGGTGTGTGAGCACACACACTTGAAAGAGACCACGCAGGAGGGCAGGGCACAGGCATGCGGAGGGAGGGGACCGGGCAGATACCGGTCACTTCGGAGGTGGGGAAGAGGGGTTTGAGCAATGAGTGCCCCAGTCTGACGAAACACGTCCAAGCACAAAGAGCGGCTCTTCACAAGGGGCTCTGCAGGTGCCCGGGCACCCTGGCACGGAGGGAGCATCCTCCTCCCATCCCATCTCAAGCCACAGGGCACTTGCAGCACCAAGGGGCGATCCCAACTCCGCACCCATCCCAAACCCAGGGCTGCAGGACACCAGGCAGGAGCGACAGCAGCTCTGCAGAGCCCAAAGCAGCCACCAGCCCCTGCCCAGTCAATCACGACTCTGTTCTACCCATTTGAGCTGCTGGCCACGGCCCAAGCTAAGCCAGGAATAATATTTCTGCACAGTCCTTACTCTGAGTACGCAATTCCCCAGGTTCCTAGATGGGACACGTTCATTTTTCACACTGCTAAGGGGAAAGCAAACAGCTTAAGCGCCTCTGTTCCTACACTAACCCTCAATCACGTCTGCTGCCTATCTTATCAGCACAGCTTTAGCGGCCTTTCTAAGCTGGCCTTCAGAAACCTGGAGTGGGGGGTGGAAAAGAAGAAAAAGAGAAAAAAAACCCTTCTATTCATACTTACCAAAGCACAGCACATTTTCAAGAGGACATTCCTACCACGCAAAACAAACAGAGCTTCCTGACTCTATATTCTAGATATTGTTTAAGTTTCAGTAATACCTACCCAGGTTTGTTTGCAAGACAACTTGAACTTTAGATACTCTTAGGACTTTCTGCACCAGTTTACAACTGAGATGGAAAAACTGGGCAAAAGAATCCTTTCAAATTCAGACAGGACAATTTACCACTTTTCTTGCTGCAGATATTACAGATCTGGATTTGTTACCAAAAAAAAAAAAAAAAAAAAAAAGGCATTCTGCAGTGATGGGAGGACTTGGGTGTCACCAAGATGAGTCTGCAGCTGCAAGCTGCAAAGTGGTGAATTGTGCAGGGACAAGCACCTTAACCACACAACTAAACCTCCGAGAAAATCTAGGCCTATCACAACTTTGGCACTTAAGTCACCTAAAGAAAAAAACCTACCATTTTTAATCTTGACAAGGCTCAGTTTGCATGGCTGCGAGACAGCAATTTTGCATCAGAGAAAGGCTTTTGTTTGGAAAAGGATCTGTTTGGCTCACTGCCACCAAGGTGATCTCCTTCCTTGTGCTTACGGTGCCAGAGAACATCCCGGTCACACGTTGCACTTCCAGAGCGGCAGGAAAGCCCCTCCAGGTTACACGGCACCCCCGGCTCCGAGCGTTTCCTTGGGACGTCCTTTTGGAGGACGGAGAACAAAGCCACCTTGGCCAGGGGCCATGGCTGCAAGCACATACTTCCCCCATTGCCTTGAATTGAGTGGATATCCTGTTACAGACCTGCAACCAAGGGAAGGGTGAGGTGGGGAAGGAAAGGGAAGAGGATGAATTAGCTAAAAACTGGCACAAAGTGATGGGATCTAGCATGCCACAAAAGCCACCAAGGGGATCTTCATACTTGTGCAAACCTGAGGGAAACCCAAATTCATCAGCACCCAAGGAGCAGTAGTACCTAAGTCATTCCAAGAGTAGAACTGGCTGGAATCACCCGATCTCTATCTGCTTCCGACCCTACCGCTTCCTTCCCCCTCCATTTCCTTCTTGCTCAGTTCAGCTCTGGAAACTCTTTTCAGGAGCCAACTTTGGGCAGCAGCTCCAGGTCATTCACGTACGGAGAAAATCCAGCTCCCACAGGGCCTCTGCACTTGACCGCAAGCACAGCAAGGACATCCCCATGCTCACCTCCAGCTTCCAGACCTTCCAGCAATATCACTTTTTGGTATTTTTTCCACACGGCTCCTGCAAGCCCCAGTAACACTGCACTAAGCACCCCTGTTGTTAGCAGATTTTGACAATGCCAAACGCAGCACGTGCTGGCAAGTTTATTCTTCTAAAAATCTGCGTCCTAGCTGTGCTCTGCGCTAGCACTTGTCAGCAAGCTCCCCCACCGCGACAGCGTCGTTCCGAGCTGGCTTAGCTGACCCAACAGCAGCGCATACTGCGGCCGCGGCGGGATTAACATTCCCGATGCCGCTGCTAGCACCAGCACAGAGCTGCAGCTCCAGCGCCTGGAGGCAGTTCCTGCTGCCACTGGAGCACATGAGGTTCACAAATACACAGGTTTTGTAGCAAAACCCAGAAGAACCTGGTGTTTGCAGATTCGTTTACACATACTTGAAGCAACCTGCTCCAAGGCAGAGAGCAATGACTGGTAAAGAAAGGAAAAACAGAAAATCCTGAAGCCCAGCCAAAGTTTGATGCTCGCTGAAACTTGGGTGCATGGAGACTTTGCAGAAGACTGAAAAAGGATTAAGCATCAGCTTTAGCAAACAACCAGGACAACATGATGAAGCCAGTGGTACTGACTACTGTTTGCAGTCCTGCGCCTGTGTTTACAGTTTGCAGCTATGTGCAAACACCAGAAAGTCATTCTTTTCCTCTTCCCCTCAGAGCTTGGCATCACAGGCGTTTAGCTGGATCCAGAGATGCCACGGCAGCAGGCCAGCTGTTTACTGGTCACGCTGCACGTTCCTGTCCGCAGCACCAGGAACTTGTAGGAACCCATGAACAGGGCTCAGCTGGGCATGCGTTAGAGCTCAGCGTGCTCTGGATCAAAGCAGGCAAATTGGGGAGAGCAGCTAAGAGCGCTTGTCAAAAGTTGTGTGTCAGATCTCGGGATCTGGCTGTTTGCTTGACACGCGCTGCAAACAGCCACCAAGGAGACTCAAGATGCCAAGCAGAAGACGCACAATCATTCCCAGAGAGAGCACAGCAACTACAGCTGAACGATACCTACATACATGGTAAGTAAATCTGCCCAGAATGTGTGATTTTCAGCACATGCAGGTACAGGCCATCAATGATGTGCAATTTTCCTAGGAAAAAGGGACTTTATTTCAGCACAACCTGATTTCCAGGTAAGCTATGCTATTTGTGCTGGACAAATACATCTCCTAATGCGAATTTAACCCCACGGCAGAGTACTGGAGCTTCTGAAGGTAGATGTGGCTGGGAACAAAGGGATCAAGTTTTCTACTGGCTTGGTGAACACCTTGATCCTCATGTCTTCCATAAACATTATTCCAGCAGCAGCCAAAAGCTTTCACCACCCCTTATTTACTGAAAGGAAGGACAAGGACAAAACACTTAAAGCATCATCCCACCACTGTCCTTCAGTCCTCGGTCCAAACCATCTCAGAAGAGGTCTAAGAAAGGAGCTGGATGCTGAGCTCCTAAATGACACCAAGATCTGCCCTCTCTATCTCCTGAGCTCAGATTAGCTATCGCTGATCCAAACTTCACCTCCTGCTTCCAAAGTTTACTCATGGCTGCCTGGCTAGTTGATCAAACTCCTAAAACGGAGGTTTGAATCTTCTCCTTCCTCCCTCAACCACTTGGATAAAACTGCCATCCAACGCACCAGTTCCTCTTTGCAACACAGATATCACCTTCATATTTCAACTCCATTCCTTGGCCAGACAGCCCGGCTCCCTCCAAGCCTTGCAATCAAGCTCTTTATAACTCAGCACAGCTGTTTCCTAACCATCCTCAAAGCCAAAACACTCTCATTTGTGCCCCAAACTTCATCTCAAGCATCACAGTTTTCTTGGGTTGACCAGCACAACTGCAGTGTACCCATGAGCCATACAGAAGACTTTTTTGTCCCATCCCTCCAGGCACATGCCTCTCACCTTGCATCTTTCTGCACTGCTCCCCCTTGTCTTCTATCACCGCAGAGCACCGTATTATTTATATTGCTCTGCTTGGCATTAGACACAGGCAGGAGGTGTGGGATATGAGGAGCATTCAATGCAGGGAACAGGAAGCGGCGAGGATCAAGGCTGGGCACAGCCTGGAGGCCCACATTTTATGACTATAATAAAAGGATGAGGCAGAGAGATGAAAGCCGGGCTTAGGCAGGCTTGGTAGAGCATCAAACGAGAGGAGCAGGGGGGATAGAGCAGGCTCGAGGGAGCTGGATCAGGCGCATGATCACAAGTGCATTTCAGCATCTTCCCTGCCAGGCCAGTGCATCAGAGCTGGGAAGCAGCAGCCCAGGAGCTGGAGAGGCTGGGACAGCTCCCGGAGGAGGGGGAACTTCCCGCTTGCAGGGCCTTTCCATTGAGACCGGGACAAGAATTGGTGCTACTGAGTGCACCTCGGGTGCTCGTGCAGGGCAAGAGCTCCAGGACCACCACGTACCCCCACGCCGAGGTGGTGAGAGGTGAGGAAGATGCACGCAGTGAAGATGAAGGCAGCCTTTGGGCCAGGGCTGCACACAGCAAAGCCAGGAGCTTCAGCGGGGCCTTGGCTCAAGAAATACTCCTCCTCCTCCCCGCAGCAGATCGTTTTTGGACCTGTCCTCCAAGGCTTTGGGGGCTCTGCCTTGGTAAAAGACTGCACGTACAAAGCTACAGAGATGGATGTGTTCTTCCTATTTTGGAGACTAAGATAGGAAAACCACTAACAAACCCACTCAGGCCACCAGCACGCTCTGCACTAGAGTAGGGAATCTCACCTTGGGCTGGCTACTGACCTGTATGGAAAAAAAAAGGCTCTGTAACATCTGTTCTAAGCAGGAAAACACAACATTCTGGTAAGCAGAGGCCTGACCTAGACAGTTGTGGTCTGTTTTAACTCGCCTGGAGCCAGCCAGGAGCAGGTCTACCTGCAAACACTGCACCCGAGCCAGGGCCAGCTCCTGGGTACCAGCCCAGCAGCTTTCCCTGGAATAGCGAGGAATCCCCACGTTTGCCTTCCAGAGCTCAGAGCTGCCGGCTTGCCCAACCTCTCCCCTCATCCCGAGGAATCCCAGGGCTTTGCCGGGCAGGAACGGCAGCCTGGCGCAGCGGGAGACTCCACTGTCTGCCTCCTTGTTGCTCGGCACACTGGAACCGAAACACACAACCACATGTAGGAAGAAATTACAGTGGAAATCTTGCATGCACTTTGGAAAAGGAGTAACGATCCTTTCATCCATCTTTACCTAGAGGTGTTTAGGGGGCAGCCCAAGGCTTGGATTTAACAGCCGTTGCCAGTTCTAGTCTAGGCAGAGCAAGGTCAGGCCAGGAGAAATGGCAGCTTTGACTGATCCCACTGTAACTACCAGAAGACCAAGAGACGCTTCTCTAGATACAAGACAAACTGTGGACCTGTTCCCTTACCTAAACACATCTCAGAGATGGCAAAAGGTTCCTTCAGACTGGCCTCAGGAGCTCAAGTCTCAATCCTTTTCATTTCCTTTCCTTCTATTTTCATAAGTTACCGATGAAGGCAACTTAAAATGCAGGTCACGTTAGACTTTTTATTTTTGCGTGGCGGCAGCAGCAGCCGGGAGCTCTGCAGGGCAGGAGGGGTCTCCTCTCGCGGGTGGCCGGAGGCCGCGTCCCCTCCGCAGCATCCCCGCGAGCGCCGCTCCAAGCACTGCCAGACACGGCCCCGACCCCCTCAGCAGAGGCTTTTGCACATAAATCCTGCTCCCAGCTAGGAGGAGAAGCGGATACCTCTAGGGGTGTAAATCACAGCGCTCTGCAAAGCTTCACGCCAAAGCTCTGCTCCTCTCCGGTGTCACCAGGGCAGGAATCTCGGGGGACGGGGGATGCTATCCAGGTAATTAACGCCGGGCATGCGCTGGCACGAAGCTCCTGCTCTCGCACGACTTGCGAGCATTCCTCTCCCCAGCATTTATCACAAAGCACCAACTACCCATAAACATCCCTGGGAAGGGCTGGCCTGGCTTCACCTCCACACGAGGAAGATGTCAGGCCCTGGCAGGGCGCCAGCCATTCATGTTGCTTTAAACCTCCTGATTTTTGTCAGCTCTGATTCAAAAGACCTGCTTGAAAAAAAAAAAAAAAACCCTCTTCCATCACACCCTTTCCTCCCCCCACCCACCATGGCACTGAATCACAACCGGATCACGGAGGACAATTCCAGTGGTGGCAGTGAGTCACGGCCTCCTGTCCTCGTGCTTGGCACAGCCCCTTTGTGGCAGAGGCCCCAAGTGCCAGATGCTTCCCTGTTTCCCAGCTGACCTGGAGGCTCCGGGCAGGAAAGGGAAGACCTTGGAGCCGAGCAGCAGCAGCAGCCTCGCGGTCCCACCACGGCCCTTCGCACTGGTGAGAACAGGATGATCCGATCTGGAGGTAAGTCCGGACTAGCCAGCAGCAGCACAAGGCTCAGGATTGCCCTCACGGGAACAGCATCCTCCAGTTGCCCCACTCAAGGTGACTTGCGTGTCAGCAGGGTGCCAAGACATGGCACTTGGACCATCCAGACCCACCAAGTCACCCAATTTATTCATCCTAAATTATAAACATACTAAATCCTTAAGATCATGATTTAAAGCAGGAAATATCTTTATTCTCTGCTTATTCTCTCTTCCCAACAGTTTCCAAGGTGCAGTTAACGTTCCTCCTTGGGAAGGTTCGCCTGATTTCTAGCTCTCAGATCACACTAGGGCACAGGAGCTCCAGGTGACTTTTCTTCCTCTTCCACTTGTTCACCCTAACCATTCCGAAAAGGAAAAACCTTCCCTTGGCGGGAAGGCCGGGGCAGCTGCCGCCCTGCGGGGACGGGTTCCGAGGGATCCCCGTGGGCAGTGACCAGCACAACCTCCTCCCTCGCGGGGTGGGAGTTCTCCGTGGCTGCACCAGCGAAGCCGGTGGGATTAATCCCCCGCTGGCACCAGGATGACCCAACAGAGTATTCAGGACAGCGGGTGGCCACCCCCAGCCCTTTCCTAAACTGCTGCTTGCCACCACGGACAATATTCCTCCCTCTCTCCTTCCCAGAGGATTTGAGCATCCCTGCGAGGAGCGTCCAGCTCCCACGTGGATGCGCCGCGCCGGCTGCGCTCCGGTACCGGTGACCAACCCAAAGGGTGAGAGCTCTTAATGACCCTCACTCTATAAACCTTAATTGGAGCAAAAGCTCCCCAGAGGGCTGCGTGGGGAGAGCAGCCGTGTTTGCCAGCCAAAAAGCGCTGCTCCCAGACATGCCTTGGAGGGTGTTACCTGCGCTGGTTCACAGGTATCCAAGGAATTTCCAAGCCTTGCTTCCAGTTACGGCAGCCTGCCGGAGCACGCGGAGTCGGCTGCCTCCCGAGAATTCCTTTCCTTACCTCCCTCCTTTTGACCAGCCTCAGCTTCAAATGGAGGAAATCAGGGATTCTCTATCATTTTGTCTTATTTCTATAACCAGACTCACCAAAACAAAGAGGAAAGAGCAAAGCAGCGCCGGGTATAAGCAGGTTAGGACACGTGCCCTCACTGTAGGCAATTGCTATAAAGAGGAAGCTGCTAAAAACGGGCTGAAGCCAAAGGATCGAGCTCCTGTTGGGGCAAGCTGGGCAACCACCTCCTTGGTGGAGGCGGGAGGCAGCCAGAGGGATCCCAGCCCAGCAATCCCAGCTGCAACTTCAGCTGCCGACCTTGGCAGAGCAAGGGTGCGATCCCACCCTCCGGGGTACGGCTGAGCAAACACAGGAGCTTGGGAAAGGAGGGTGGAAAAGGCAGATTTATGCGGGGCTGGCGGCGGAGCCTAGGAAAGTGCAGCAGAAACCAGTGCTCTCCCTGCCCACTCCCGGGGCATCCCACTGACCTGCTAAACTGTCACATGGAGCCTGCAGAGCAAACATCCAAACCGCGAATTCCAAGGCCTAAATTGCTCCCGCCTCCTCTGCCCACCCTGTTTCAGCAGCGGAGGAGCTGGGGCCGCCACCGGCAGCCGGTCCCTCCGGCCAGCGCATGCTCCGCGCGGGGTCACCAGGCACCTCTCTCCTGGGAGATGCTCCAGGCCCCTTTGCCCAATGCTTGCAACACACTGGGGCTGTTTAACCAGCAAACAGGAACGTTGCAGCCCCACGGGACGAGGGGCACCTCCTGTGCTCCCTGCGCCGGCCCCCCAGGCCAGGAGCTCCCCGAGCCCCGCAGCCGGAGCAGCAGCCTCAGACCAAGAACAGATCCACATCCCACAGCATTTTAGGTCTCTCACCCACAGCATCTCCCTGCAGCTTTCAGAAAGGACATTTTTCCAATACTTTTCCCTGTGCTGAGGGAGGTTTGAGAGAACAACACGGCTTGATGCCGAATAAGAGCTGCAGAGGAGGCAGCGGGGCTGGTGGCCAGAGCCATTAGGATGTTAACGCTCCCTGAACTGCCAGCTAGAGACCAAGGACCCATTATCATCCCTTTTTGCCTTTCTTATTTATTTTAAGAATGTGAAGAGCTTCAGAACAGACTTGCTCTTTAAGAGCCCCAAAGATTTAAATGCACCAGTTGAAGTTTTACAGTGTAGCCTTAAATTCCCCAGGGCCGCGTGTCAGTGATGTGCGCTGGGGTGGAACTCACCCACCGGCCTTTCACAGGTGGTGTTGGCTGACCCCACATTTAGGGAGACCTTAAGAGGTATCAGTAAATCACACAGGCTGCATTTAACATGGACAACAGCATTTTCCCCCCAGGGTCTCCTGCCCTGTCATTAAGGGGGCATTTGGTCTCACCCCTTCAGCAAGGGTCACCTGCTCAAGTGGGACAGCCCAGAGCTGCGGGTCCTTGTCCCCATGGCCCACAGCAGCAGTGCAAAGGACTTGGGTTACCTGTCCGAGGTCCAGAGTGACGTTGACCTGGTTGAACTCCAGGCCCCTGGAAAGAGGGGGGCTCTGCCACCAGCGCTCGGTGCCGTCGATGGCATTGCTTATGGGATGCGCCTTGTTGCTGTTGGCAGAGGAGCAGATGTCGCAGTACTGGCCCTGTTGGAAAGCATAAAAATAGCATTTAGCTACAGCCAGAAAAACACAACGCTGAAAGAGCAGTACCCTCCAACCTGCATCTATGAGTGCTGCGAGAAAGAGCCCAGCGAGCTGGGTGAGAGCAAATTCTAACAGGAACACGTCGACACAAAGCAAACGGTACCAGAGCAATTCAGAAACACAGAGTCTGAGCCCGACGGTACATGAACGTTTTGTATGCACCAATTTAAAGCAGAGATTGAAAAAGAAACAAGGAAGAGCAAGAAGGAAAAAGGAAAAATAAAAAAAAGGGAGATTTTGGACTGCCCTAGTGTATTTTGGATACACACCAAATGTTGGGATAGAGGGGCCTGAACAGAAAGTGCTGGCCAGATGCAAAAGAACAGGCACAAGCAGAGCAAGGCCCCTCTCTGCTGTCCCCAAGGCCAGGGCCACCTGCCTTGGGTTTCTCCCTGCAGGCTGCAGCCTCGTGGAGCCCCCCCAAGCTGGATCCTGACGGCTCCTTCCTGGGATGGACCAGGCCCGGACCAGGCAGACCAGGCCCCCAGCTCTTCTATTCAACCCGCAGCCCTCGGGTGCTTGTCAGCCCATTCACTTCACAAGGAGAGGCCTTTCAACTACATTTTCATGCTCAGTAGTCTGGCAGCCAAGTCCCTTTCTGCTGGTGATGCTCAATGTGAGGCCAGAAAGGACAGCCCCCCTGTCACCTCGGTGCAGCAAATTCACGAGCTCTTCTCTGTCCTGCTTTGGTGGCGCGGCCGCTTTGTCAGCGCCCGGGACGCGCTGCCAGAGAAAACAGCTCTGCAACTTCAGCAGCGCCTCCCCGGCACGACCGGACAAAGACCTGGGCTGCTGGGGCTAATTCTTTTCTGTTTAATCCACAAATTTTACCGGACCCTGCAGACAGCCCCCCACATGGCCAAGTTTTGAATTTTGTGGAGCCTCTGCTCTGTTGCTGGAATTGCTGCTATGAGCATCCCACAAGGGAACTCTGCTGTGGGCAGTTTTGCTCACGCAAAAGGTGCCGTTGTCCCCAGGCAAGGAAGCTCTGTCCATCCCAGCAGCAGCTGCTTCCATGTCCCACCAGGGCCACGGTCTTGAGATGGGGCCGTCTCCTTTCCCTCCCTCCAGCTGCATCCCCACAAGGGCTGCAGCAAGACCCTGCAGAGCAAGCGCTTGCCATTTTCCAGATGCCCCAAGCACTGGAGGCGATCGCGGTCCTGTAGGAAATGGAGAATTCCCGGCATTCTTCCCCATGGCCCCGCACTATGTTATTTGCAGGCAATTATGCAACGCGGATCGTTTCAAACAATCACACCTTTTAATTAAGTCGGCTACAGGTACGAAAATAGCAGCCAGGTGAGCAGAGGGCCAAAGAAGGGGGCAGCAGAACCATCCTGCACAACCCCCTGCCCGCGGGGAGCTCCTGCCCAAGGGTGCTCCAAGGAGGAGAAACATTCACAGAACAAAAGTGACCCGAGGCTTTGAAGGGAGCCGGTGCAACAGGTTGTGCAGGGATTGCTACTGCAGTGCATAAATCTGAGGCTACATTAGAAAATGGGGATAAATAACAACAAAATGAAATTATTTTAATACCTTAAGTTCTTGCTACAGGAATAAGAGCAATCCAGAATCTAAAGTCCATATGGATGTACAGTGGAATTTCAAATTTAACAGGAGGGGCCTAACCCTAGGATGAGCCGCCATGCGCCTGCAGTGCCCACGTTTCCCTCCCAACTGTTGCAGCTGGGAATGGGTCAGTGGCTGAGCCAGGATTTCTGCTAACGGATGTCACGGACCCACAGAGGTACCAGGTCCAGAGGGGTTTCAGCAGCACTGGGCATAAACACAAGTTGTTTCCAGGTGCTCCCTCTTCTGCACAGTGATCACTCCAGGGCACAGAGACGCTCTCATGGCAGCAGCTGATTTTCATTAAAATGCTGCTGCAACGCGGAGTCGCAGCTCCCGGGGCAGGAGAGCAGGGGGAATCTCCTCGGTCTGCCAAAGGAAGAGCTTAAGGAGCGCCAGGAAACTGCACGGGATGCAGCAAAGCTGATACCGCTGCTCTGGAGCCAACAGCAGCAAAGAGAGATAAGGAGGGGATTTGGAAGGGGGGAAGCCTGGAGAGATCCCCTTCCTGCGGGAATGCCGATGTTTCCCAGAGGATAATGAGGGCAGTGCTGGGGGCTTTGTCCTCTTCATGTGGCCTTGCTGTGACCCGGCATCACATCTCCTCACCTCACTTGGGGAGAGCCACAGGGAGCGTGATCCATCCCTGGCCGCTCGGGATGAGGCCGATGGGGCGGGAAGCGGCGGGATGGAGAGTCCTGCTGCAGAGGGCTGAGCGAAGCTCTGCATTTTCCGAGCATCCCATTGGAAAGCCTGCGGGCCCCTCATTCTGAAAGGTGATTCCGATGCCCAGTGAAAACGAGCAGAAAAGGAGAGAACTGACTAAACTCACTGACTGGCTGCACTGATATTTGCAGCAGGTCCTTAAGCAGGGGAGCTTCTCTGCAAAGCAGCAGCCACAAAGGAATTTTGCCAATGGTTTACGAGGGCCACTGGGCTGGGAAGCAGCACCCACATCAAAGCGCCCCGGTGCCGGAGCTGCCCCCAGGACAACAGGATCCGCTGCTGCCAGCCGAGGAGCCCCGCTCGCCCCTGGGAGCATCCGGAAAGGGGCCACACAACGGACAAGTTACAAGTGTCCCCAATGCCGGGACAACCCCCCGTCTCCTCGGAGCCGCTTCCCGCAGTTTGCCGGCCGGCGGGAGCGGAGGGAGGACCCTGCCGCGTGGGCCGCCTTCCCGAGCGGCCGCGTGCTGCTAGTTTCGCTTGGCAGATGGCCGGTTTGCAGCCGCGCTGCTCCTGCTTTCCACATTTAACACGAAAACTAACGTACATCACCTAGATGCAACGACTAGGTCCCTATAGTCTCCTGCTACTACTACTTAAAACAAAGTGCCTTTAAATTATATTATCTAACAGCTTAGCAAAGTGAAACAGATCCTTTAACTCTAAAGGATGGCAAAATACAGAAAGACCATGCTGCCTCCCATCACTCCCCCACCACATTTTTAATAATTTCTACAACAAACAGGGCAAAATTCCACGTCGCAATCCCACAAGAGCCCCAATCTGCAAATAGTCCCACACCAACTGAGGACAGCGCAGCTGCAACAAGCGAAATGCTTCAAAAGCTGATCTTAAAGCAAAGTCCCCCCAGCAAAAGGCCAGGAAAGGCTCGAGTTGAGAAGGCGGTGGGGGGGCGGTTTTCCCTCCTCTCATCACCAGGACACGAAACAGGGACAACTCGAGCACTCTGCTGCGACAGGTGAGCTCCCGTGTCCCACACTAGCACTTTTGCGACGGCTCTTTGCTGGGGGACCCTCCCTGCGAGACCCCGCAGCGGTTTTACCAGCCGCGTTCCCGGGTGAGAATTCCCGGCTCCGCTCCGAGCTGGATCCCGGGAAAAGCGCCCGGACGGCGCGGGCGAAACGCGCGCTCCGACTTTGCTCCTCGCTCTGTCCCTTCGCTGCAAACTCGCTGTTCGCCCCCATGTCCCACTCGGCCCCCCAGGTAAGACCCGCTCGGGTCAGACAGACCCGCGTTTGCGGTGGCGGGACCCGGCACCGGAGCCCCCCAGCACCGCCAAAACCCCCCACCGGGGCCCGGGGCTCCCGCCGACGGCGGAGGGGGAATCGCAGCGGGGCTCAGGCCCCTTTCGCACCCCTTCCCCGGGCACGGAGGCGGCTCCGACGCCCGCCCCGGGATTCCCCCGCACGGGGGGCAAAGCGGGGGTGCCCGCCCGTACCTGTATGGTCTGGTTGGGGTCCCCCCCGGCCACCGGGCCGCCCACCAGCTTGCAGTAGAGATCCTCCACGGCGCGCCCGCCCGCCGCCTCCTCGCCGCAGGTGGCCGTGGCGGCGATGCGGGTGCCCTCGGCCAGGTTGAAGTAGGGCGGGTGCAGGCTGTGCCCGTTCACGTCGCCGGGGAAGGAGGCGGGCGGGCGGCCGGCGGCGGCGGGCAGCGACAGCCACAGCAGCAGCGACAGCGGCGGCCGCGCGGCGCCCCGGCCGCGCTCCCTCGCCATCTTCAGCGGCGCCGCACGCCGAGCGCGGGCGGAGGAGGAGGAGGAGGCAGGGGAGGAAGTCAGGGGCTGCCCCCCCCCCCCCCCCGCCCCCAGCCCTCTCCGCTGCTGCTGTTGCTGCCGCCCCGGCTCCGTCCCCGGTGCCCGCGGCGGGGAGGCGCCCCCGAGCCCTTAACCCCTTCGTGGCGGCCCCGCAGCGTCCGCCCCGACGGGAGGGGAGTCACGGGTGGGGGGCGGGACCGGCTCCGCACCGGCCTGACGCGCGTCGCGGTGACAATAGCGGCCAGGGCGGGGACGGCGCCAACAACGGCCCATTGTGCCCCGCGCGCCCGGCGCCCCCGCTGCTGATTAACGGGGGCGCTTAAAAAAATAAAAAAAATAATAAAAAAAGGGGGATTTTTTTCCCGCGGCAGCTGCTGGCTTCGCTCAGGGCCCCGCGTGAGGGGACAGCGGTCGCTTCCTCGCAGGTGGCCGCCACCGAGGGGACTTTGCGGTCTCACCTGAGGGTGGAAAAGCAGCAGAGCAGCCTCCCTGCCTGCTCCCTGTCCCCACCACGGAGGGGCTCCCGCCACTGCTGGGAGGTGACGTCCTAGGGATGTCAACGGCAAGAACTTCCATGTAACAGTGTGGGAATTATCCCGGCAAAACGCTGCTTGGATTTCCAAGCTCGCAAAGGCCCTTTTAAATCCAATAACGGAATGATTCGTGCTGTTAAGGAACACGTTGTGCCTCAGGTGGCACAAACTAAAAATGATGAACGATGGAGGCAAACCGAGGCCAGGCCTAGAGCCCACGCAGCTGGGTTGCAAGAATACTCAAACCCAACGGGAAGCAAACAAGGTCTTCACACCTGCCCGTCATCCCACATCATCCCATTTCTATTTTATGGACAGTTTCCAAGGAAACAATCCTCTTGGAAATGCTGGTGGTGCCAAACCCAACACTGGTGGGTTCACACGACAAGGAAGGACCAGAGCTCAGCGCCAAACCTGTGCACCCAAAGGCTTCCCAAGGGCTCCCAGACATCCTCAACCCCTTCCTGCTTTTCCAGTCTTCAGAGATTCCCTCCTGGCTTGGTATAAAGCCCTGCTGACTTAACAGGTGAACATATCGCTTAATAACTAACTAGACCCTTTTAAGGCAAACGTGCATAAAACCAACCACATTGGGCAGGTTTTGCCCTTTAAACCACATATTAAAAAGGAAAACTTCCTCTGGAGAAAGTGGAAGAGCTGCCTTTGAATGCACTGGTGCTCCACAGTAATCGTTAACTAACCTTATGTTTATGTAGGGGAAACTGGTACTCCTTAACTTAAAACTTCCTTAACTTCATCAAACGCCACACTTAATTAGTTGCTTATGCCCCATGGTATCTGGGAATATGTAAAGGGAATTAACAGCGGAACTGGGTTTAGGAAAGCAGCTTTCTGTGACCCCGCAAGAGTTATCCGGCTAAACATGTGGGCCGGGCTAATATCCCTAATCCCTCTAGTGGCAACAGTGTGGCACGTAATTAATCACCCTTCCAAAATGCAATTAAGGGAAGGGAACAACCCATGCGGGGGGAAATCACCACGAACACGTGGGGTTTGTGGCACAGAATCAGCAGCACCACGCAGGAAAACAAGGCCCTGTTGGCCGCCTGCGCTGGCTCCTGTAGCTGGTTGGCAAAGATGGTTTTAAAGACCCAGAACTTACTTAACTTTAGATACCCTCAAATAAGTTAGCCTGTCAGAGATGCAACGTGAGGAGTTTGAAACCAGAGAGTTCTGAGTTTTTTTCCAGCAGAGAGGAGGGGGGGGGCAGAGGGCTTAGAACAATTAAATATCCTTCTTTTGATGTTAATCAAAAAATTCCGGTTAACCTCCTGAGCTCCTACCCCAGCCCTTAGGGAAACACTTAGGGGAACAAGGTGTTTGTGCTGACCCGCAGCAGCCAGAGCCCCGCTAGCAGCATCTCATCCAAGAGGCCTCAGCGGCAAATATTGCTGGTGAAAACCACTTGCAGGCAGAGGAGCACTGCTCTGTTCCCCCAAAACCGAATATTTATCATTCATGGTACCTACTCGAATCCCTTTCTTTGAACCTTACTTCTTGTGCCCTGCAATGGTGCTTCTTGTCTTGGCTTCACAGTAGTGAGGTGCTCTCAAAGGGGAGCTGCTGAAGCACAAGAGAATTTTCTGTTTAAACCCCATCCACTGCCAGCAAATGGGGAAAGAACTGCAAGAATCCAGCCCGTGGCAATCTCACCCAAACCTGCTCCCTGACCCTGCGTGTAACAACATGATTTCAGCCACGCTGCTATCCCTCTGCAGCCCTTACAGGCATCCAAGCTCCTCTGGAGCTTTATTTGTGCCTCCCTAAAACTTGCAGGACCTCAAGGAGCTTCCCATAGGAAATAGCCAGCTCTTCAAATAAGCAGAATGATAGCCAGGTTTTGGGAGGGTGGAGGGGCAGGAGGAGTTTAAAGCACATCTGAAAGCAAATTTACCATTTGGGTTCCCAAACTCTTCCCTGGTGAGGGAATTTGGTTGCTAAACCAGAACAAAGATTCAGGAAATACCAGTCAACACTTTTCCTACTTGTAGCCCACTGCAGAAGTCAGAGCAGCAGCCAAGTCCCACAGACAGAAGCAAGGCCTGACAAGTATTTCCGTGCTGATGCTGAAAACCTCTGCTTGCCATAACTATCTTCTCTGTTTTATTTTATTTATGTGTTTTTAATGTTGTCTATTACAGAGAAATGAAAAACACACAAAGGGAGTCGAGAGCAACCACTAGATGCTAAGAACTGATTCTTGAACCAGCACAAGCAAGAACACCCAAAAGCCTCCCGACACATCTCCGGAGTTGTAGTTTTACAAGAGGGACTGTAAAATAAATATCCCCCAAATCAAACCAGGCCTAAACCCCCCAGTAGGTTCCTGGTCCTCTGTCTTTCCAAGAGACCTGCGCTGAATTTGCTCAGCTCACAAAGCCCTGGAAAAGCCTCCCCTCCTGTTCATACAGACCCTCGCACACATGCACACCCAGACACTTCTGCAAACACAGCCCCAAGGTACATTTTCCCTGTTTGTTCTTCAAACTGACAGCTCAATTACAGCTTTTTTTTTAAACCCTTCTGCAGAGGAGGAGCTAGGGCAGAGCTTGCTCCTACGGTGGGAAACAATTCAGGAGTTCTGTTGAAGGCATGAGGAATTTCACCAGAATCTGCCTCCAAGAGCAGTTCTTACAAATTGAAGGTCAACCAGAAGGGACCATTAGACTCAGAGTCCTGCCTGATCTGGCCTGTTCACCCCAAATCACGAGCTTCCACCCTGCGCTCCTACTCCAAGCCCAGCTCTCCCTGGCTGAGGCTGGTTTGGCAGCGGTAGCAGAAACAGCGTTAAAATCAGCCAGGCCTGACCAGGCTGATAAGACAACGCACCAGGAAACAGATCTGCTAAGACAGAGGGTCTCCTGCTTATCTTCCCAGAGCCCAACTGCTTTACATGGAAACATGGATCACTGGGACTAACCAGCATCAAACGAACACGAAGAGAATCGGGAAACATCTGGAATTAACCGTTATTCCCCTACCCCTTTTGTAAAATTACTTTACGGTATCTTATTTCCTCACTACTCTTCTCTCTTCCAACATTTAGTCAAACTTGAAAGACTGTTTTGACTCAAAAACTTCTGGACAGTTTGCCAGGCCTGGGCAGTACCTTCAGGTTACAGCAAGGGCTGCATCTGTGTTTTGTCTGCCGAGGACGTTCTCACCGAGATCAAGGCGCTTCCCGCTCCGTGGGGACACGTCGCTGTCAGCCCCTTCCAAGGCCAGGCTGTGCCCTCCCCAGTGTCCCCAGCCCTCCCGAAGCCACCACAGGTGCCTTGTTCACCCTGTCTCTACCTGGCACTGACCCAAATCCTTTCTTTTACAGCCTAAACTCCCTGTGGCTCCAGGGCCCTTTTCTTTAATGGGAATTAACAGATGCTGCTCTTACCTGAGAGGTCTCATTAAGAAGAAGCAACAAACTCCAGCAACATCAGACACAGCCAAGCCACCCTACAGAACCAGGTATCTCCACACACCCTTAGCCCAACAAACCCGTGCTTTGCAAACGAGTTTTGGGAGCTGCAGGGCAAGCCCAGCCTAACGCCAGCCTAACACACACCACCTGTGGCTCCACAGAGCAATTGGCTACAGCTGAACCTGAAGAAGGTACTGAGTTGCCAGCAAAAAAATAATGCAGAGAGCAGCATCTTTTTGCTTGCTTTTGAGTCAGGAAACTGAAAGTTTGGGCACATGCTGGTTTCCCCAGTCAAACAGATAATGGAGACTTGCATGCAAAATGCACACAGAAACTCCAAACGCACATAGAAATTCATATAGGTTGCATGCAATGGTGCAGGCAAAGACTCTCTCCTTGCAGATACAATTTTAAGAAGTGGTATTTGAAAGGGAAGAGTGGGATGTTTGGTGGGAATCCTATAGAGCTTTGCCCTCAAACACCATGCTAAAGCATTAGCTGCCTTCCCCGCCAGTGTGAGCAGTTTCTGTAGGGGTTTCTACAAGGTTTCAAAGCTGAAAATGTTCCAAAGATTGTTTAATAAGTAACACCAGTCTCTTATCAATCATAAGGGGTGCAGTTAGAGAGAGGGGCACAGCCCTGGCAGGACCACCCAGTAGATTTGTTGAATTTGGAGGAGCAAATATTTAAAGTTGGAATTTTCCCTGTAACCTCCAACCTGTAGCTGAGTTTGATATTTAAAAGTGCAGCAAAACAGAAGGAAGCAGCAAAGCCACGTTCCCCGTGTAAAGTTCCAGTTCTTGCTGCTCCCCAGCAGCTTTTCTAATTGTGCTGCACGTGTTTTCCCAGATGAAATGAGAACTGTGGGGCTTATAAACAGTGCCAGCTGGTAAAGAGGTTAGATGCAAAGTTTGAAAAGAAAAAAACATGTTAAAAACGAAGGGTTTCCTCCCTTGTCCCTTCCAAAGTGGTTCTCGAATGTGGGAAACCTCATCCCCCAAGCCCAGGGGCTTGGAGGGTCAAGCTCATGGGTGCAAGGAGGACGTGGGGCCGCTGCACTAAGTTGCCCGGTGCGAGCCGAGCTGCAGGCAGCAGCCTGGGCATCACCTTGCACGGATGACGAGGAGCTCCACGTCCTCATCCTGCCCTTTCCAGTTACCTCTGGGTGCAAGGAGGGACCCTTCTCTCTGCTGCACCGGCTCCAGCTGCATGGAGCCCGGGAAACGCCTCCTTTTCTTGTCTTTTTTTCCTGGGGACACACTCAGTCCAAGCACAATATTGACAAGAAATGCCTCTTTCCGAGATTCCCACTCCTAATCCGTGGGACTTGGAGAGGGCGAGAGCATTGTAATGAAATATTAGCAAGAGTTGCCTTGGTAACTGCCCAGATGAAGCCCTCTTATATTCACTGAAGTTCTCCCAGCGTGACTAATACCTCCCGGGCTATAGTTACACCACGCCGAATGTCCTGAATGCATGACCAAGTCAGCAGAGCAAACACTCTCAAGCCCCATTTATACGGTTATGGCTTAATCTGATTATTTTGTAGTTTGACCAAGAGCAGGGAAAACCTGCAGCGTTTCACTCTGCCGTTTCCCCCCGCCACCGCTTTCATCCGGCCTCTCCGCTAACACGGACTGTGGTTTCCCAGGCCGCGTTTCCGAGGCCGGAGAAGCGGCGCCCGACAGCTGAGCGCAAATTGGCGGCATCTGCTGAGATGCATCTGGCAACACTCAGCCCTGCTAAGGTCCCCAGCGAGGGAAGCGGGGGGACACCGAGGCCTTGTCCTCCCTATGGCTCCCTCTGACTCTATTTCTGGGGCTGGATTTTAACTTTCGACTTATGCTGGGTGGGATTGGGGACAGAGCACCTGCAAGGAGGACCTGCAAGTGCACAAGCTCTTATCTGGTTTGGGCTTTTTGGAGATGCAGAGTGTTACTTCCTTTAGCGGGATAATCTCAACATTCAGACACCTGTTTCCATGCAGCAGGCAAAGCTCCCAACACTCCTGCTTTATGTCAAGGGGGAGGCAATGGCCATTTATTAGACACCCTGGAGAAAGTTAGGGGCTTTGGCCGCTCTCATGTCCAAGGTGTAAAGCCTGGCCAGCAATCCCAGGTCATCCTTGCGTGCACATGGGCTGCAAATCAAAGCTAACGTGTCCCTGCAAGACACACCAGGGCGCAAGGCGGCTGCGTTTGGGCAGGGAGATATTGAACCTTCCCTGGAACTCGTCCCCTGCCCGCAGCACAAGCAAATCTCCCATCGCATCACACCTGCGTCCGCCCTAGATAAGAACCGGCCGTGGGTCGGGCTCCCTGTCAGGAAAAGATTGTACACATTTCCATTGTCACGGGCATTAATCTGGAATCTAAATTACTTCCTATTTGGGAAAGCATCTGAGTTTTTTTCCACGTTGATTATTCCTAGTAGCTTAATATGGGCAGCTAGGTATTTTGCACTTAAAAATAAATCCCCCCAGGAGGAAAAGATAACAAATAGGAAAACAGGAGCTTTCTGCAAAATAGAAGAGCTGTCTGCCTGTTTCTAGCATCAGAAAGACGGTGCCACAGCCAGGAAGCTAATCTACAGCTGAGGCTCAGATCTCTCTGCACTATGGTTTACTGCGTGACCTTAGGCAAATCACTTAGTTTTCTCTTTGCCTCTTGTCACCAACTTAAAATCAAAACAGTAGCAGTCATAGGGTGCAATGAGAATAAAAGCTATGAGATACTCAACCACCAAATGTTAGAGCATTTTTAAGACTGTTCAAAACGGATTTAACAGCTAAGCCCTGCTTGATGTCGTAGGTTCAACAACCTTCGGTGCAAATCCTGCACGTGCCGCCCAGTCTCTCTGGTTTGCCTTCCAGCAGATTAAACAGCTAGCACAAAAACCAGCCACTTTGTCAGAGTTTAAGCAGTTCAGAAACATTACAGTCCCTAAGCTGAGCTCCAAGGCTAACACAGGGTTTCACACCCTGGGTTTCACACACTGGTGTGGTTTTGCAGCAGGGATGCTTTTAATCAGGTAGCTGGAAGCATCGTAGAGACCAGTCTTGGGTTACTCTTTGGCTGGTGACTTTCAGCATGAGATTTTCCATCCTTACACCAACGTGCAATTTCCTCAGCACGTTCAGGATGCTGGTGTTGGGCATCACTTCTGTGCACTTGTCCATAATCCATGCACAGCCGCCGCGGTAACCAAAGAGGCCTTCCCAGAAAGGCTGGGGTGCTGGGATAGATCATGTTACTGCTTTTAAAGGCTTTGCGTTGTTATGAAGGGTGATGTTTAGAATACAGAAGAAAGAAACCTCAGAACCACAGCTGGGCTATTTGCAGGAGGCTTCTCCTCCGTGTTCAAAGATCCTTGAAAAACTGGCAAGGAAACCAAAAGCAATAAAGGGGAGAAAAAAAAAAAGGTACTTTGCAGATTAGGAGATTAAAATTACTAGTACACAGTACAGTAATTTTGTAGTAATTAAATTCATTAACTTGTGTGTATGTTGCCATTTCAGATGGTTTGGGCTTTTAAAATTTTATTGAAAAGAGCCACATTATTTAAGAGCTTCAGATGTGGAGTTCCTGATGAAAGGTGCCCACCAGGACTGATCTGTAGCCCTGCGCTCCGAAGGGCTCTGAAGGTGAAAGCCCCTTGGGAAGCCCTGGCAGGATTTGCGCAGATGGTGCCTGACACCCCCATCTCCACACTGGGGCTTCCTCCCTTCCCTGTGGATGAGGAGGTTCCCGGGAAGTGGAGCGGGCACAGGCGTGTGCCCCTTGGCATCCTCGCCCTGGGCGCCGTGCTCCAAGCATGAGGTAGGAATAAAGGAATTTAATTAGTTGGAGCCTGCCTCTATCAACCAGTTCCAGTGGGAGGGATGGGGAGACAGTGCAATACAGCGGCTATGTGATTTGCATGCTAATAAAGGCACAAGCTCTTTCTCCGGACAAGCCTCGACTCGATCCCTAGATTAGAACTTGCACAAAGCCCAACTTCCTCCCCAAAGCGCCCGCCACACGCAGCCGCGCCAGCTCCACGGGGCTTTCAAGTTAATTACAACCCACTCTGCTCTGCTGTTTAATGTCTCCCTGACTGTTGCCTGGCCTGCAGCGGACTGAAAAAAAAGCAGATTTAGCGCATTGGGGTGTTTATCAAACCCTTATTATCGCGGGCCGGGGCTGGGAGGGAAGGTTCGATGCTCGTGCGCTTGTTGGTCCCGGTGCCAGCCCAGGAGGGACCCGCGGCCAGGGACAACATGTTGCCTTTGGCAGCAGGATCTGTGTAATCTGCTCCCCTTCCCCTCCTGGCTGTGCCAACACAACCGTTTGTGAGGCCAGGCTGTGAACCAGCACAGGGAACAGACCCAGCTTTAAAAACAGGAGCAAGAGACTTTGGGTGTTTTTATTTTTAAGCTAGTTTAGCCTTCCTGTGGAGAGCCCTCTTGGTGAGGCAAGTCAGACATCTGCACCCGGCCGGTAACGCAGCTGAGCACAAGCAGTTGTCCAAGGAGGGACACCCAGCTCCGGATGATTTAAGACAACCGAAAAGACCATTTCTAATATTAATTAGGATGCAAACAAGTGTGGAGGATGAACCAAGCCAGAACCAAATACCGTGTGGGAGGGAGGATGGGTCAATGCACCCAAAGCTGAGCTTTTTTTAATTCTCAGGAGCGTGTGCGGGTTGTGCTGTTTCAGCTGGTTTTGCAGAGCTCGTAAACCCTGAATGTTTTGCTGAGGAATTTCCAGTCAAGTCCAGATAAGTGGCAGGGACAGCACACACAGTCTCTGGAAAGATGAATCAGCAGCAATAAAAGGAAAAGAAAAACAGTTACTTGCTGCAGTGCTTATGTGGGAGCCGGGTCGAGCCCCTGCTTTGTCAGGAGCTTCTCGAGCAGTCGGCAAGACCCAGCTCCCAGCCGTGCCCACCGCAGGAACGGGAAGGCAACGGGATCCCCCGCCGGGAAGCTGGAAGCACAGCCAGGTTCTCAGGGCGAGAGCTGGGTGGTCTCGGAAGCGGCTCGCAGCGCTAATTCCCAATAAAGCCCCATCTCGGCAGCAAGCTGCAGACACTTCCCTGCTAAAGGAAAGGCCGGGGTCGCTCCTGCGGTGCGGGGCGACCCGAGGCGGCTGCCGCACGGGAAAACCCTGCGGAAGCTCATCCCAAACGCTCCTCGTTTCCCCCGAGATCCCTCCGAGCCGGAGGCCCCGCTCTGCCGCCCGCTGTGCATCAACCGTCAGCCCCGACCCTTCCTGCGCTACCGCAGACGCAGCTCAGGGCTCAAAGCACCACAACTTGCAGGTGCTGGTAAAGACTCGGGAATTTCAACGCATTTCCCCTCCTCCAGATTATATCCCTGCCATCTTTTAGTAGAACCTGTTTTTGTTTTTTTTTTTTCTTACAAATATATTTCACGTGGGCAATGAAATGGATTTGCAAAATGCTGCTGTCAGAACCAGGTCCCCGAAGCATCCAGCCACCTTCTCACTTTTTGCTCCGGAGTATTTCACGAAGGCTCTGACAGCACCAAGGTTTTTTGAGAGGTACATGACTCGCAGTGCAAATTTGTACATTTTGGCATGGTTAAAACTTAAGGCAACCACCAAACTTCCACCTTTTCAACGCCACACACGTGGCACCAGGCACCCAAGGGCGGTAGTGGTTCTTGTTTTGCTGCCCTGGGTTAGAAGCAAAGGATCCCACATGGATTTGCTGACATGTCCAGTGAGGGAGGGCTGCTCTCCTTCCCACACAACAGCAGTTATCCGACTCCTTCCCTGAGAACTGCGCGGCACCCTCCAAGCCAGCCATAAATCTCCCAAATTCTTTGACAGGCAGATACATCCTGTTACCCTGCTTTACAACGGCAGAAATTAAGGCAAACAACAGTCATGTTTGCAGAAGGACACAGTGAATCCATGCCAGACTCGGAGAGAAACAGTTGAAAATCCTCCTCAAAATCTCCCCCGGCTCCGGAAAGGAGATGAGTGGAGCCCGGGGCAAGCTCCACCAAAGGAAAGGAATCCCTGTGGGGCTCCTCAGGGATGCAGAAAAACCTGGTGATTCTTCCCAATAAATTCTCCACTCTCTTTGCAATTGCTCATCTTTATGGCGCATACATTCCACATATCACTTTTATAACCAGAGATCAGGAAGGGATTAAACCAGGGGCTGCAAGGCACTCGCACAGGGACCCTGCTTACCTAAGCAAAAAGAGCAGCTTCTGCTTTAACTGTGTTAGAAAAAAAAAACACAGAAACCCCAGTGCTAGCAGATGGCTACCAGGTGGGGCCTGTTGACTGCCCCACACCAGGACATCTTTAGGCAATGCCCCTTTCCTCAGCAGAGGCACCTTTCCAATGCATTGCAGTCCCCAGCAGCTTTGCTTGCAGTTTGCATTGCCGTGTGCGTCCCGCGCTGCCTGGACGCAGCTCCCACAGCGCCGGGCGAGCGCTGGGAGCTGGGGACGCTGTGACGAAAGAGCGCGCTGACCCCGGGACCCCTGGCAGGCAGAATTTGGAAAAGTCACGGCGCTGATCTAAATTCATCCCGAGGGTCAAAGCATCCTCTGGGGGCCAAAGCTCAGCAAACACCGCCCTGCCCAAACCAGCAAGAAACTCACTCACGTCCAGCCCACGTCACTGGATTTAGGGCATCTGAAATGCCAGTCCCTGCTCCCTGGGATGAAAAGGTTCTTGTATTTACTCAAGATGTGGCTGCCACCTCTTCATGGTAACTAAGCGGTTTGCAAGGGTTGCTTTGATCTTCAGCAAACACTGCGGTCTTAGCATGCAAAATATTGTAGCAGCTTCTGTTTTGAAGCAGTGAGTGTTGCAGGCTCTGCTTCCCTGCTGAGCTGGGAGGGCAGAAGCAAAAAAATTAGAACAGAAAAGGAGTACAGGGAGTACACCTTAAGATAAAAAAAAAAAAAAAAAAAAAAGAGGGCAAAAAATGTCTGTGAACATTGGACTGCTAAGAAAGGAAAGCGATTCCTTGATGCATAACAGCATTTTTTAAAAAAGCAGGAAGAATCTTCACTCATCTATGAAGTATTTAACAAGAGAAAACCAACCGATGAGGGGAGAAAAAGTGTATCTCATGAGACTTGTTGGAGCAGCCAAAGGTTCCAGATTATGGCAGAAAGGGAGAGCTGTGGATTTACTGCCCGTGAGGTCCTGCTGCAGCCTTGCAGGGAGCAGGGTGTCCCCAGGACCTGCTTGCGGAGCGTCCTCGTGGCTGCAGGAACTACACAGGAACAGAGGAGCGGGACGCGCCGGGCAGCCCTGGATCCTGCTTTACGGACCGCTCCCGCGGCGCGTTTCGGCATCCCCCGTTTCAGCAGTTTCGAGCGACGCATCAGGCGGTGGCTCATAAATCTCAGCTAACCAGGACATTTCCTTAGGCCCCCCTGTCTTTAATCGCTCTCCAGATCTCTGTGTGCGAGAGCTCAGCAGCTCCCCTGGCAATCCCAGGGCCATCCCGCGCGCTTCCATAGGACTCTTTCCAAAGCAGCCCGTGCCGAGAGCCAGCCCGGACCAAGGTTCCCTGGTGGCTTCGTCCCCTTGTGCAGCTTCACACGCATCGTCTGCGGCGCTGACAAAGGTTCAGCGAGTGACGAGCAAGGGCTCAGCTGGGCAAACCCCGTCCGCGGGGGGATCCTAGCCCGTAACTCAAGCTGCTTAATCTGGTCTCCATTTAGACTCCTGTCAGCCAAAAAATGACTTAATTCAAAATGTGTGTTTGGGGGGTGATCACGCTTTTCAGTGCAGGCTCAACAGAGCCCAAAGGTGATAGAAAACCCAAGCTGTGCAAATGATTTTTCAGGAAAATATCCTAAATATGTAAAACAAGCAGTCTGCTTGCTCTTCCAAGACAACAGGAATCTGACCCAAAACACACCTCAATTAGATCATGTCTGTCTGATACCGTTCCATGGGAAAGAAGTTGTTATTAGTACAAGATACAGTAGCAAAAAGTTTATATTGTCCATGTCTGGGGACTGTTCAGGGAAGGCTTGCTATTAAAAAAAAAAAAAAAAAAAAAAAAAAACCTTGTGCTGTAAATAGTCCAAAACCAACCATGATTTTAGCCTGGGACTTGAGCAGAACTTCAGAATTATTTTAAAAGCAAATCAAAAGATACTTTCCTTTCGCTTCTGAGAAGGCAGAGTTGCTACTTAGCTGAGCTGGGACTTAGGGAGTCGCTAATGCAGCTACAGGAATAAAGAATACAACAGTGAATCATTTCACAAGTTTTTGAACATATTTGGCACATGAAATTCTGAAGAGGAAAACCCCTTGTAGGCCGGCATTTTCCATCCCTGGACAACTCTAGCCTAAGTTTAAAAAATGAGAATCAGTATTCCCACAGGACAGAAATTAAATCTTTTTAACCAGGGCAGCAGCTTGGCTGGCAGTGGGGCTGGGGATTATGATGCATTTTTATGAACGGGGACAATCAGTCCAAGCTGTCAGAATGGCTTTAATTAGGATTACCAAGGCGCTACCCCCAAGTGAAGAGGTTTATAGGAAACCAGATGCCAGTTTTGCTTTGCAAAACACAACTAGCAGGTGGCTAAAGAGTCATTATGTAAGAGACTCGCCAGGAATATCCATGGGCATATACACATCCATAGGCAGAGAGAAGAAAAAAAACACAAAGAGATATATTCTCCTCATCACATTTTGGAAAGGCCCCAGCACAAGGCTCGTAGCTGTCCGGGTCCCACCGGCTGTGTCAAGTCACGCTGCAGATACCAACAAAAACCTGTTAGAAGTGAAGTGCAAATCATGAACCTCGTCCTACAATTCAAGGAGCTTTTTCTACACGCAGAGGATTTTTGTCTGGGTAATAAACTGCACAGGAAGCTCCAGCACGTTCGCTTCCACACCCGCTCCTGCTGAGCCCCAGCCCTGCTAGGAAGGGATGGGGAAGTTTTGTCCCCTACAATTTCTGAATGGTGTCTCCTAGATCAGTCCCGGAGCTGGCACGGATCCCCGTGGGCATCTCTCCATCCGGTTCAAAGAGGAAACGCTTGGCAGGAGCACAAGTTCATCCTTCAAAACACTCAGAAGACCCTAGCACAGATGGTGCAAAGAAAATATTCTCACTTGCCGCCACACCAACCCACTGCAGCAAAAACATGGGAACACAAGAGTGAGGATAAAGGCAGTGGAAACAGGCAGGCACCGTCTGTCATCGGAGCAAAGGGCCCCTGCAATTAAGAGCACAGGCTCCGTCTGGTTTTGGCATCATTCATTTCTAATGGGTGCTGCCATAGCACAGACAGATGCTGTAGGTGAAACTGAACCTGCACCGTGCATGATATATGACACTTTATCCGGGATATTTTACCCAGGCACGGGAAAGGCATGCTCACACTGGAATGTGACAGTTTAAGTGTTGCTCCTGTCAATCTTCAAAAGCTTTTGCAGTCAACCTGACCTGCCCAAACTGCTCTATTCTTCGGCTGAAGATTTTAAACTAATAAAAACAGCAAGAGATGATGAGCAGTGGAGGCAGGTGATGCTGAAATGAGTTAGCACGCAAAGTCCTGGAGACTTATTTGTATCCTTTCATCCAAAAACAACCTGGATCCTTGAAATACTTTGGCACATGTGGTCAGGGGAACAGACACAAGCAAAATCTGTGAGGAAAGTGGTTTCTGTGAGCAAGCCGCTATCAGAAGCACTGAGGTGGGCCTGGGGAGAAGGTAGTTTGGACAAGAAAACCGGATCCCTGGAGGGTTCCCGGGCAGGTTGCAGGCAGATAGTCCCCTCCAGCAGTTTCCCTTGCAGAAACCCGACTTCTCCTTCCCTCACCACCCGGGTGCCTTTATCTGGGCAAACAGTGTCCCCCGGGCCCCATTCAGCTCCTCCTTCCACCTCAGCACTTAGTTAATCATACACGGCAAGAACACAGCCCCTTTTGTCGGAGCCCTGCGAGCGCAAAGGCTCTTTGGGCAATGGGTGGGTATCACTCCAGGTCTGCAGGGAGGCTGGCATTCAATTCAAGCCACACTTTGAAGTCCAGATACCACTGCACTCACTGCTCACAGCCCATACAACCACCCGTGTGGAGGAAAAATAAGTTGCCCCGGGCGGATAATTTCAAGCTGGTGTCTGGAAGTCTAGATGTGCCTGTGCACAGGTGGGTTGTGCAAACTCTGCCTTCTCTGGTCAACGTCACTGCGACATCTCGGCTCCTCAGCCCTTGGAAAACCTTATTAGATTTGGCCGGCTCAAGCCACAGCAATTCAACAGCATATTGTGGAAGTGCCTCTGCTGGGACTGAGCCTAGAAACTGCCAAAATCGCCCCACACACGCACCTTGCATTGAGGGCTCCACCACCAGGTTTATGGGGAAAACCAAAGATGTGGTTGTTTGAGGCAAGCCCATGGTGCACTTAGTGGCCTAAAAGGCCCCTTCACTGCCCTGCTATAACTATATTTTTTCGAAATCAAAAGTTGAGAAAGAGCTTATGTTGACTTGGGCTGGTAAATGGCCACAGACTGCCCTGCGTGGGCTGACCTACTGTCGCAGGACCTACCAAAGCAAGAAGAAATGTGCGTGGGCAGAATTCCCAGTTCCAGAACCGGCCTCAAAAATCAGATAATACCCTGGGAAAACGGAGGGAAGACCCCAGGGGAAGCAATGCTGTCCCCCACGAGCAACTCAGGACAGAGGCAGCTTCCCTGAAAGCAGCTCAGAAGCTGCCTCCATTGCACAGGATGCCATTAATTTCTGCAACTTCAGTAAATGCCTCCTTGCTTAAAATCTAGTTACACAATGCACTGCTCCAATTTCAGTAATTTAAAAAGCATATGCCATCAGATAACTGTTTAATTAGCCAAACTAATAAGTAGAGCATATAGTTAATAGAACAGCTTTAGATTTTCAAACCCCAATATTTAGTTTATTGCTGGTACCACCTTACTGTGGACTGCTCTGGAAATAAAGTGGACTAGACTCAGGACTTCCCACCCTTGCAGGATCTGCACTGCCCTGGGCATAGTTAGCTCTATGTTGTCCCTTTGACCTCCTCGATCCATGCAGGAGATTCTCTGGGGGGCTGCAAGAGGGTAGTGCTGAGCTCCGGCATCTTTGGGGAGATCCTGCTCTCCTCCTGCCCTGGAAACACTACATGGAGATAGGGCTGGCACTGACCCAGAAGCCCCACAGGACTGCTGACCCAGCACTTCTTTTCTAATGTAAACAGTTGTTTATGGTCCAAGAAAGCACTTCACAGTGGCCAGCCCAAACATCTGAAAATCCCCCTCTCCCCAGCTGAGTTTAACAATCTCGATTTCATTTTTGAAAATCCCCCTTCTCCCCAGCTGAGTTCTGCTTAAGAATCTCATTTTCATTAAATTAATGAACTCCAGTGGTTTCCACCTGCCTTTTGATTTCTGGACCATCTTTGGGTTGTATTCCAAGTTTTTCCCTGCAGTCTTTATGAACAGAAATACACTTAAAAAAATAAAAATAAAAAGGAAAGCACAAGCATAAAATGAGGCTTCAAGCAGAACATCTGATACTGTGAGACATGATAAAATCACTGGAGCTGGCAGACCTGGCAGGCTGCCCTCTCCTCCTCCATTGCGGCCTATGTGAATTGGCCTTTGTTTGCTACAGATTCACTCCACCAGTTTCTCACCAAAAATTAAACCCTGTTTTATCCCAACCTGGCCCAGAGGGCCTCTGGCTCCTGGCCAGAACATACATAGCATTTCTTTTTATTTGCTCTTCCTCTCTCAGTCTCTTTTCCCTTCAGAATTCTGTTCCCTCCCGATTTTACTGATTAAAGCACTTTCTTTCATGTCAATACATTTGTTCTGTACGGCCTCCGGGGTCATAAAGAAGTACAAATTATTATGGATGTAGAGGGAGCTGGGAGAAAGGCGAGGAGGGAAAGGGATAGCAGGAGGCATTCCTTTGGTGCTGACACACAGGCCCGGATATTTTCCTCGAGATGATTCACAGGCAGGGAGGGAAGTGGTGATGATGCCTGCGAGGAGCCTCGGGAACACGCGGTCATCGGGGGGACCATGTCAAAGGAGCCACTGTAAGCGCGGTGGCACTTCAGGCCCCTGCACAGTCACTGCTGGGCTGTACCCAGGGACACATCCTGGATAAAGTGCCCCAGGCTCCAGCATTCCCATAAAAACAGCCTGGTGACTCATGGCCACAGAACCCAGTGCCACTTCCCTTAATGTCAGAGCTTTAAAATCATGGGGAAAATAAAGCTCAAGGAGCCTTGGCATGAGGCCAGAGAAGTCCTGTACTCTAGCAGGGACATGGATGCCCTAAGGCAGGGACAGTCGCTGCAGACCATGTCTCTGCTTGATACCTCTGGCTCACAAGTCTCATCAGCCTGGCCAGGCTTCTTGTCCTACCTGGACGTGGCCGAGCTGCAGGCTGCTCCTTCTCTCCTCTTGCACAATGAAGGTTTCCTCCCAGCCGACTTCTAGGCTTCTTCCACCACCCTATCCAGTGCCAGCCCTCTGCTGTTGGGGTGCTGCCCTGAGAGTTCACAAAACATCAGATTAGGAATCTTCAAGTGGACATGGCCAGGGGCTAAACTGGCCAAAAGGCTCAGAGCTGGCTAGAAAACCAGGGGGCTTCAAAGGCAGATAGAAACTTGCATCTGAGGCAATGAATCCTCAAGATGTGGAGGTCTGAGATTAAAGACTTCTCTAGTGTGCACAAGTGCTACCACCCCAAAATTTTGGGAAAACAGGGCCAGTGGAGTTGTGAGCATCCCGGGAAGTATCAAGCAGCCCTGTGCACTCGCTCTCTACAAGCAGCCATGCACCACTGGGGTGCCAGCACCTCGCTCTGCGCCTGGCCTATCTTGCTGACTCTGGTTGCTCTGAGAGTCCCAAAGACACTGGTGAAATCCCTGAGCCGGTGGGGAAAAAAAAAAAAAAAGAAATACAGAAGCAAATGGGGAAATATCAGAGACTTGAAAGGTTTACTTCGAGATTTGATGCTTCCTTCCTCTCCTATCTGCTCTGTTACTTCTTTGTTACCTCGTTACTATTTCTACCTTCAAGTTCTCTTTTCTGGGCCCCTTCCAACACGTCTGGCTCCTGCCTAACTTGGCCATTTCCTTGCCACCTGCTCGCTGTGAGCTGAGCCCTTGTGCGATGACCCAGCTGCCCTATGTGCTGCCTAAATCCCCGAGACCTGGCAGTGCTTGTTAGAGAGCATGGGGAAACAGGTACATGTGCAAAGACCTGCCTCAGGCAGACTACCATATGAGATCTTTATCCATATCTAAAGTCAAAGGACTTTTAAAATAAATTTGAATTTAAATACGATCCATTCTTCCTGTTTCTCTCAAAAAAATAAGCCTTAATCACGGGGCACATTAATTCTCACAAAGCAGGGGAGTGGAGTTCTTCCCTGGCATAAGTAGTGGGCAATTTATCACAGGCGATTACCTGCGGAGAGGTCCTCATGTGATTAGGATTTACTAGTCAATTAAAAAATACCAGCGTTTCTAACCAAGAAGCCAGGAGGAAGGGAGAGCTGCAAAATGACTTCTTTTCCTTTCTATCTCTGATACCCACCTTGGCAATCTACCTGTTTTTAACCCCAATGCTCCATTCAAGCTGATTGGAGTGAACAAAATCACTTCTGAAATTTCACTGCAATAGGAATCGTACAGCTAGTTCTGCCATCAAGGCAGCCAGGCACAAAAAGCTGTCTTATGTCTTGGACTTTTATCAAAAAGATTCCAAGCATGTGTTTAACACAAGTGATTACACTGCTGCTGCTGAGGTCGTTCCTAGCGAGCAGGCGGGAATGTGCTGCTCCTTTTTGACATTAACCGCTCCAAAGGCAGCTCCAAAGGATGCAGCACGGCCAGTACAAAGTGCCTGAGCCCAGCTCTGCTTGTCTGGGATTCTGCAAAGGTTTGCACAGTGACCTGAGATCTAGGCACCGTGCCAGATTTATAAACGCACAAAAAAAAAAAAAAAAAAAGAGAGAAAAGGGAAAAAAAGAGAAGTATTTCCCAAGCACTATCTCCTCTGGCAGGCAGCAGAATGGCACCTTCCCTCCAGATTTCAGTGTGGCTTTTCTGAAAACTTTCCTGCAGTCTGAACCACTGAGCACTCACCTCATGCTTGCTCCATCCCAACCGGTCCAGGAACTACCTGCCCAAAGCGGCTGCCTTTATCCTGCACCCTCCTTCCGAGCAGGAAGGGCCAGGCATGGAGAGGGCACCAGCCCCATGGCGGATGCCCTGTGGATTCCCAGCAGCAGTTGTGGCTTCCCTGCTCTGTCCCTCCGGAGCGTCTCTGCCTCTCCTCAGCTCTCACCTCTTCTCTGTTACGTGCTACTCTCCCTCCCTTCCTGACTGCAAGAGAGGCCATGTCCGGCTGCGAAACGTCTCCTACCCAGAGCAGTGCAAAGGACACAGGAGCAAAGCGTGTGGCTCTGCAGGCTCCTCCGGACTGCGTGACGTTGGGACACTTGAAAGCAACATCCCAGGCTCGGCTGTTATGTAAGCAGCTCATTTTGGAGCAAGAAGAGGAGCATGTTACCTGATCTGCACTCACTCTTCCCAGGACACTTCTATTCACTCCTTTCTTTCGACGGCATCCTACAAGAGTAAACAAAGAAGATTGTGGCAATGATTTTCCATTTTATCAACCTCTTACCCTAAACTCTGTACCCCAGAGCTGTTCATCTGGTGCACCAGGGCATAACTGGCAGGCAGAACCTCCCACCTTCCCAGATCCTTCCCCTCTACGCTGCAGGCTGCAATAGAAACTCAAAGCAGCTGCTCAACTGGCACCAAGCCCTGGTGGTCCATACCCAAATCTCCTCTTCATGGGGCGATCAAAGGGGGTCATCCAAAATACTGGGGGTCATCCGGGTTCCTTGGAGCTGAGCCTCCTGCTCTGGGCAAGGCCTCCCAGCAACCCTTATGAGGTGGCACCGTGATCCGGACCAGCTTCTTGGAGGTCACCAAAAAGTCACGATCATGGGGATGATAACTCCTTATTCAAAAGGATCGTTCACCACAAAAAAAAAAAAAACAACAAAATCCCAACCAACCCAATGAAAACAAACAAAATAATATGAAAAAAATATATAGCACAAGACAAAACCATACAAACCAAAAAACAAACATACAACCACACAACTCACAAGAGAAAAGTTCCAAGGCAACCAAAACAACCATAGTTTTGCCCAGAAAATCAGAACCCAAAGTCAACATTTTCCATTGCTAAAAAAACTTACATGCTTCTGGCAAGCAGTTTTTGCCAACGTATGTTGTTTTATTCACGAGTGCGCGCCCCAGCTTTCCAAGCGACAGCCAAACAGTAGTTAGGGGCATGTTTATTCAAATTATAACATGTTTTCCTCCTTCTCCCAAAGGCCATACAGATAATCAGCACCCCACAAGGATTTTTCTTCCAGGAAATTGGGTCTTTTGGGAACCTGAAAGATTGAGAATGGAAGTTGTTGATCAGAGCAAGCAGCTGTACCTCCCTGGAGGCAACAGGCAGTGCAGAACGGGATGCTGCATGACGTGCTGTTTAAATTGGGTGGATTTATGAGCTTCTCCGATAACAAGTGCTATCTGGAGCTGGGATCAGTCACCGCCCCCCTTTGCCGGAATTTCGCTTGGTTTGCTCTGTTCCTGGCTCCGAGCACTGCTGGATGGAGGTTGGTGCAGCTACTTGTATCACATGCATTCTGGAGATGGCTGAATTCTAACATAAAGGGGTCAAAGCGTCTTGTTTAAAACAAATGATGTGGCCGGAAACAGAAGTCAGGTCTCCAAAGCCCTGTCCCAGAGCTCTAGTTTTTCTCAATGCCCCTAATGTGCACGTGGAGGGAAGTACAAGAGGGCTCAGCAGAGATCAGCACAACTATCCTCCCTTTTTTTCTATTTAAGGCACCAAACCAGTGAGGGTTGGGTAACAGAACAGACATTAGCCACAACCTATTTGTGCAAGTCATAGTTTGGAATTTTTACATGACCACATACGGAACTGCAGTATGTTTGAGCTTCTTGAACATTAAAATCTTCAGTAATCACAGTAATCACTATATATCACTTGTCCAGATAACTGATAAGGCACCATTTGCTTCGTGATCAAATGATGCACAGCTTGGCTCAGCTATGGCCTGAAACAGGCTCTGCAGCCTCAAATCCACCTCCTTCATCTTCCTTTTGTAATGAGCATTTCAGTGGGCACCATCTGGGATCAGCTTCCTTTTATTGACTTATTCTGGGGTACGCACAGTCTTGGATCTCAGATCTGGGCTGGTCTGCCTGGAAAGTATTCCAGGTTTGAGATTCCTGGGGGAATATTGGGAAGATGGATTTCAAATATTGAGAGGAGACACAAGGCAGGAGGAAAAGTGACTCCTCACTAGGCGGTGAAGTTGAGAGCAGGGCCAGTTTTCTAAGGTCACTATTTCTTAGCCTGGATGGTCCTGGGCTGTAGTCACAGATCTGGCCAAGGGATCCAGCACAAATGACCCGATTTTCCCAAGAATGCAGAGGGAGTTTGCTGTGAGCATTCTTCCTTTGGCCAGATCAGAAATCACACACACAAATGCCCTTTTCCTCGCACCAACCTGCTCAGAGGGAGGATTAAATCTCCAGCCCTCCCAGGCCTTGCAGAGATCTGAGGCAGTAACACTGAACCGAGCAGGGAAAGGCTGCAGTGACTTCTGTCACCTCCCCAGGGCAGTGTCCAATTTATTTTTCTGAGATATTTTTACTCAGTCTTAAGCATAAAAAATGCTTCAGTCTTAAAACACTTTTCCAAGGGCATAATATCGCATTTCCCAGCATCAAGAGCACCCAGCTATCAAACCATAGAGTCGTGCTAAACATCTTATGCAAAAAACAGTGTCCCAGCATTTCTATCCAAGCCTCCTTACATGACAGACACCACAACTCACTTCCGCAGCAGCCTGCCTATTTTCAGATAGCAGTCGCAGTCGGATTACGAGCCTGGCTTAACGCACGGTAAAGCCTCTAGCCAAAACACAGAGTTATTTCAGGAGTGGCCGACAGCCTAATATTGTACTTAGATCCGTATCAGGAAGGCAGCGCATTCCACCCCAGCACGTGTTGATAACTGCACCAGACCACGGGTGCTCCCTGGGCACCGATGCCCTGCGAGAGCAGGGAAAAGACTGGATTTGGTGCAGGGAAAAGACTGGATTTGGTGCAGGGAAAAGACTGGATTTGGTGCAGAGCTGCATCAAGGAGCCAGGTACGCAACAGCTAAATTCTGATGAATAGGGCAGGTGCTAGCACCATTTACAGTTAGATCATCAAAACAAAGCTGAATTTTCACTTCCATCCATGCAATGACTCCAAATCAAATCCCAACAGATCTACTATTTGCACCAGGATATTTTTGAGGTCTTCTTAAAAGAACGTCTGCTGTGGGTTAAGGGATAACATGCTTACAGCTCTGAGGCTCTTGCATTTACTCCTGGCGCTACGAAATGCCTGCTGGATGGCCATACCTAAGCTCACTTTACTTTCAAAACAGCATCGCTTTTCCACAGGCAAAACAAGAATAAAAACACATAAAGTTGGCAGAGATCTACTGAGGGAAAAGTGCACCAGAAAAAAATAAGCACCACTGAAGCCTCCCATGAGCTGCGGGAGGCTCAGCATACAAGACAAAATTTTATTAACTGCCCTGTCATCTGTGCCTCTTGATCCAGAGCCTAAATATCAGCAGAACTGCCAAGAGAAACACAGGCATCATGAAAGAGGATTCACTGAAAGGATCTGCTTTAAAGGCCCCAGAGATGCCTCCCCTGCCATCATCTCTAATAGTGCCCGTTCCTCTCCCCTTTGTAATTGCCAGCAGCTCGCAGATATCCAAACCGAAGTCCACAAATTCCCGGCAGCAGCAGCATGCGCTTATTTGTCTGCGCTGCTCTTTTCCAGTAAAAAGAAACTACAGAGCAGAATTTCTTGGCAGACTGCAGGCTCTGCAGGAGGACTCATTTGGTTCAATGCAACCACATTTGCTTCACCACGTTCACAGCTGCTAGCTGAGAATACATGTCGAGTAAAGTGCCTTTTTCATCATCCAGCACCACACTGACCTTATTAACAGCTTTTAATTCTTAAGATCCAGATACCTGCAGTTTCAATAGAGGATTTAGACAAGGGGAACTCCTGCCTGATATTAAACAACAGTGTATTTCCCAGCAGAAATGAGTGTCTAATTGGTTTTCTATGGTTATTCTATGGTTGATTAGTCCAACATACATGTGGGAATCTGTCCCCTCTGGGATGTCTAAACACCACCTGTCACCAATGAATTAACTAGAGCCAAAGGCACCTTTAACCCCTTCAAACGATGCTCGCAGCAGAGAAGGGCTTTTATCCCAGTGCATCCCCAGCAGTGACAGCAACTGGACCAAGCAGGAGATGGTAACGGAGAGCCCTTCCCAACAGCCAAACGGGAACAAAACTGCCGCCAGGTCTAGCACAAGGGCTCAGCTCGATCCCCTGCCCTCCAGCTCCGCTGCGGCTCGCGGTGCTCATGGAACATGAACCGCGTGTGCGCGCGGGGAACAGAAGGAGCCTCCGCTCCGCGTGCCCTACAGCCAGGGATGCTCCATCCCCGGCCCTCGCGCTCCTTCCAACGTCTCTCCAGCAAGGGGAGAGCTCCAAGCTCAGCACCTGCTGCTCCCTCCCAGCCCGGGAAGGGTTTTTGTGTCTTGCAAACAAGGCTCGTTATCAGCACGGCTAATTCCATGCCCCCAGCAGCAGCAGAGAGAGCAGCCCCCTCAGCGCACACCTCTGATCGCAGGGAAAGGGCTTGTCAACACCATGGACGTCACTAAAACCATGTCTGGCCTTAAAAGACACTGAATTGGTTCTGCTCCTAGCAGGAAAGAAGGTGCTTTAAGACGCAGATAGTTGAGCTCTGCCCAGGCAGCAAAAATTTGGCCAAAGATACCAAAATAGCCTCAGTTAAATCAGATGTCTTCAGGATGCCACTGCCAAGTCCTTGCAAAGTAACAGAAAAGAATTTCACGACTGGGTGCAGTGTAACCATGTAAGGGCAACTCTGTCCATCCTGTACAGTACAAGTACAGTTCATTCCCTTTCATGGCTCTAGGAGATCTGAACTATTCCTGTCGCACGAAAACAAAGGACATTTTACATCACAATACTAGAAAATGCAGCCCAAAATTCATTTTTAAAGGGACACATGTTCTCCCTTGCTAGGGTCCTGCAGGAAGTTCTATAAAACCTAGTGCTCCACGACCTTTTTCCCTGTGGAAGGTGTGAACTTCAGGACACCTATGCCGCAGGACCAGCTCATTTCCAGCTGAACCATGGTTCAGGACGGAGCATCACAACATTTCACAGCCTTGTTCTCACAAAAAAAAATCAGTGTTTTGTCCAATTTTCTGAACTTCCAGTAACAAGTCAGCTGTCAGCATTACATAGCAGAGAAAAAGGTTTAACTTAGAGCATAATTCTTACATATACACAATTAAGAGAAGAGGGTAAACTTCACTCAATTTAGTCCTATTCCAATGGACTTCGTTTTCCTAAAAAGAGACTTGAGGGACCTCTAGTTCATCTTGAGCTTTTAGCTTGTTTGTTTTGCATTATGGGGGAATTCCACTGAAATCCACATGGATGAACAAGAGTCTCAAAGGATTAGAAACAAGTCAACAATATTTAAACATTTCAGTAAACCAGGCATTTATCAGCAGTAAACAGTTACTGGTTGGATTTAAAGTTCTACTCTTGACGCGGAGACAGAAGCAGCTATTTTAAGCTATGTCAGTCACTTCTGATCAAGTCCAATTAAAAGTTATCTTTTACTGTGCACAAAAGAAAGTAATGAGGACTGGACGCAAGCCAAGCCTAACTCTCTCCAGTGTGGAGACAGGATTTGCTTTTCCAGAAAGTGTTTTCTGAGATTTATCTACTGAAAAAAAAAAAAAAAATATTTCCAGGAGAATCACAAATAACAGTCTCATTTTCTTTTGGATGGACTTTGTTGCAATACAGTAAGTCTAAAAAAGGGGCATTTTTTTTTTAGAAGGTGCTTCTTTTGCATCAGGAATTCAACATGAAGCCTTTTTTGGTCTTTTCAAGCAAGTTCCTGCTTACTTGAAGCATAGAGAGTTTATTTATCTTTTTAAGTTCTAGCAGCTTGGAGAAGGGCTAAAAAATGTAAATGTTATCAGTGGGAAGACAGAATGTGCAACCAAGCACATTTTAGTTCCTAGCTAAACTGAAAAAAAGGATCGTAGCCTGCTGATTTCAGCCATCTCTGCTAAAGCTGCACCTGCAACAAAGGTTTATCCACGTCCTTCAGCATATCCATACGGTAGCAAAGTCATGAAATCCTACTTCACTTTTTGAATAAAAAAAAATATTAAAATATATTTTTAGTGCCATTAAACATTATTAAAATCTGTGTACTATGCCTAGTTCAACAGATATCTATGGAGTCTCAAAAGTGTAGGAGTTATCTTCCAGCATATGTTACCCTTCAAAATATGTAAGAATTAGACAAATATACTGTATATAGGACTAATTTACCCTCTTCCTTAGTTTGGAGGGGGTAATAGCCCTATTTCACATTGCTCAGAGAAGTCTGAGATTGAAGTTTCTCACACCCACACGAATCCACAGCAACTCGCAAACAGGACAGAAATGGAGTTATCTGGTGAGCAGCTCTAGGTGGGGACGGCTCACGGCACAGACAGGAAAGCAGCGGCGCAACCGTTTCCATCACGGGAGGAAGCCACAGGACGGGGTGAAGCCGGCGCACACATTTCAGTGGTGATAACCGCAGAACATCGTCCCATGGGGCCACATCATGACCCAGCAAGCACTGAAAGGCTCTGCACTACCAGAATCTTGTGGAGTGAAACAGCACAGAGTGAAAATTGTACAAGCTGAATCTAACTTTTTTTAGCAATTTTTCAAAACACTCAATGAGGACTCAGTCTGAGGAACTGAGCAAGTTCAGAGATTGTAGAATACAGTATCGCAAGATCAGGATGGTGAGAAGTTCTATAAACCTAATTTTCAGAGTTCCTCTAGAATCTCAGCATTGCAGAATTAGCAGTATCTGCATCTGTAATTTAAAAGCTGAAGTTAATGCCTGACACAGATTTAGCAAAGCTGGCATTTTCTCAAGAGTGGCAGTGCAGTCTGAGCAAACAAATACTAATTTTCCTTTCACAATGACTCTTTCATGACCTTTAACTTCAAATTTTTATCACCGATGAACTACCTAGCACCGATTTACTACCAAATAAAACCAAACACCTGAAGTACAGCAGGGAAAATTCGGAAGCAACCCTTTCCAGCTATGATGCAGGAGCTTTGGTGTGCATTATGCTAGTAGCAGTGGCAATTAGCCAGAGACAGGGACCTGGCAGATAAGGAGAGGCAGAGTCAGCAGATGTAGCTTCGTTCAAACCATCTGCCCCCTCCCTGCATTCTGCATGTAAGATAACTAAAAATAACACATCATACAGCAAAAAAATTATCTAGCCATTAAGGGCTATCAAGCTATTTATTAAAATATCAAATTTATTTCTCATTTATATTATTTACCTACTTTCAGCATTGAGGTCAAAAAATAAAGTAGTAAAGCCTTCAAGTCTCTCTCACATGGCAACGGGTCTACCAGCATGCCAAGAGCCATTTCTGATAAAACCATTCATGGTTTTAATAATTCCCTCAGAACCTGTACATCAACAGCAGAATACATGCTGTAAGCCTCTGCCAAAGAGAAAAAAGAAAAGCTGAACACTGACAGCATAGCCAAAACAACCCTGTTATGGGCCATATTCTGTGCAAGTTTCCAGTGAAATAGTGAGCCAAATTAAGACTACAGCACTGCAAAATGTGCCATTACAGATCAGAAAAAGGAGACTAGCTACACGTGCACAGCTTATCAAACCTGGGAATAAGAAATAAATAAATAATAAAGCAGCAAAGAAACAGTGAAAGTTTTTCTTTCTGAAGAAAAACAAAGACACCAAACAGTGTCTTTCACTGAAGACAGAGAAATAGACTGGTTATGATCAGAAATAAAAACACAGCACAAGATAGAGTGGAACTGTTTATTTTACATCAGATGTTCCATACCAGAGGTTCTTCAGTCAGAAATTCCTAAAAAAAGAAATTCAATAAAATCTGTTACAGAGTCACATACTTCAAGAGTTTGAGTAAATGTTTTTGACCAACCGTATAAGCATCCTATAAATACACTGTATACATTTTCATTCTAGAACTTAACTTTGGGTATGGAAATCATTCTTGCAAATGTTATCAAAGACGAGATAAACATACGTACTTGGAAACAATTCCATCATTTTTTGCCAGGCGCAGAATAGAGTCATCCGATTCCCCCTTTAATAAAAAAGATAATTCTGAAGAAGCCACATTAAAAAGAGAAGTAAAATCATTGCATTTTATACGTGCAGATTAGCATTTTTAAAACAAGCTGTTAAGTTCTCTGTCATCCTGCAGAAATATAAATAATTTTAGCTTGATAGACTATATGCTTGTACTAACAAGATGCATTTCTGAGTAAACAGGCTTCTGATGAACTCTGGAAAACTTCTCATCATGATTGCTTAATGCTAATTTAAATTATGATGGCACGAGATAAAAAAAAAACAAAGATATCGGTACATTTGCAAAGGGAAATTTCCACTTTTATCTTATGTACATATGTGTTTATACATACATAATTCTCCAAAGTAAATAAGTGGGAAAAGAATACAGAGGAAACTGATTCTGCAAGCAAATTTGTTCGTGCTTTCAATATGCCTTTATCTCATAAATGTTCCTTCAGGGCATTCTATCAGAAGAGTTTCTGTGTCCTTCTGTCATTCTGCACATGCAAAACCTGCATCCACAGAATGGCTAAGGGGCATCAAAGGGGGCACTATCGCTTCCTACCTCAAGGAGGTACCTACCATCCTACGAATTGCTCCGCAAATGGCGTAAGTTTTGAACTGGCCGTTGACTCTGCCTGTTACCTTGTCAACCTGTAATTACAAGCAAGTTACTCCATACAAACAAATTCTTACACAAATCCTGGAAAAACTTATCACACTTGCAAAACAAAGATGGAAGTTACTTGTTTTTTTAATTCTGCAGTCTTGCAGACTGGGTGGCATGTGGCTTGCTTAACAGAAGATGGCACCCGGGTTAAGGGCTCGGGAAACTACATTATCTTAAAGTTTGGACGAGTTAGAAAAAACACAGAGAAGATCAGCAAAATATAAATTTAACAAACAGGACACACAAGGAAAGACTGAAGAATTTTAATTGTTTAAAAGACAGGTGAAGCTATTCAAAAAGCAAGCTTATTCCCTTCAGGATATGAAATTCCTGTATTTCCAACTCTAAATATTTAGAGTCTGGAAATTTTATTTAGTCTAACAGTTAAGCACTGGAACAGACTATTTATTAATTTATGAATTTCCCTCTACTAAGTATTTTCCAATAGGTTAAAAAAATAGCCAGAGGTGACCTAATTATACAACATGTTTGAAGGTCCTCTAATTTTATTTAGATATGAGGGCTACTGGGCCACTTGTAGATGCCTCAAACCTTTAGTATTTCCTAACTTCTACCAAAGTTGAAGCAACAGCTTTCTCAACAGCTATTTCCATTAGAAAACTTACCTCAGAAATATTTATCTGAATAGAAGCATGATCCTTGGCACCAATTATTCGGTTGCTGGCAGAGCTGAGGAATAAAATCAGAATGAATATTTAAAACAAAAGGGAAAAGGACAGTGACAATGAACAGACTTCATTCAAAACCAAATCTTCAAGAAATAAAAGCAGCACAATAAGTTTTGGCGTAACAGTCAAAGTTTCAGACATTCCAGCTGACTCTCAGAAGCTAATGCAGTTTTAAGACCTTTTAAAGGAGAACAGCAGTTCAGTTGGCAGTTCTGGTTTAAAATAAAAAGGAACAATCCAAGTAATTCATGAGAACGCAGTTTCTGCAACTTCTTTGGGAGTTGTCACAGCTATCAAAGACACTCATGTTGTCTAATGTCAGTTCTCCAAAAACAAGAAAAACAACAACAACAACAAAAAAACCTCACACATTTTAGGGATCATTAGCCTTAAAAAAAAAATCTATAAAATCTATAAAACAAGCCATTTCTCTGCTAACTTTGTTAAATGAACATGTTTACAAAAAGCTCCTCACTGCCCATCTGCTGCAACCTCCATGTTGCATTTAAGATGCATCAAGGCAACACATGATTCAAGAGGTTCAGGCTGAGAGCTCTTAATGCAAAAATGTTACAGTCCTACAAATTAGCACGTGCATTTCTCCCAGAAGGAACTGCAGGTTAGTGCAGGTCAGCAGCTGCCACTGCGAGGATAAGCATCATGTAGCAGAAAAAGTCCAACCTCTCCTAGAGAACTTTAGTCTCCATGTGCTTTATTTAAGGGATTTAAGCAATGCATATATATATATATGTATATATATATATACGTGTCCAAATTACGCTGCCATTTCATGCCAACCTCCATGTTTCTGATTCGCTGTCTATTCACCACACCACCCTTGCACTAGTGCCTGTTGATGTTCGGAGAGGCACCACGGGCTCCGTAACACAAATGGGTGGTTACGTGTTGTGTTTGCACTGATAGAGCCGAGTCTGAAAGTTTGTTATTTCTGTACTTTGGAGGAAACTCAAGCAGTAAGGGAATCAAGTCTTTTTCAAAGTCTATGCCATCATTTCTGATACATCTTCCATTAAACATGGCCCTTACACATGCAGTGAAGTTTGGAAGTGCTTTTTTTCCCCACGAACGCTAAAAACCCCACTGTGTTGGTGGAGGAAGGGGGTTACCGTTACACGGAGCTGCCTCCGGGCACAGCAGGCCCCGCACCCCAGCTCACCATTTGCGCGGCACGTAGAGGTCCACGAACTCGCCGGCGTCGTTCTGCATCTTGCGCCTCACGCCGAGCACGAGCAGCGGGCGATACCTGAGGGAGGCAGCGCGGGCGGCCATTTCCGCGGGCCCCGCTCCCCCTCAGCGCCCGCGTGGCCACCCGGAATCCCGCAGGAACCCCCCATGGGGGCCCTCCTCTCCTCCCCCGGGGCCGCCGGGCTCCGCCAGGCCCCGTTGGGTCCCGTAACATCCCGGTTCGGCCCCGGTTGCGCCGCTCCGAGCGCCGCGGCGCCACTTACCTCACGCGAGCGCGCGGCGAAAAGGAAGGAGCGCGGCCGGCGGAAACGGAAAGGGCGGGGAAGCTTCCGGCCCAGCGCGGCCGTTAACGGTCGCCGCGGCCGCGCCCCGCCCCCGCGCGGCTGAGGGCGGCGGGAGGCGCCGCGGAGGCAGCGGGGTTTGTCCCGGCCCTCAACACCCCCGAGCGAACGCAAAGACCAGGGCAGCGCAGGCAGGTTGGTTACAAAACGTGTATCAAAACGGGTTTTATTTCACAGCGTCTGAAATTCCACGAGTTCATTCGGGTGAAAAAATAGGTAACAGGCTACACTTAAATTAACGGACGAGGACACAACCCTAACAGTGCTGTTTACAGAAAAAAATACGCAGCCTCTTACCGAGAGGGGTCTCCGCGCATTTACACAGCACACAGAGCTCCCCCTCTCCCCCCCGTAAACCAACATTTTTCTTCAAAGCAAGAGGAGAGAACCGGGAAAACGTAAAGCTGGCAGATAGCTCTGTTTGGGTCCCGTTTGGGGTGTTTTGAGCAGTAACGTAGTAATACTTCTTTGCCACACGGTGGCAGCTTTTAGGTAACGAGATAAATACTAGCACACAGGGTGTAATGAAACAGAAAACACGAACACACATGTAAGTTAGCGCATCTCTGCAGAACGGCTGTTTGCACAGATGACAACAGAGGTACCAAGTTAAGACTCACACACTAAGCGGCTGGCTGGCATCAGTCCAAAATTAATGTCCCACGGTGGCACTCAAGGAGCGCTTTGCTTGCTCCAGCAATACAAGCACCGTGGTCGCTTCGTGCTGTCGTTTTTGGCCTGTACTTGGTACAGCTTTTGAGCTTAAAAACTGCATGTGCTGGACCAAGTGTTCAGTTCTCTTTAAAACAGTAAACAGCATTTTGTAATGTAATATTATTTACCCTAGTTTGTTCTTCTAAAAGAAAACAAACCCCAAGAACTTGCCACTGTATGAGGTGAAGCTGCAGCTTCTGTTCTGTCCAAATGCCCACTGTAACTAGACAAACTTCCACTGAATAGAGACCTCTCAGAGTTCAAAAGCATTTTTTTTCTAGTTTGTGAGAAGTTAACTGCTAGAGGAAACTCTTTTTATACCAAGCAGGAATATGAGTTCCTGGAAAGTTACATTTCCCGAGTACACTCATACTAACTGGAGTATTCTACTATTTCTGGAGATATTGCGTGGGAAATTTCTATGTGTAATTTTCCTCTCTCTGCTCCACAATCAGTAAGTTGTAGAGCACTATAGCTGAGTTCACCTCTGCTTGCTAATTTCAAGACTTATGTATATGCTAGATGTTAGTACTTACATATTTCTTGCATGCAACAGTTATATTCAGTAGAAAGTTTAACTAGTAAACATTTTTTACACCTTTTAGAAGATAACGGGCAAGCTTATTGTCTACCTGTTAGCTATCATCTCATTCGAGAAGACTGGAAAGTCCTTTTGTGTTAAAGAGACATTACAAGCATATTAAACTTTACACAAATACCTTAAGTTACATACACAGAGTTGAACACAGTTACAAAAGATTTGAGAGTCACTGTAGTTATATGAAAAATACATTTTGAGCCTTTCTTAAAAGAGGAAGGGGCTCCAATAAAGTTTGCTGCAATTCTAATGAAGCCAGGTTAGCTTCAGGGAAAAGACAGCTGAAGAACAGTTTCAGCTTTATCTACAATAAACATTGAATACATGGAACAGGAATTTACATTATTTTACATATTTGAGAGCAGGTATCCTTACCTCAGTACGAGGTCTACTATTTCATTCAGGAGTCAAACTTAAATTACAGATTTTCTACCATAACATCCAAGCATCAGTTTTGTTCCTTGCAAACAGACACAGTTACTCCAGTAATAATATTGCTTACGAAAAGAAAACCAAGAGTCAATATAAGTGGAACCTTTTGTGGTAGCTGAATTGACCCCCAGTCTGAATATTTTAAAAATACATGAAGGAATAGGCAATGGCCACAGTTATTTAACCTCTGCATAAGCATCAGAGTGCTGCTGGACACCAGCAGTTGAGTGGCTGTTCAGATATACAACAAATGCCAATTTCATGAGGACCACCGCAGTGACACAATGCTTGGAAGAACAAAGTTAAAATTAAAAAATGTAGCATTTTAACTATTGAGTGAACTGTTTCATTGGCCGAGCTCGGCAGCCGTAACTGCTGACTTAAAAATTTGTTTAGAGCACACAAGATCATACATGACAGTCATGCTAAAAAGGTACTCATTACAGACTGCAGAACACTGAAATAAAATCATAAATGATACATTTGACTAAGTTGCTTTTTATCAAATGCTCATTTGCCACGGAAGAGTGAATTAGGATGGTACTTTGATGTACCTACCTTGTTCAATATGTGTAATTTCATGACAAATTTTCCATCTTTTTAAAATAAAATGTGTATTATTAAGATTATAGTTAAATAATTTGAAACAGAGTTATCTTCAGTCTTGCTCCTTACAGATCTATAGTATTCCATAGATGCCCTGTGTATCATTAGTGCAGATATATTGGAATTTTTTTCCCTATATGCAAGGCCAATGCAGGTAAAGAATAAATGGCTATATAAATTCAGGAGTCTCCACTAAACAACATAACTAACTTAAAAAGTACTGGTTCCAGACCAGACAGTTTTAGGCACATCTTTAAAAAAATAAAGTATGCATTTCATTAATGTTGCAGTGTGAGAAGATTCTTAGAAAGATCTGAACTTTATGATGTGCTGGAATGGAAGTGATGCTTCCTTTAGTTTCAAGGAAGCAAATAAAGGCCTTAAACAAACAAACAAACAAACAAAAAATACAAAGCAAAACCAACCCCCCCACAATACCATAGAATTCTTCATAGGGAAGAACAGTTTTAGTAAAACTGAAAAGATAAATAAGGAATAATCAGTGGCTGTGACAGCCAACTGGTGAATATTTGTGCTTTAAATGTCCAAAAGAAAATAAAGTTCAACAACTCTTTCCGTACCATCTCTCAGACTCAGCATACAGACCCATAACGCCCACCCTGACAGTCTAAAAAATGCCGCAGGCTTCAAACCAGCCGTAGCCACAAGGGCACGTGGGATCTGCGGCACAGGAAGGCCGGGGCGAGCGCAGCAGCAGCGTCCGGGGATGCTCGTCCCAGAGCTGCCGGCTCGGAGCCGGGCCGGAGCTTTGGTTAGGACTGTTGCGTGAGCCGTCTGTAATGAGGTAAAACCTGGTTTTCAGGAAGATAGAGAGCCAGTTCCAAAGCTACGAGCACGGTGAATTCGAAACCAATGAGATCTCTTCGGTTGAACCTGAATCTCTCTTCTAGTTTCTACAATAGTAAAAATAAAAGAGAGGGAGAGAAACAATCAGTTATCCACAAGACACCAACATGCTGTTAGATTAAGTGAGTATAAAATAGGACTAAGTGCTGTGTGATCAGGGCTTCACCAGCCAATCAACTTGGCTGTGACACCCACACAGCAGTTACCCTTTCTCACACAAACATACATGGATTAAAAAGTAAGCTCATTGCAGGATCACTATGACATGGGAGTGTATCAGCCACATACCATTTAACAATAATAATAATAATAATAATAATCCTAATGAGATTTTGACTGATAGTTAAATGCAAGCATGCTATACTGAAAGCCTTGTCTTTAATCTTCATCTTGTACAACATAATAAAGACAAGGCCCTGACAACACTTGAAACAAACCTGGTGGTACTTACATCTATAAGGTGTTTGACTTCGTGTTTCCTGAGGTCACTGCTTATCTTGGCTGCGAGCAAAACACAAGCCCCAGCGCACAGTTTGCGGTTCTGTTTGTTGAGTTTGCCTTGGAGAACAAGCTTCTCAAAATAAACATAAGCCATGGACACAGTAACTGGCTCCAGGCTGCACTCCTCACTCAGGTTCCGCATCTCTCTCTTTAAGCTGTAGACAGAGAAAACCACAAAAAAAAACCCTGTCAAAAAACCCCTGTCAAACACAATGTTTTTTATGAAATGCATTAGGAACTCTACAGCCTGGGAACTATGAGCACACAGGCAAGGCTGCTCTTTGGAAAACTGATGAGTATCATCTTAACTGGAGTGGAAGCTGGCAGCGAGCTGGACGCGGTGCTGAGCGAACCCGTCTGACAGTATCCGTGGTGGCAGAGCGCTCCCGTCTACCCAGGGCCACCGCGCCTCAGGTGCCTCGTTGACACCTGCCTGCTGCTGTGCAGTTCCCTCTGAGCTCCCCAACCCACCTGCAATTCATATCGTAAGCCTGAATCACCTTGGCCTCTGCAGTGTCACTTGAGAGCTGTGTGGATCACACAGCTACACAAGACCCGTTTCCTACAAACCACCTAAAGGAACCAGGACCGAGCGGGCAGGGAGGCTGGTTACATATTTCCTGCAGTGCTGAGCCCTTCTTTCCAGCACAAAAGGAACCTGGCAGGGGACAGGTGCTACCCTCTGTCACTGTCACTCATGCTACACATGCAAGGATCTCTCTGTAACCTACAGTCGACAAAGCAGCTATGAAGAGATGCGCAGAACGGGCTGGCAGAAAACGCAGACTCTGAGCAAGACTTCCCCTCAGAGCCAAGAGCTCTAATGATTCAGCAGAATCATGTTCTTAGCTGGCTGTTTCAGGGGTTCAGCAAGAGTGCAGCTCTCTTTAGATGCAACAGTGCATCTCACTGCTGAATAGTCAGCAGCATTGCTAGAAGACACGGAATTCTGCCTGGCACAGTCCTACCCACATGAAGCATCCTTATTTACTGAGCTCCTGGGTTCTAAAATTACTCTTTATACTATAATCATGGCAAGAGTCCATGTCCATCAGCTAGTCTTGCAATTGAAAGGGGAAAAATAGCCAAATGGTTCAGAGAGATAATCCAGTTAAGAGTGGAACTGCACTATAGTCAAACACTTAGGTTGCAAGTATCTGTTTCAAGGCCTAATGCTGATTCATTGTTAATTAGCTATTCGTACACTGCAGTTGATGAAACAATACCCTTTTAGGCTGAACTATGAGGAGACCGTTACCCTTTCACAGAATCCAAAGCATTCCTGTACAAGGCTGTCATCCTACAGTCTGCTCAACTGGCAGCAAGAGATTAGTGTTTAATCATATATACTATTAATAGATTTAGTAGTTGCTTCATGTAAGTGAAGATGAAAGCAGTTTTGTACAGTGTTAGATTTCCTCATTGCTCACTTCTTGTTTCTTACCTCCTAATTTTGCTCAGTGTTAACTTGATGTGAGGAAACTTCTCTCGAAAGGTTTCATTCATATCCTTTTTAAGGTCCGAGGGTTTCACATATTCTATGACTGTTGTCTGAAACACAGGAGACAAAATTTGTCATTGCTCAGCAGTATTGACAGCAGGCAAGCCTTTCAAGGATACTTTAAAGCAAAGACAAAACCAATTTTCATTAATCACTATTCTATATTTCTGCAATGCCCTGCTAACTAATAGCCAAGGCTGAGTTTCTGCCACAATCTTGAAGTCTTAATAACCTAGTAAATGAATGGCTATAAATAACAAATAGGAACATGGACTTGAAGGCCATGCTGGTTCTTCACAGGCTCAATGTACAAAACCAATTGTCTGTATTTTCGTAATGAGTTCTCAAAAAAAGCCCACCATAGCTGTTTATTCTCCCCTCCCTAGGAGTAATTCCTTACAGGAGGGTCTTCAAAGGTGTGTCAGTGACTTACCATGTAAGAGGCAAAGATGAGAACCCGCTTGTGTTTCCCACAGGGCCACTGAGGATCATCCAGAAGATTTGGATCGTATTCTGTTGCTTCACCAGCTTCATTTCCTGAAGGAATAAAGAAAGCACACAGCTTTAGAAATTCTGTATTTCCTCTTAAAAAGAGCTTTCAAACAGCAAATATAAGAGTTTGCCTGTACACTGGGGTGTGCAGACACTGCAGCTACAGCCACCTGTCTGTATTCTATAAATACACCAGTCAGTTATTAGAATTATTAATAAAAAACAAATCAGAGTTTTTTACTTTTTTTTATATATATAACAGATACTTGATGTACCATTTTAGACTCGGATTCTCATAGTTCATACTCTGCAGACAGGTGCAAGAAACAGCAGCACAAAAGTGAATTCATTCACATGTACTCAAATCTTTCAGGTATGTTTGTCAGATGTGCACTTTTATAAAAGAAGTACAGATTCTTGTCATAAACTCTTTATTAAGACATTGCTGTGGCACTGGAAGGCAAGAAGAACCACCTGTCCATCAGATGTTTCTTGTTGAAAATAAAAAGTCTCAGATTTATGATGAGAAGGTTTCACTTCTTGAATTGCATAAATATAACTAGGCCAGATATCCAGAGGATGTAATGAATGTGCGCAAGTCTCCTGAGATTCATCCTTTGCACTTCATTAACAAACCTTTGCTAGGATGCGTTAAAAACAGTCTCTCTCCAACTGCAACAAATCCTTCCAAAAACGCATTTCACCAACTGCAATGTTTCTAACAAACACATTCATTTCATGCTGTGTGTGCAGGTGAGCAATCTCCGCTCAGACCTTACCTATCTCTGCTCCTGCTGGTATTGCTTTTGCTGCCACAGGTTTGTACCTTGCTGCAGGGAGGCTCCGGGAAGCACTAGTTCGGCATGCAGGAACAACACTGTGGCTGTCAGTTTTACGGACAACTAGGGCGTTGGTTGGATACAAGAATTTTGCATAGGACACAACCTTAAATAAGAAAAAACTGCAATAGTTATAAAAGGAACTTTATTAAACACTTATTTTCAGACTTTCTGAAAGTCTGAAACACTTTCTTTCAGACTAAGACTTTCTGAAACACAGACACCCTTGGAATTTCTGTTTGGTTTTGGAGACCCCTTTGTTTCTAGCAAACCTGGAAATGGGGAGAGGAGGAAAGGGAAAGAATTTGGACACAGAAAAGCCTTTCTTCCATCACTTCAGTATGGAAGAGTTGTAGGCAATTTAGATGATGGTGGAAGAGAAGGGGAGGATCACATCAACAACCTTCAGGCAGCACATAAATTTAATTGAAAATGTTACTTTTATTTCTTCACATTTCTGTTATATCTTTCACCAGTTGCCCAAGGTCCAAGAATTAAATAAAATTTCAGAAACAAATAAGGCACTCTGACAGCCTCCTGACAAGGACCATTATCACAACTCGGTCCCAACACCTCAAACTTTAAGGATTTAAATACAAACTTCCACAGCGCTGAAAGCCAGAGCTCTCACTTTATGGATGGTGAAACACAGCTTAAATTAAATGATTTGCCCCAGGGTCACATCATGCCATGGCTGGAAGAGGCTAATTTCTTTGCTCTTCCTCCCCTACTCCTGTCAGTAGTTTCATCATCAGCATTACAGATGAAGAGATGTGAAGCATTTCCTTACCTTGCCATCAGCTCCTAGCTCTACTCCTTCCAGACCAAGCACCATCTCAGTGGAGACTGAAACTCCCCCAGAAGGATGTCGTTGTTTCTGGCCGTCCATTTTCAGGTCACTAAATGCAGACAAGAGAGCGTGAGTGGAAAACGCAGCACAAGCCCAACTTCCTCCAGGATAAACCATTGTCTGCAGCCAGCACGGCAAGGTCAGCGCTCCGCTGCGTGGGAACGGGGCATCCCCTTGAGCCCATTTCCAAGCGAGCATTCGTTTTTGAACAATCCATTCACAAATGTAGAGATTAAGTGAATCATCAGATTTCATCTCATTTTGTACATCTCTACCAATACAGCTGCTAAAAGTAAACTCAGTTTTTTTACATAAAGTCTTCCTGCATAAAATCCTTCAATTTGCTACACGCTAATGCTCAAATGCTTAACACTGAGCATGAGTTATATTACTAGCTTTCCAGGATTAGAAACTTGCCTTTCAATTGCAATTTTCCAACGACTGTGCAGAAAGCTCACACTAAGAATTAGGCTTGCTAGCAGAACTCTGCTTCAGTGATAGCAGCAGGCAGCACTGTCACCTAAATTCCAGTGTAAAAAAGCAGCTTTCAGTTGAAGAACTGCATGTCCAGCTTACACACGAGCAGAATGTCACAGTGCTCAGAACGGCTCTAAAATAACTCCAGCGACCTTGCTGCTTTTCCATAAAATGAAAGAATATTTCCCCATTGACTATTTTTATAGCAAGCATATTTGAATACAATACAATTCCCACCACTAAACATCCGTTTCCTTCTGCCATACGTTATGTACAGGGCAGCAGTGACAACACAATTGTCTTGACAGAAGTGGATTGAAGTAAAATGAGTATTTTTATAGTGTACTTGTATATCACAGACCTTCACACAATCATTTTAAGAGTTCACAAGGGACTGAGCAAAGCTGCAGGAAAACCCAGCTAGCAGGTTATTTCTCACAAGTGATCTTATTTACAATTCTACAAAAAATATAGCTCAAAATAAACTAAATGCAATATTAATCAGGATAAATTGTTTGAGCTTCTCTTAGACTGCAAATACAGTGACACTCACAGCTTAGAAGAGCTGAAGGCTAACAGAGCATCTTAAATTTATTTAGATATAGTTTCATTATATTTTTCATTCATTATATTTTCAGCAATGAATGCAAACATCATTCTCGGATGCTCTGATTCAGCAGAACGATATTTGAGTCCAGATTATTCTATGAACTCTGTCAGCATCAGCAGTTAGTGCTCAAAGTGGCAAAGGGACAGGTCTGCAGTGGCAGTATGTGCAGACAGGTCATCATGCCAACAGAAGGACGTGTTTAAGGTGCAGGTTTTCCTCATTCTGCTACGCTATTGGGTCAACTACTTTAGGGGTATGGAAATACTCCTATAGTACAACAAATCACGCCACGTATTCCCGGCTGGTAACAAGGATCGTACCGGATCCTTGGGCAGGAGTCTTGAGCATGAGAAGCCTGGAGAGAAGGCTGCCCTTTTCCCGTATTCTCTCTTGAAGTTGCAATGAACATTGGGCCAATGTCCCATTTTACTTTCTGACAACAAGCTCTTGTCCATATATTTATGTGGCAAGTCGAATATTCACATGCCTCAGAACTGGGGAGCTAGAACAACCGTAGCAGTTTAAAGAAGCTCTATGGCAAACAACATCCCAGAAATTTCACAAAGCAGTTAAAGATGACTCACCCGATCCGTAAACTCTCCCCGTAAGGTAGGATAGAAAAAGCCACACACAGTGTTCGTTTAGCGCAGATTAATACTATCCTGTAAGTAGACAGGAAGACATCAGGATAAGAATTAAGGTTCAGATGTTACAAACAGCAACAAAGCAGCTTTTTATGGAACACAAACACCAGATTTCTTTTAATTTGCTCTGTAAATCACATAGATAATGCTGTGAGCTCCTCCTCAAAGAAGGATGGCAGAACCACATCAGCAGATTTCTGAAGCTACAACAAATATGAACATGCAATGCATTTAACACATATATATTTAAAATTAACAAGACCGCATAGACATCACATATATATTATCACTGATACAAAATGGCTCCTGGGGTCTGTTTTTGAGAGGACCCTACTCCACGTGAGTAAAAGTTACCAGAAGTTACCTGCTGTTCTTCGTGTCATACTGCCTCATGTTCTTGATGAAGTGCATCTTCTTCAAACTTTTGTGTCTTGGAGACCCCGAGATGTGCTTGGTTCTGCAATTATATATATAAAAAAACCCTTAAGTGCTCAAAAAAATCCTAAGAGTCATGCCAGTTTTATGATCAGATGGCATGCAGGACCTCATATATTGGCGTGGAAGAGGGTGGAGGAGGAGAGGACTGCATGCAACGAGTTAAGATTAATGCTGCTTTTGAAAAAAGTACCTTCGTACACTGGCATATTCCACTATGTCTTCTAAAAAGTCTAGAGAGCAGCGCTGGGAGATAAAACGCCTTCTGTAAAACGCACAACACCACGAAGAGTGAACAGTATTAGTTCATGGTCTCCGAGTTTAAGAACTGCAACAGATCTATGTGTTCATGCTGACGAAAGGCAGGGCTGGTTTTGGTTTGTTTGGTTTTGGAACAGTGCTGAACTGGGAGTTTCAGATTTCTGTAAGTGTAAGAACATTTTTCCTCCTCATTTCAGGACCTTTAGAGCTTTTTACTTACTTTGAATTCTGCATTTAACTAATTTAATATACTAATATCTACTAATATATACAGATATAGCTGCATGATGATGGAACATTTATATGTCCGTGTTTTCCCTTTTATATCTGTGTTTTCCCTTCATGCAGGACATGCTGTTTCTCCAGCGCTGGGAGTCAACAGTCTAAAAGTCTGTGACATTTACTCAATAAAATTGACAGATCTCTCAGAAAAACAATAGAGGAGGTTATTAGAGGAAGAAGGAGCATTCACTGCTCATGTGAAATCCCAGAATGGAACATGCAAAGAGAAGAATAGCAGGAATTATGCAAGTTAGTTAACAGTAACGAGCTATTACATTTAAGTAGAAATATGGACCTTGTCAAAATAAGATATATTAACATTGTCAAAGTCTGCTCATGCTCTGTTGGCTGATGTCTATAAATGAACCGCAAAGTCCTACAGCTGCAATCTGTGCAAGAACAGGGCATTCAGATTCAGCTGCCACCAACAAAATACTCCGTTCAGATTCTGTATTCGCTGCATTGTTTAAGCACATATTATGCTATATTTTAGCACAAGTCACATGCACCAAACTCCCAGTTCTTCTTACAGGGTCACATAGTAACCCAGTGGCTGGACAACGCTCCTGTGAATGTCCACAGCACTAGACAAAGTTGCAGTTGCAGCTTTAAGCTCTGCATATCTCATCCCTAGAAAAACATTAAATATTTTGAGAAAGAAATTGCTGCTGTTTCTAATAAATTACAGATCTGCGATAAGAGGCAGCAGCCCTCCTCCCTCGCAGCACTGCTGTGCACGCTCCCTGCTCGAGATGGTCCCGGGTCTCCGAGCACCTGCACGCACCTGGGTCTCAGGCTTGGAGCTGAGCATCCCACACGAGGCTATAGGCACAAAATCCTGCATGGGTGCAGGGAAATAAAAAAATCTGGGATAAATGAGATTCATTAATTACTAGCAGCTACAGAAAAGTCTTAATCAGTGAAAACATTTATAGCTTCACTTAAATATCAGAAAAAGCTACTGGGGATTAAGTCTGGTGTTGAAGTGCTGCACGTCAAGATTTCAGAACAGTTTAACAATCTCCTAGTCCTGGTTACTTTGCTTTCCATCCTCCTCAGCTTGAGCTGGGTAAGAAACACAGACTATTTTGTTGCCGCAGCAGCTCGCGCACCAGAGCATCGGGCACCAACAAAATCCAGCTGCTGCAGACTCCAAGTGGGCACTTGCTCGAGGGCCAGAGCAGGTGCTGGCACCTCTTTTCCTCCTTCCTGCAAGTTATTTCCTCTCTCAGAGTTATTTGGGAGCCAGCGAGCTGTGGCAGTGACACTGCACAGCACATCCCACCCAGCTGCAGGCACCAGCACACAGCACTCGCTGGGCAACTACACATTTCCCTGCCAAGCAGGTCGTTTGCTACAGGAGTATTTTCCCTTTCGTTTAAAGCTGTATCAGATCGTCCTTCTGAGTTTAAGAAGCTGGAAAAACTAGCACTTCTTATACATTGGCATAGGGGTTATTTTAACAGTGCTGTTCCACAGGCAAACTTCTGCAGTGATGTTCCTAATGTTATGCCTGCTGTTATATGCACCAATATTTATGGAAAGGTTTTCCAAAAAGACAGTCTCCAAGAACCCCTAAAACTAAATTAATTCCTCACCATACATTCACAAGAATGTAAATTATCATTTTCTTTGTGTTTTTGAGTACCTCCTGAGAACAAACACACATTTTTCTTCAACCTCCCTGAGTCTGCTTCCAATTTCAGTGCTCCTTTAAAATGTAATTTCTACCAACTGACACCCCTGTATAACCTTTCTTTTTCCCTTAAAGTAAATCTGACACTGCTTTCAGTTTCTCTACATGCTGGTCGGACTTTCTTAAGGGAAAAGCAAGAAAAGTAGAAAAGAAAAGCACCTGCAATTCAAAGAAGTTTCTGTAAACACAGGGGAGGTAACTCCTTCCAATGAACCAACACCTTTATATTGCTTGCGATTGCCTCCTGCAAACCAGGAGCTACTGAGGGAGCCTCTAAAGAACATTTCTGGCACCCCTAAGAGATGCCTTCAGTGCCCTTCTCCAATACTTCACTCTTAAAATACATTTTTGTTGTTCCTTTCAGCAAGAATGGAACGAGAAAGTTCAACAGTTTCACATCACGTGGCTTTCCACTTGGACTTGGCCTCCAAGCTGCTGCGAAAACAAAACTCCCTTCCTGCAATGCGGAGTCCCATCTCAGAGCCACGGCTACGGTTCCTCCCAGGCTGGAGGCTGCCTGAAAGCAGCCCCATCGGGGTGAGCAAGGGAAAAACGAGGCCTCCGGCACCAGCGACGGGTATAGGAAGAGCTGGACCAATTCGGAGAGCCATCCTGGTGGAGACGGTCATTTATTCTAAACAACCTCCACGTCTTCTCAGTGCTGGTTTGAGAGGGAACAACCCCTGAACCTGCTGCTCTGTAAGTGTGTATCTAAGTAAAAAACCCTGCTGCAATGAAAGGAAGATCCTGCCCATTCGCTCGAAACCACAGTGACTCATCCCCGCCGCGCCAGCAGGAAGTGTCGCTTTTAGCTACACTTAAAGCTAATATTTTCTGTCCTAAGCCAGGTTGTCACCTTGGAGCAATCCAAGGTGTTGGGCAAGACACGCTCCTCAAGTCTCTAGACACACAGAGGTCTCAAAGCCAGTCGGAGATGGTACCTTAAATAGTAAATTTGCTCAAATAAACATCTCACAGCAATCCCGCTCTGTCGCTGCCACCATCAACAAACTCTTAGGTCTCCTCAATCACATCAGTCAGAGCAACTTCTTTGTTAGACAGGGCCTTTATGGAGTAAGTTGCAAACTGAGGCTTTCTGAGGCCCCGAGCTGATTCTGCCAGCTTTAGTTGTAGTTTGTGGGCAGTCCATCCCTCGGCACCAGGAACACGGGATCCCTTTAGCAGCTGCTGGCTTCTGCCCCATGAAAAATAACGTTGAGTCACACACAGCCTGCGCTAAGCAGATTCATCTAGGATAACATTCCTCGCCTGCGCCCTGATCCACTGGAATTCAAAGGCTTATAATTAGTTTCTAGAGCCCATTTGTTGCCAAATGCTACTGAAATACTGAAACAGAACATCAAAAACCTATACGTGCACCGTAGTTACCTTGAAAACATCCTTCCCGACACCCTGCTTGGCAACTGAAAGCTAAAGCATCCAATGTTCAAGCTGCGATGAGTTTGGAGGAGCAGGGTCTAATTTCAAGCATATCCCGAGGCCAGCTCGGATGCATCCAACACCCACCGAAGCGCGAGGCTGTGAGCAACCCGCCCCAAGCAGGGATATTTCTATGCCAGTTACACAGAAGTCGTTGCTTCTACTTTTTTGGGTCAAGAAATGACTTTTGCTGTGTACCCTCTCGTTTGAGGAGCCACTAAACCAGGACCTTCCCAGAACCTCAGCATTAAAAATAGTACCCGTGTTTATACAGCTAGCCCGCGGGCGCCTTCCAGAAGACACTGCAGGCAACACGCGCACAGAGATAAGGGGCTGTCAAGGGCAGAAGCTCTGGGTCAGGCCCCGCTTATCAGTGCACAGACACGCACACACTGTCCAACACTGCTGCTCAATCTGGGGTGAGCTAAATGGGAACATTAAAAAAAGCCCTTAAATTAAAAATTGTGGTTTTGCCTCCCCCCTGTGAAGCAGCCAACCCATCCCTTTGGGATGGATTTCCCATGGAAGGGCCCAACTGCTGGTATTCCTAACTTTGGAGCTCCATCTACTTCCAGTCTGAAGCACCCTGATGAGCGTGGACAGGGAAACAGCCAGCAAACAGCAACCAAAACGATGGCCAAGCAACACGCAGGTGTCGTGGTCGGGGGCTTATGCAGCTCTTAAGTGTCCCAGGCAAACAGGACACAGCTAAGAGCAACCTATGTATAGCAGCAGTAATCCCCAAAGGGCCGGCTTGCAAACTGAAAGGAAAAAACTGGTTCAGTCACAGCAGATTAAAGAACAAGCAGCGACCTTTGTAATGACCTGCCAGGAGAAGCTTGTCCCTGTCCCAACAGGCTGCTCTGCAGATACCCCGAAGGACACGGGTGAAGCTGCAGGAATTTGCTGTAATTAGGCAGGTCACGGTAACTGCTGAGGACTGGTCATCCCTGAGCAAATGCGGAAGAGACACTCAATCTTCTCGTGCCCTCTGGCACGAGCCTTAAGCTCTTGTGCTCCGTCTGCTCCTGGGCCGCGTCACCTGCCGAGTGACAGTGTTGGCCCTCCAAGCCTTCTGGCCACCAACACTGCAGCCACGGAGCCTGCTGCCACACACAGGCTCCACTCCTGCATAATCTTCACAACCAGCAGCCCTCGTGAATCTCATTTTAACTAGCATTTCCCAAGCCTCCCGAAAGGTATTTCCATATCAATCTGTTTCCTTCAGAGGCTTCCCAGCCTTAATACCCATCCCATGATCTCCACTTGAGGTGAAAATGAGTAGTCTGGTCTTTAAATTGCAGTGGTTAATAATCTTACTTATATGCAGCTGCTGCTTCACCTTTTTGAAATGTCTCTGTTAAACCCTTCTGGTTTCTGTATTTCTGTCATAGCAAGTGAACCGACTGCAACAGGTCTCTTCCCTTCTGAGGAAGGGTTTAAGTCAGAAGTTTCCAAAAACCTCCCATCCAAATGCACTTTAAAAGCAGTGGCTTTCTTTAACCCTTTACAGAACCCCATTAAAAGCATGAAGATGTTGCCAGTGATGCTCCAGGTAGTGTCTGTGCTCCAGGGTGCTCCGGCTCCAGCGATGCTTCAGGTAGTACCAGGACACAGAAATCTGGAGACTGACCCACCATGAGCCTGGAGAACTTCATGCACCCTGGAGAAGCCCTCAGAGCCATCGGGGAAAGGATGTCACATGGAAAGGATCAGTGCTAAGGGGCTCCTATCACCCAAGCTTCCTCCTGCACCATTCCTGGTGAGGAAGGTCAGCGGCCTCTTCCTCTGCTGCACTGAGATCATCAAGGGATCAGGTGCTGCTCATGCTCTTCTGGCTGGAAACACGTTTCCATTTCTGAACTCTAAATTAACAGTTCAGCTTTGCTCTCCCAATACGGATAAGCAGTGATTTAGGATTACGCTGGCTGTAGGCTCTGGAAAATGGTCATGGGGAGGCAGAGGTTTGTGCGTGAAACCTGCTAGGACAATTCACGGCAGCGTCACCTCTCCAGGGATTATGGCACAGAATTTCCATGGGAAGCTCTGTGCCCGTTTGCTGCCATGCTCCCAACCCACATCCCACTTCCAGTGCGCCCAGCAGCCACAGGATTGAAAGCAGGAACCAAACACGGTGAGACCAGGGCTCAGAAATGCTACAATGACACAAGTGCAGGTCGCTGCCAGCCAAATGCATGGGCACCACTGACTTATTTCAGCTGGAGTCACATCCATCGCCCGCCTGCCAAAGGGAAGGATGCCACGATGCATGCACAGCCGTGCATGCACAGCCATGCATACAGTACACAGCCATGCATGCACAGCCACGGGCATCCAGCTAAAATTAGCAACAAGGCTGATATTCCCTGTCACTATTTAGCAATACAGACTGCTAATACAACAGAAGAGGTCAAGGATTTCTAATTACAACCTGAAATTAGGGGCTAAGAGAGATGGTCCCCCATTTCTCACATGGAAGAGTTTTGTTTTAATACGGCTCTCCTTTTGTAAGGTCTTTTACATGCTTCAGTATAACCGCAGCTGTCAAGAGAACAGCTGACTGATTTATTAATATAACAAGGGCAAAAAACACTTATTGGTTTGCAGAAGCACAAGTCTAGGAAGAGCCGCCAAAGGAAATCTGCACATGAAGTCCAGATCCCCGCTTCTGTTTACAACAGGAAGATATCCCTGTCAAGTTTGTTTTGTCAAGGTGTACTTTAAAGGATTAAGCTGTATAGTTTTCCTTCCTCACATGCAAGCCACCAAGCAGATATGAGCTGAGCTTCCGTCTGTGTGAGAACACTGCCATTGCAGATGAAAATAAAAATAAAGTTGAATTTTTCTCATCTGCCATTATTTAGGCAGACCAAGAGACACTGTCTTGCATTTAAGAAGAATCCCTATTTTCTTAGGAGCATCCCTTGCGTTACCACTGGATTTATAGCAACGAGCTTCCTGCTCCTCAAGAGCAGATCGAGTCCAACTCGCCAGCAGCTGCCACCTTTCAGTAATTAAAGGCAGAAGAAGTCAGAAACCACAATCATAGCAAATCCCATTCAAAATATATTGTCACAACCATATGCTCAGTGCAGCAAATCGTCTGTGCCACAAGATGCCCAGGACCAAGCCAGACGTTTCCACAGAGATGTTTTCAAGCCTGACATCCCCTGCAGAGCTGCAGTGGAGAGGGCATCCGCGCCAGCGACGCCGCTGGGCTCTGATGTTCCCCCTCCTTCCAGCCGAGCTGCTCCCTGCTCCTGGCAGCACCGTGGGCTGCATGAACGTGTGGGCCCCCGTGCAGGCCCTGGTGCTGCAATTTGCCTCGCAAGCCTCTGGCCTGGTGATTTGTTCCTAAAAAGCCAGGCTGCCAGGGTATAAATGCAAGAGCCACAGAGGGAAGCTCTCACTCTCCAAGAGTCTTTTTCAGGAAGAAATCCAAATTATTAATCTAAATTAGCATGGGAAGGACCCCTGTGCTTCAGGGCCGGTCCCAATCAGACCTCACAGGGTTAGTGAGGAGGGCAGTGCCTCGACCTCGCTTTTTATCCAACACAAGGGGCTACCCTGCACCAGAGCTGCTCCAGAGGAGCCGGGAAAAAAGAAATACAGCATTTCCCAAAAGAAAGGGAAGTAAAACAAACAGCAACGCAGCATGCAGCACATGCAATAAGCGAGAAGGAACAGAAGTGAAAGAGACTGAATTAAGTTGGAAGCGAGTGAGAAGCTCCCTATGTCTTAAAAGCCTCCAAATACTAACAAGAAAAGAAATTACTGCAGATACTCATCAGAGCGGCTGCTCTGTTATTGCTGATTCACAACCACGTATGATTAAGAACCTAATGCTGCTCAGAAACGAGCTTTGCATTCACTGCATTTCATATATCACATTGTTTTGGTGCTAAGAGTGTTTAGACAATCCGAGGATTAAATAATGCCTTCCAGTTAAGTATTACGAAAACCATATGTTGCAACAGAACTACCAAGCCAGATGTAAGATTTGCTGTGCCCAGAGCCCTCTTCTTCTACACACATCCAAACCCCGCTCCTAAAATCCCAGCTGCTTCCCGCAAGGCGAAGCTATGTGTGCTGGCCAGGACGCACCATTTTGTTGTGGGCCTTACTTAAATGAAAGCACCCAGCGTAATAAAACTCCCTTGAAGTGAAAGCTTCTCGTTTTTTCCTTGAAAGAGGGAAGAATTCAGAGCAGGTGACTAGGGGAAACCTCAGAGAAAGCTCAGGGAGGTCTTACGTAAATTCTGTCCACAATAACTGTAGCCCAAAGGTTCGGAGTTTAAAAGCTCTGCGTGTGAGGAGATAACGTGATGGCTTTTGAAGCTGAGCACCACCAACCTGCACTAGTCAGCTCCATCATCGTTATATCCTGCTCCTAAAGAACCCAAATGCTCTCAAACTGCACACTCGGCAGGAGAGCTGGTCTGCAGCTCTAAACGATCCTTTACAAGTGAGAGCAAAGGTATTTCTCCCTGTCCCCCATCCCGCCGTCAGCACAAGCGCCACGAACGCCGCTCCAAGGTGATGGTTCTTCCGAACCGGTTCCCTTCAGCCCTGACAAAACGGCTCCAGTAGCAGATCAGCAGGAGCGGGTCACGGCAGAGCAGACACCATTTGAACACCAAACATCTCGAGAAGCACTTCTGTGGCGAGCAGAGTGATGGCAAAGAGCAGTAAGAACCTCCACACTGACTCAGCCCTCCAGCTCCCAGCGCAGAGCGGCTGCTCAGCACGAAGTCTGTGACGCTGCAGGGCTAAAACGCCACCGAGACACTTCTTCACCAGCAAGATTTGTGGGAGGAGACGGGGAAAAGATAAGTATTTTAGCCTCTGAACCAAAAAAAGCTCCGTTTCAAGCCAGTACATTGAGATCCTGCAGACTTCAGAGCCAAGAGTTACATTTGAAAATAACAGTCTAATAAAACTGCTATTATTCTGACTTCATGGAAGCCTTGAAAAGTCATATTGCAAGTAAACTGCTAGAAAACAGCCACGCACTACTACATAAAGCCCTGGAAATACATTCAACCCACAGTATAGCAGCATCGGAATCGGAAAAATCGGCTCCGAAAACCCCAGGACTTGTTTCTGCTGGAAGTCTGCATCAGGACCCTGCCAATTCCTCCCAGAATTTCAGCTGCTCAGTTGTTCAGGTTTCATTCAGGGGCATTTTCCCGCTTGGCTGACAACACGTTGACTGGAGGAAGCCAGACAACATCACTTGCATTCTCCTCTGTACCTCCTTCAAGCTGGCAGCGAGGGACGGAGAGGTGAGGATGACAAACCCTTTTGGAGCCAACTGATTAGCCAGGAAGAAGACTGCAACCTTTAAAGCTGAGCTTTACTTAAAGTACTGGCTTAGAAAGTTGTTTTTTAGGTCTGAGCAGCACCCTTCAATCTATTGTTCTTGCCTGTAAAGTCAAAACCTCCAGACTCTGCTAAATACTGTTGCTTTCTGAAAGGCATTGTATGTGTTCAGGCTGCTCCAAGTGTAGCTTAGAAATAAAAACTGAGACCATTAAACATTAGATGTCATCCACCTCAACAAAATATGTGTATCAGCAGCGAAACTGTCAGTAGGACAAAACAATCTCTCAACCATCACCAGCATAAACGCCTGACCAAGCATTTCACCTGTTTTACACACAGAAAGGATTTGATCACCGCTACATCAGCAAAATTGCATCCAATTAACACTTAAAAGCAGAACTAGTCCAAAGTGCTGCTGTTATCAGCTATTGTTTAAACCCTCCCCTGCAAATGATCTAGATCAGCTCAGTCATTTCTGATTTATCAGCAAAAGCCCAGCATTCAGTTCAGTCTTTGACCACTGATCATCACGGGCTTTAAAGCAAATAATTCAGCCTCAGTGTTTGTTCCTAGGCCCAGCAACACAGGGGGAAAAATAGCTGCTCTGCGTGGCACCACGCTCCGAAGTGCACAACAAGCACTGACATTCAGGGCTGTTGTTCCCAAGCTTCGTGCTTTCGTAACCTGGCTATTTTCTGGGCTCTCTGTTGTTTGTGTTCCCAAGAAAGCGCTGCCAACTTCAGAGCCAGCTGCAGAAATTCATTAAAATCTATGAATGCCGATTTGTTCACTATTTGCTGCCTCCCTCTGCTGCTTTTTGTTAGGCTTGTTCTTTGGAAGAACAAAACAATGGGAGAAGATGGAAAAGGAGCAGGGAGGATGAACCGGGCAAGAAAGCTGGTAGAGCAGAGATTTGTAATCTGAGTCCCTGTAAACAGAGCAGCCTTTAGAAAAACGATGATTAAAGTCATTTTAGGTGTATAATGCTCAGCCAGCAGTGCATCAAAATGAGGCACTTCAAGGGCCTTCAAGGGAGCACTATGGGCACCCACGAGTTTGAAGTTTCTACCCTGCAGGGCCCAACAGCTGCAGAGCAGCCCTGAGAAACTCAACACGGCGTCACCGGTGCTCTGGATGGTACCAGGGCCCTCGTCTGCTGCTGCTGAACCAAGACCAGCTCCCCAAGGTGCAGCCGGCCCCGCGTCCCGCCGGCTTCCCACGGTCAAACAGGATCCAGGCTGTAACGAGGCTCTGCACAAAGAAACTGCTCATTCCGGGCAATTAAAGCGACCTGGGCTCACACCAAGGCTGGGACATCACCAGTCACGGCTTCGGACTCCAGCAACACTCGTCACCGAAAGCGGGTAAATCTGGGTGCTGCTCCTGCCACAGACTGGTTGAAGGGAGGTTTGTTTGTATCGCGCTGCTTTGGGATGCTTTCTGAATCTTATTTTGCAAGCACTGCACTGTACACAGAGAGATGCAGGATAACAACAACGTCCTGCGTAATGGAAACGCATCCCATGGAATCGCGCTGGGTATTTGCAAGACACGGACACACCGACACGCTGCGGGGATCGAGGGCTGCTGCCCACCGTGGGATGGGCCGTGAAACCAAACATGGAGAAGATGAAGAGCTCCAAGTCCCTCACGCTTCCCATCAGTTAAAACGCACCTTTCCAAGGCAGTCCATCCCATCCACACCAGCACCCGGCCAGACTGGTAGCAAACACTTTAGGGGAGTCTTTAACACATCTCCACCCACACCATAAAATCATCCTTTTGCCAGGAGAGAAGAATTCAGTAAGACACAGGCTCAAATTTAACATCCAAGAGACCTGACATCCAGTAATTTGTCTAGTCCCTATATTAAGCCATTCACACTTTGGGGCTCCTGCCGCAATGAATCCAACAACTTAATCATGCAAATATAAAAAATACATGCAGCTGTCTGCCTTGACATCGCAATGAGTGCTCCCTGCAACTTTTTTTGTCTTTAAAAAAAAAGAAGACATAAGCTTTTGCTCCAGACCACCTTCATTAGAGGTGCGTAAAATGACTGTGGCAACACCATGTACCCTTGGAGCCCTCTTTTTCCAAGCTGAAGAAAATCATAGTCTGTTTTATCATTACTCATGCAGAAGCCCTTTCATTCCTCTGAATATCCTCACACTTCTTGCTACCATTTAGTCCCGATTTATCATTCTTTTCAGAAGGACTGATTAGAATTATTATAGTGGAGCGTAACGGCATCTAAAATTAGATGCCAAGGAAAAAGGCCGGAAGGACACCAAACAAGAGAAAAATCCAAGGGATATATATTTATAAATGTTCTGTTTGTGTCCTATCAACTTGGCGAGGAAAGGAATGAATAATTTACATGAATTCCTTATTCAGGACAAAATCCAGCATGCCTGTGCACAGAGCACACTGTGCGCCACATGCAGAGGCTGTTCTACCAATGCAAAACTTGCCCTCAAAAGCCTGTATTAAAACAACAGTGTGAATGGCACAACACCTCGTGCTGTGTGTTTGCAGACCACACGAGTGCCCATAAGGAGCTGTGTCACAGCAATAAATGCCCAAACTATACATAACAGCGCGACCAGCGCACACAGGGCATTGAAACCACAGGCCCAATTTCATTTTCTTTAAAAACAGGGGAAAAAAAGGTCCCTTCCATTAAGGAGGTGAAACCAATAGTGGCACGAGATCATTCAGGAAGAAACCAACCTGGCAAGGGCGACTCTTAAAATACATCCTTCCTCCCAAATAGCCGCTTTGCTCTAAAATTCACTGAAGCCACCACGTAGCAGTTCCTCATCCATGAACAGGACGCGTCCCTCAGGTGGACGTGCACTGAACGGGAACACTAGTCGCCTGTGTTAGCAAAGCTTTAAAGTGCAGGAATCCTCCCTATTTGGGGGTGCCAGCAGAGCTCTGGAAGCCACTGCAGGTACCTGCGGTGCCGTCAGCCCCTCCGCACGCTCGGAAAGGCCTCGCGAAGCTGCCTGTATCCCACAGATGTGAAAGAGATGCTGCCTTCCAGCAGGCTGGAAACCTCGTGCTTCCAGGCCGACCAAAGTGCTCTGGCTGCGCATGGATCCCCTCTGAAGCCTGGCACGTCCTTCTCTGAAGTCTACTCGGAGGCGTCCTGCATTAATAATCCTCTCACAGGCCCCGTGCAAACAAGCAGCAGAAACTCAGGCAAAAGGAGCCTGCTTGGACAGCGTGAGGGCCCGTCTAGCAGCGCTGCGGCCGGCTCCATCCATCCACGGCTACCGCAGGCAGGGAGCCGCAGGAGCGGGATGCGCCAAGCCGGGAGCACCGGGCTCGCTGCAGGGTCCCGGCCGCTGCCTTATGATTGGGAAACACTCCGCAAATCCCCCTGCCTGGCACTTTGCGCTGCCGAAATATTCCTGAGCCCTCCCGATGGGCGCTCGTGCAGCTCGGGCATCCCGGGCCCCTGCGGCGGGGGCCGGGGCCTCGTCGGCGGGGCCGCCCGCTCCCACGGCCGGGCCCGCCGGGGGCGGCGCGTTCCCATGGCCGAGCGAGCCCCCGGCGCGGGCCCTGGGAAAGCGGCGGCTCCCGGGGGCGCTTCCCACGGCCCGGAACGACGCGACGGGAGGGAAGGGGGGGGGTTGGCCGGCGGGTGCCGCCCCGCGGGGAGGAGCCGCCGCACTCACCTCTGCCGCTGCACGTCGAGCGCGAAGCCGCTGCCCGGCGCGGGGCTCAGCAGCGGCGGCAGCGCGGGCGGCGGGCACAGCGGGCCGCCCAGCAGCAGCTGCGGCAGGAAGATGCCCGCGCGGGCCGGCTCCGCTTCCCCCTTGGCTCCCGCGGCGGGCGGCGGCGGCGGCGGAGGGCAGGAGAGCGGCGGCGGGAGGCGCGGCAGCGCCGCGGCCGCCTCCGCCTCCTCCGGGCCCGGCGGCGGCGGCCTCTCGGCGGGCGCGCAGGGCGGGCGGCCGTCCAGGGAGATGTTGCTGAGGAAGAAGAGCGCGGCCTGGCGCCGCCGGGAGTCGCCCCGCTTGCGCGGCGGCGGCTCGCGGGGGGGCGGCCGCCCGGGCGCGGAGCCGCACGCCGGGGCCGCGGCCATTCTCCGAATGAGCCGCGACGGCCCCGGCCGCCCGCGCGGGGCGGCGCGCGGCGCCGCCGCGCCCGCTCATTGGCCGCGACGCGCCGCCATGCAAATGAGCCAAGCGGGAGGCGCGGCGCTCATTGGCTCGGCCGGTCCTCCGCGCGAGCCCTGCCCCCTCCGCGCCGGCCGGCGCCGCGCGCCGCGGTCGTGGAGGCGGCGGCCGCGTCGCTCCGCGCGCTCTGTGGGGACCCCGCGGCCGCCCCTGGCCCGTGCCGCTCCTCTGCCCGCGACATCCCGCCCGCAGCCCCTTCCTCGCTTGCCTTGTATGTCCCACACACCCTGTATGTCCCGCCACACATCCGCGTCCCCTCAGGAACACCCGAGGCATTCCCTCAGCAACACCCATGGCGTCACCTCACAACCATCCACCGCGTCCCCTCATGAGCACCCACCATGTTCCCGCACACACACCGTGTGCCCATAAAAACACGGTCCCCTCACTGACCACTTCCCCCCACAAACACCCACAATGTCTCCCCACAAACACCCATCCTGTCCCCTCACCAACACCCGCTACTTCCCCACGCAGCACGCACCGGTGGCCTCACGTTCCCAGGGCGGCTGTTCTATCCTGGCCTACCATCCTGGGAAAGGGCCTTCGGCTGCGCCCCACAGCCACTCCAGCCTGGACACCTTCCAAGTGGTTCCGGATGCCCCGCGCTGACACTCACTCGCAGCACCCAAATCCAGCATTGGGCACATCTCCATGTGTCCCGGTCACTGGGAAAAGCAGACAGAGCACAGGGCTGGGCATGGGCTGTGTATGGAAAAGGCAGATGGGGAGAGGACACAGCGGGACCGGGGAGAGCAGAAACTCAGCAACGTTCCACGCAGTGACTCAAGCTCCGTTTGCCGCTCCTTGGGCTTGGATGTTTACGCTGTGCTGTATAAACATGTCCCGCCAGCGCGCTGAGCACTAGCGTCAAAAACAGCCCTTGCAGACTCGCCATGCTCCCTTTCTTGCATGGATTTTGCCATAGGGACAAGCACGCCCAGTCAGATTTGCCACCAAAGAGGGACTAGTGAGATATTTAGAGCTGGCCACAGGCTGGTGCATTTGCAAACCTGAGCCCTGGCAGTGGTAATTTCCCCTGCCAACCAGGACCTCATTGGCATAGGTGCAGTGTGAGAATGACTACAACTGTTAGCAGTTTAGACCATGAATCAAGCTGAAGTCTAATGATATCGCTTGAAATGTGGGCACCACAGAGCAGGTAGATTTTCAAATCTGCGCTTGCAGAAAAAAAAAATTAAAAAAGGATAAAATAGAATTAAAACTCTTCTTGCTGGCAAGCTCGTGAGATAATTCATGGGACAAATGGGCGTACAAATTTAGCAAGGTTTTTTTTCTAAAGAGTTCCCCAGAACTCAAGATTTGAATTAAAAAACAAATGGTATTTTTTTCATTCTTTCTGTAGGATGTAAATTGTCCCACTGAGTCAGCACAGGATGAAGCAGAAAGGAGCTATCTTAGTGGGTTGCTAACTTCAAAGCTGAGCTCGGAGGTTTCAGCATTGCTGCTGTTAACGCTTTGGTGCAGGGGAGCTTTCATCTACATCTGACACGCAAACTAGTTCACAGTGCATGAATATAGCAGGCACATTGCTGTGCTTCAAGGAATCTGCTGCTAAAACAGATGGGCATAACGTCAGCAGCATTCCCACAAATTACAGTAATGGGATAGATACATCCAGAGCAGCCTTCTCCTCCGACCCTTTCCTGCCCTCAGGGAATCACTGTATTGTGGGGACAGAGGGAGACGGGGCTTGTTTTGGCTGAACGTGCCAGTAATTCATGGCACACTGAAGTTATTTTGGCAAAAAGCTTCACTCGTCACAGTGTTGCTGCGCAGGAGCTTCAAGTTCTGGGCTGAGAGATGCCTCAATCTTAACTGCTGTAAACCCTCCAAGATAAATATTAAGGCAGGCAGCTCTGGCTTGCAGCAGCATGATGGCACAAATGTAAAACATCATTTTGAATATCCAGTCCAAGCTCCTGGACTAAAAGCTCTACCTTACAGGAAGCACTGGACTGCACAGATATAGCTTCAAGCAGTCAAAGTGTTGCTGGAATTGGGAGCTGCTGTGGATGAGGTCAAACCTACAAGCCTTTATTCCAACATGATGAGGGGAATGAGTTACCAAAGTCACTGTGAGTTTTCTACATTCAAGAATGGCAGGATTTGGCGTAAGCATTTGATATGAGAAAGTATGTAAACTACTTATGTGGGCTGGGCGTTAAAATTTTGCAAAATCATGGCCCAAAACTAAACAAAAATAAACAGGTCAGGAATATCTTTAGGCTGGGAATCAGAGGAACAGTGTTCCAGTTGGAGGAACTGCTAGTATTTAGATGAAGTGTGAGAAATTTCTGTACAGGTTTTTCCAGTCAAAGTCAAGTCAGACCTGGTGATCCAACAGGCCTTTTCTAGTCCAGCATTGCTATATATATCACACTCAGGTATCTCTTCTTGCCAGTTCCTCTCTTTTTTTTTTTTTTCCATCTGTCTCAGCAAAAGGGAAACAGAGAGAAAGATGCTGCTTTTGTCCCAAGGCCCAAACACGCTGGAGCTTGGTAAAAAAAGAACTTGAAATATTTCCCTTAGCAGTTGTGGAAAAATCCTCTCGTTTCCTGCAGGTGAAGCAGCACTCCTTGCATCCCAAAGCTGCTGGCCAGGATTGATTCGGGATGTCGCCCTCACTGTCACATGAACCGTGTGACGTGCAGTGTTTTTAATACGACAACAGTCATTTCCAGTTGGAAATCCTAGTTTCTTTTGATACCTATTGGTGCAGAATGGACATTTCTCCCGGATTCCTCATAGATGTGTGTTCAACCATGACGAGTTATGTAATCCTCTCCTGTCATTGCAGATTTCTTGTTAAAGCACAGTTACATGCAGAGCCCCAGGAGGAAGACACTGCCAGCAGACCGCTGTGCTGATTGCTGTGTGCCTTGGGAAGTGACTCAGGCTTTCCTACGTGACATTAAGTATTTAAGAATAAGGCTCTGATTGATTTAATTGTATAGCTCTACACTAGGGAGGGCTGTGTGCTCACCACATGAAAAATGTATGGGATGTTTATAGGAGGATTTGTGAATGAATGATTCAAATCAGCTCTTCCCAACCACATGGCAAAGAAGCTGCAGTACGGGGCATTTCCCTAGACTAATAATGTGCATGGGATACTCTTGTAAGGATGTGTTTTCCAAAGAAGTCCCACATCTTCCGAAGAAGTGATGATCAGCACACAGAGCAGCCCTGCCAGAGCTGGGATTCTTGGAAGGATGGACGACTGTTCAAGGGAGAGCATCAACCAAGGGTCAGGCACTCTTCGGCTCAAGAAAATTTGCACCAGAGAAAATACAGCATCATAGGATCTCCTAAATTCCCTTCCTTCCGAGAGCCATCACTGCATGCTGCGCTCAATCACCAGAGCTGCTAAACCTGTCCATTATCTCTCAGTCTCGCCCAGTCCACCTATAATCCTTTCAAAGGTTTAAGATCTTGCCCTTTTCCTTTGCCTTGAGCACACTTGAGTCTGCCCTGTCAAATGTCCCACAGCCCCTGCATGTTAAGGCTGCCTGGACGTGTCACTGTCCTTCTCACAAACACAGGTGCCTCTGCCCTTGGGAAGGACCTACACAAAATGCCCATCTGACTTAAATCCCCCAAATGGGACTTATGCAAGATGTCCGTAATGCCTGGAATGAGCTTTTCTGCATTGAACTGGTGAGCGAAGCTGCGTATCCAAACTCGTCACTATAAATTGCATTACTTACTGATCAGATCTCACTTAAACTCATTGAACTAATCAGATCTCTCACTGCAGGCAGGGTGGTGATCGGCCTCGTTGCAAAGGGCATGGGTTGCGACACGAGGGGAATGCAACAGGGCTTGCTTAAACATCTGATGCTATAGAAAGCTTCCCTGAGCGCAGCAGTAATTCCTTCAAATTAACACAAAGCTTTCAGCAGTGAGAAGGTTAAAATCACCTGACTAGATTAGCAGGCTCGTAAACATGTAATCTGCATCGTATTTACAGCTGGAGAGGAAATAACCCTGCAGAAGGGTGTAAGGGAAGGAGGAGAATCTGATACTTCTCTATTTCTGCTGCTTTAGTTCCTGCCTCTCAGCAAGCTGGGTCACCCGCACGGATCCCTTCTGCTTTTGGCTACCTCGACCTCCTGCTTTCCTGCTCCAGCGCAGCAGCATCTCAGTGGCAAGGGCAGTTTTTTTTTTTTTTTTTCTCCAGGACAGAGATTTATATCCATGCCTAAATTTGCACAAATTCACTCCTTACAAAAGTTTACAGACAAAGTCTAGAGAATAGCTGGGAACAGTTTACTGCAGAGTGTAGTGGGAGCCTCTTGTACAGTAAACACTAAAGGCATTGGTGTAGATTGCCAAGGTTTGCAAGCTGAGAGCAGTGATATGTGCTGTAGGAATGATTGAACATATGAAAATGTTTAAAGGTCAGTAAGACAGGGCTTGGGATGGGCTCTTATTGGGATGTTTTGCCTGACAGTGCGGGAGCTATTGCTATTTTGGGTGGAGTAAAAGTAAGCAGGTCCCTAGGTACCTGCACAGTTGTTCCTTCCAGTTTGTGGGATTTCAGATCCAGCTCCTGAGCTGACAGAAACCAAGCTGTGCCCTGGACCAATTCTTCTGGGAAACCAGCTCATCGTTCCAGTCATCCTGCATTTCTTTCCTGATGACATCAGAGCTATAATTTGTCTAAACAAAACAAACAAGAGCTGCCAGCCTTGCAGGACTGATCTGTACACGAGACAACTTCTATTCTGCTTCTACAGACTTACACACAATATTAAGGGTGACTTAGTGGCTTTGGGAGGAAGATCACTATGTAAAATAGTCTTTGTGCTAAGCAGAAATGTAGCAAAAAAAAAAAAAGTTTACCTCTCCAAAGCCCATAGCTCACGACCTTGTACACAGATGCCCTTTTAAGTCATTAGCGAAATTCCAGTGAAGTTATTAAAAGGCTGCTGTGCTCCTTAGTGAAGCAGGATTAACTCATCAGACTAGACATCATCCACTGGGTCTCTGCCAATGTGCTTCCTCGAGCAGAACCAAACCGGCACGTGGAACCCTCCGTGGAGCTCGCGGAGCCCGTGCAAATCTCCCATTGCAGCAGAACAGCTCCAGTCTCAGGCTTTGCGCGGGTAGTACCACTAAATCACTGCATGCATCTGCCTATCAGGAATTACGTTAACATGAGATTGTCAGGCACAAGTAAAAGAATTAAAGGACTTCCCCAATTATCCACGTTTCTGCAGCTAATGGAGAGCACGCAGAGAGAGCAATAACAACATACTGTGGGATGCCTATGAGCAGAGTTTATGGGGCTGGACAAAGTGCAGTGTATAAACTTGTATTTCACTTCAGCAGCCTGTTTGGAGAAGCACTTTGCCCAACTCTTATAAAACTATTGTTTGTTTTTACAGTTATGGGATAGTCCTAACTGTGAAATATGTGTCCCGGCCAGCCCTTCCAACACCTCTTGCACGGAGATGTCAGGACATTTGGCTGATGCTGCCTGTTGGAACAAGGCAAGGAGCAACATAAAAGATGATGAAAGAAAAGCCCAATAAAGGAAGATTAATTTTGTGGTAGTCTTGTGCAATAAGAGGAAAAAAAGCTCTTTGTAGGGGGGGGAAAAAAAAAAGACTTTGTTATTGTTGGCAGAAGTTCTGCACATTTTGCTTATCAAATCGTTGTAGGGAGGGGATTATTTTATAGTTGCATAAAAGTTCCTTCCCTCCGTAAATGCCTGTGCTCTCCGGCTGTCTCCCTGCAGGCCGAGGGGCCTCTCTACAGGACTAGAGTCGCATTTTCCCCTCTCCGTTGAATCCTTCTACAGGACTCCCTGAGCCGCCGTTCCCTGCTGCTCCAGGCGCTGGTGCCCCCTGCAAGCCAGCGGGAGCAAGTGACGGATGCGGTGCCGGGTGGCCAGGGCCCAAAGGGGAAGGGATCAGGGTCGTGGCCCAGGTCCAGCTTCCAGGGCCGTGATCCGATGAGCGCTTAAGCTGGGATGAATCAGCACAGCCGCTGTCCCTTGCGGTGCCCGGCTGCTCTTCCCGGGGCTGTGGGATCCAGCTCCGCGTTGCTCCCTGCTCCCTGCTGAGCCCTTCCCAAGGCCTAGGGGAGCCCAGCAGGGTGGTCCCCCTCGCCCTTTGGATGAGCCGGGAGACAAGTCTGGAACTTGAACCAGGGCAGAGCCAGGATCCCCACGCAGGGTGATGGACCCCCATGGGGCATGACAGATACTGTGGAGGATGATGGACCCCACGGATGGGGTCACAGATCCCCATGGGGAGTGATGCCCCACAGGGAAGGTTACGGACCCACGAGCCCAGAGGGCAAGCGGTGGCTTCGCATGCTGCCCCCCGCGATCACAGTCGGGTTGTGAAGCCGCGTGGGATGTCGGGGGGCCGAGGTCACGCCGGCCCGCACCAACACACGCACAAACCCGAACACGCGCGACCGCTCGCGCGCGTCCCCTCCCCGCCAGGTGGCGCTGCCGCCCGCGCGCCCCGCCAGGCCCCGCCCCCTTTTCCCGCGCTCTGAGCACCGCCCCCCCGCTTTTCCCGCGCCCGCGGGTTCCCGCCGTCGTGCGGGGAGGGGGGTCCCCGCAGCAGCGTGATTAACCCCCCCATCCCCCCGGCCTTCCGTGACCCTCCCCTCCGGCTCCCTCCTGCGCTTGAGCCACGCGCTGCACCGGAGCGGAGAACCAGGGAGCAGGGAAGGGGCAGCCTTCCCACAAGGAGCCACGTGGAGACCAATCCTGAGCGCGGATGGGAATCCTGAGCGGGGCTTTAATGGCTGGAGCTTCGTGCATGGGCAGAGCAGGACCCTGTGCGTGTCCAAGCCCCTCCTGGGTCTGCACGAGGATGCCCGTTGCAGGGAGCAGGCGGAGGGAGAGCCGCTCACCTTGCACAAAATCCCATGGAAGGAAGGGGTCTGTGTCTGGCGTTGCACAGCTGAGAGCCTCCTCCTCCTCTCACAGCGATGGGAACCCACCTGGGCCCTGCATCACCTGATGCTGCTCCAGCAGCTGCCCCAAGGCACCCCCCAATCCACCCACCTCCTTCAGGAGCACCTGGGCGGCTTTCCAGGGTGCTCTGCTCCATGCAGAGTCCTCATGCATCCCATTGCAGGCATGGAGCCCTACATCCTCTCTTTGTGCGTGGCCCTGTGCCGAGGTTCCTCCTGCTGTTAGCTGTCCTTGGGGCTGGCGCGGGGGGAAGCGGAGCAGTTCTCCAGGCTCTTGGTGGGCGCTGGTGCCCCTGCCAAGCTCTCCTCGACTTTGACTTTCTTTCTTCCTTTGAGCAGCTTCTTCGATGCTGTTAGGAGGAAGAGCACAGGTGTTAACCACAGAGCCATGGATGTAGGTGCGCAGGGACAACATGGCCAAGTCCCAAAATATGGACCGTGTGGGAGGAAGCAAGCTCAGCAAAGGGGAGTTGAAGAGAAACCCTCTCGCATTGCGGTGGGAAGGTATTAAAGCACAAACCACGTGTGGAGGAGAAGCAGACAGAAACCCCCAACAAGGATGTGTTCCCACATCCCTTTCCCAGATCAGCAGGACTCGTTTTGGGGGGGATTTCCCCCCGTTCAGCGCATCGCAGTGAGGTCCATGATGTGAGCAGGGCTCTGCTTCTCCAGGCATCGCGGCAGGCCCGGACGAGGGCAGGGGCAGCTCTGCCTCATTAAACAAGCGCCCTTTGATGCCTACGCAAGAGCCCTCTCTGTCCTTCCCGTCGGTCAACACTGCCCTTTCTTTGCCGACTGCCACCACAGGATATTTCTGACAGGGCTGTATTTCAGGCTTGACAGGCACGTTGTTTTATCCTGGCCCTTATCGAGAACAACCTTTTGCTTATTCACCTGTAGGAAGCCAGGGTACAACATGTCCCATTGAAACCTCTACAGCCGCTCTTGGAAAAAAAATTGACAGAGTTGGCAAGAAACTTTCCTCCATGTGTCAATAAGTCCCTGCTGGGAATTTGGCTTTCTGCAATCCACACCTCTGTGGGATGGCTGAGCAAACATGAGGACTCAGACCCGTTCACATAAATGTCCGGAGCTCTACCAGAACAGAGTTAATCCCAAAATGGACTTCTCCTTCCTACCTTTTGTCCGGGCATCCTGTGCTCTTTTTCTCTTCTTTAGCAGTGCAGGAGCTCTGTCTTTGGCACAAGAATATTTCCCTTCAGCTTGGGCTTCTTGGGGGATGTTGTGTTCATATGGGGCAGCCACCTACACAGAGGAGAAGAGTGGTCAGTCTGGAAACGGGCAGTGGGAAAGGGGGTTGGCATCTCGTGTAGTAAGAGCCGTCGCTGCTGTCACCAGTGAGTCCCTCCTACATCTCACATTGCCTCCCAGCACAGGGCTCCTGACCCAAAGCACTGCCAGCCCAGAGGCAGTTGAAGCCATGGGGCTGAGCAGAGCCAACCAACCTCGCTGTCCGTCGTGTCGGGCTCCTCCGAGTCCTGCTTCCCAGAGTCGGCATCATCATCATCTAAGGAAACGCAAAAGGAAGGGGTTTTTATGGCAGATGCGGAGTCTGGTGGGCAATACCACAATCCAGGGCTTTGCCACCAGGTGCCTGCACTGGGACACCTGGAAGTCCCCAGGTGGCACGGGCTGCAAGGGTTGGAATAGCCATTGCCAAAGTTTCCTCCTGGTCCCGTTTAGTAGGGAACTGGCGCCGGAGGAGAGGAGCGAGAGGCAGGCGCTGCCTGCGTGCCCGGCAGAAGGGTTTTGCTGCACACAGGCCCTGGGGCTAGGAAGGGCAGGCAGGGAGCTGCGCGCCCCAGGCACGCGCTAACGCGGCACCTGCCCGCACCAAAACACACTGAGCCCTCCTGCTGCCTCGTGCCACCACGCTGAGGGTCCCGCTGCGCCCCTGTCCCAGGCCTAGGCAGGGTGGGACAGTCAGCAGAGCCGCCTTCCTCCAGAAAAGCCCTTGCCTGGAGCCCTCGTCCGTGTTTCGGACCCTCCCGGAGCTGCAGAACCTGCTCCTGTCCTCGCTTTGTCCTGCTGGGGTTAAGGTTCACTGGAAAATGAGAAGTATTGGGGTATTGTTTCCTGGGCTTTGTGTCAACCTTCAAGTGAGAACTGAAGAAAGTCCTGTATTTTCCCACACCCAGAATGTAATCGGTTGAAATTCTTGTGCCATGATGATATCTCCTTAACATGTAAATCACAGAGGACTCCCCTCCACTTTTTTTTTTTCCCCTCCACCGTTTAAAATCCTGCTCTGGAGAGTGTTCCCAAACCACTCCGACACACCCAGACCAACTAATCCGGGCGAGCTCAACTTTCTGGCCAAGCCAGTAGGGCTGGTAGGGAGCAGCCCTCCCAGGACGTGCTTCTCCCTGCGCTGCTCATGGCTACGGCCTGGCATGGCCAGGGGACACCCGCCTCCCACACATGTCCCACTCGGGCAGCCCTGTGTGTCCTCAGCTCTTCGCTTTGGGACAGGAATGGGTTTTAACGATGGGTGGAGCAGGGAGATTGGAGGAGCACAGGCCCTCCTAGCTCTTGGAGACAGGAGCATCCATCGCTCCCCACTCAACCTTGTGCCCTTGCCAACTTGGGCACACTTTGGAGAAAAGGGGATGGGACGGGTGGCTCTTCTCTGTGCAATCCTGCAAATGTCCAGCTTTTTGGCTCCTTGAGCCTCTGCCCACCCAATGGGTGAGTGGAGGGCACAGGCTGCTCTGTGGGGCTTGCAAGGTGAGCCAGGATGGAGCAGAAAATGCTGGGGGCAGGTGCACCTGGAAGGGGTTCCTTACTGTTTAGCAATTCCTTTGGGCAGCAGGAATTGCAGGTGTTTGAAGAGTCTAGCACAGAGTTTCCTCCTGTGGGTCACCTTGACACAACCCAAAATGCATTTTTGCTCTTGCCTTCTCAAATGTGGCATTTCCCTGGGGCTTTTTACCTGCTTCTTCCTTCCGTGCGTTCAGGGACAGCCTCCTCCTGGTCTCCACAAGGGCCTCAGGGTCACTTGATGTCAACTTGCTTGTAGGGGGCACCCGTGTGAAGGAGAGCTGAAAGGCACAGAGGGCAGCAGCCCCATAAACTCTTGCCATGGTCTTAGCTCCTAGAAACACGGCCCTCTGCCACCCCCGTGTGCTGCAGGGATGAGCACAGCAGGGACAGTTGGAGACGGCTGTGACCCGCTGCAGAACTGAGGGAGCTCTCTGCTTACTGCTACTCTAGCCTGCAAGAAAAACCTTTTGGACACAAGCGGGGAAGGGAGTTTCCAAGCTGTTCTTCACCTCAGCAAAAGAATATAAACTGTGCATGCGACTACTATAGTGAGCAAATATATCTGCAACAGCTTCATATGAGGCAAAGCCACTCGTGGGCCTTTTCAAGAACGACATTGATGGCCACTGTACCCCAGTACCCAATGCCAGACACCCTGGAGAGGGGCAGGGGATGGAGCTGGTGCCAGCGCAGGCTGTACTCACCACAGCTTCCTCCTCCTCCTCCTCTTCCTCCTCCTTGATGCCGCCAGGCTGGGCTCTGGCAGCTTGGAGGCGGCGGTAGGTGAGGCACAAGTCATCCCACTCTGCCCGGTGCCGCACACAGGAGCCCCGGGCTGCCGGGCTCTCCACAGGGTTCGGCCGCCCCCGGAGAGCCCCTGCCGTGTCCCTGCCACGGCCGGAGTCAGACAGGTCCAGCGGCATGTCCGCGCCATCATCCCGTGCCACCTCTGCCTTCCCACGGAGCTCGGAGCCATCCCGGCTCGGCCAAAGCTCTTCCTCGTCCTTCCCATCCACAGCGTCCTCCAGGAAGGAGCTCTCCTCTTTGCACCTGGCTGCACCGCTCCGCCACGGGCACCGCTCCGCAGGGCCGGGCTCGGCGTCGCCGTCCTCGCCGATGTGGCGGCCGTGCGGGCGCTGCTGCGCGAGGAGGTGCTGGAGCCGCTCGCGGGGCTTGAGCAAGCGGAGCTTCCCCTCCAGGGGCTGGTCCCGCACGTAAACCACGGCGGTGGGGAGCTTGAGCACGGCCGCGCGCTCTTCCCAGCCGTCGCGCGGCCTCCGGCTGCAGCCTCCAGCCTCTTTGGCCCTGAGGAAGCGGCTGGAGAAGCTGCCGTCCCCGTCAGACGGGGCGCAGCTCCGCGCCAGCCCCAGCTGGTGCAGGGGGAAGTGCTTGTTGAGGAGGCAGAGCTGCTCCGTCCTGGCCATCAGCTTTAGGTGTTCGTGGGATGGAACAAGCTTGGGGGAGTCTGGGTTGCTTGCTGTTGCATAACTAAAAGAAACAACAACAAAAAAAACATTTATTAGAGAGCTTTCATTTAACTGCCCAGCTTCTGCAGGTGATGCTCTTGGTGGCCCCTGAAGACCTCCAGAACAGTGTCAACCCATTGGTGACCAATTTGTCCTCCCCTGATCTCACCACTGGGAGATTTTTCCAGGCCTGCTAGCAGGGCCAGCATGGGGAGCCCATACAAACCCAGTCACTGCTCTTGTTTATTTGGCAGCTTCCATGGGCATGAGCACTGGGACTGCAGAGCTATTCCTGCTCTGGGGAACTTGCTGTCTCTACAGGTGAACTCACTGGCTTTGCTTAGCGCCCTGCTTCTGAAATCAGCAGGAAGGAGAAGCCCTGGAAAGTGCTGAGCCCCGCAGAAGAGCCCATTAGAATAGATAAGGAGCAGTAGGAATTGCTGCCTGCTGCTGAAGTCATCTCTGGGCTCTTCTGCGGGCTGGAGATCGGGGCAGCTGGTTCACTTTCCGGTTCTGCCTGATGCAGAGACGGTTCCCGTAGGGCTGGATTCCAGTCGGTTTTGCTGGTGTGAACTGGGAGAGCCATCCCCCCATCCTCGGGGCTGTGGGCAGTACAAGAAGTCTGGAGAAGGTGGGTGGTTACAGCAAGAACTGGCCATCTCGTCACAGTCTGCTCAGTGACATTTCCAGCCCGGCTTGCCAGATCCAGCATTTCCACCCAACCTTCATTATTCGCTGGGATGAGTGAGAGTGGCCACAGCCTGATAGGGTGACAGGAAGATCTAGCTAGTGGTGGGGAAAGAAACTCCCCGTATGGAATGAGGAAGACGACGGTGGCTATTGGGAGATCAGATCTACGCAAGCGCTCCGAGAGCTGCGACAGGGTAACTCACGCCTCGAGGCCAGGGCTGTGCTCGCGCTCCGCTGGGAGAGGGGTCTTCCTCGCTGATGGGGACAGGGCAGTTCTTGGAGGACTTCTTGGACTTCTTTCCAGGGGACATGGTCTGGAGCCAGGTCTCACCAAGGCAATGGTTCCGTGTAGCTGGTTGGAGATCCTCTGGGATGTCTGTGGCAGGGGGAAAGAGTCCGTGTGAGCCTTTCTGCTGTGCCCCTTGGATCGAGCAGCCCCCAGAGCAATGCCGAGAACCTCACGAGCAGGGACAGGGCTCCTCACCACTGCAAATGGGAAGGACAGCTCCCAGGTGCTCTATAGGAAAGACTTCAGAGCATCTCTTTTTTGAAATCAATTTTTACCCCACGAGTGATAAGTAGTAATTTGATTCAATTCCAACCAGCAGCTAAACAATATTTGTATTTGGTTTCCCAGAAAAGTTCCCCTTCATGTTTTCCAATGGGATCTACATTATTATTATTATTTATGGTTGCTCCAGTGTATGCCCCAGGAGGTCCACGAGCCTTCTCAGGTCAAGCCATGATTTAGTAACTTGTACAGGATAAGACCCTGCAAATTTCTAGATGCCTTTTCAGGCCGCTAAGCTTTATTCATGTGAGTTCCTACCATACCTTTATTTAATGGGTATATTTCCAGAGGAGGCCCAAGCTGCAAGGGCAGGACATCATGATCTTTATCTGTTGTCATGCAAGGCTCGGAACAAGTTCTGACTTGACATTTGCTAGTAGGCAGGGAAAAGTCACCAGCCTTCACTGGTGACACTAGTCATCCTCACAGCTGGCTGCAGCCTCACCAAAGCCCCTTTTACCTGCTCTTTCAAGTTTTCTGTGGATTCAGGTAAGTGAATCCGGTGCCAGAACGGAACCATGCACATGCGTGTGGATGTGGCTCCAGTTCCCACAGCCAGGAATGCTGCTCCAGGTCTGGAAGTCTCAGGGCCTAGTGCCCAGTCTTTCAGTGCCCAATTCCTTCACCTTCTAGGTGCCTTTTGGTCATTCACTACCCTAACTCCACCCGCTTTGATCTGGCAAAGGTGGCCGAAGTGATGGGGAAAAAGCCTGAAAACATTAGGCAAGTGCTGGCCGCTCTCACCAGTTCTGCAAGGCCGGTTTCTTGGAGGACGGTGCTTGGGGAGGTCCTGCTGCTTGGTGAGTTTCGTGGTCCTGTAGACTTTTCTGCAGACAAAGACACAAGCAGTGACCGTGACGGCCCCACAGGATGGCTCCCAATTGCCCCACATTCTTCTCCCACATGCCAGTCTCACAGCTGCTGCTGATGGTGGCATGGAAACCCTGAACACCCTGGCAGGCATCGAGCATTTTCTAGGGAAGCTTTCTTGCCAATTTTGGGCTGAGATTTCTGCCCGACTCAAGCCAGCACCAGAATTAATGTATCCTCTATTGCACAGGGGGTGGGCAGCAAGGCAAACAGTTTTTGCACCAAAAGGGTAGTGGGTCCACACTTGCATTACATTTTTCTTACAGTAGTGGCACCCAGGCATCTCCAAGGGCTGTTTGCCCTAAAACAGAGCAGTGTGTTTATCTCTTGACACGCAGTTTCCCACACAGCGGCTCTTCTGACTACAGCCATCTCTACAGAACCTTCCAAAAACTTGGTCTCTGCTTCCCCTCCGCTCTCACCTTCTGCCAGCTCGAGGCCGGGCACATCATGGTGCACATCATGGTGCACATCATGGTTCTCCTCTTCAGCACCTCCCCGAGGTGCTTTGTCACTGCCAGGAGTCCTGCTCCCTGGGGACAGCAAAGCCAAGGGGGAGCTGGGGCTGGAGCTGCTTTCTCTGGAGACGACTCCTGGGTGCTTTATCCTGTCCCTGTTGAAAGGAGAGGGGCACAAATGACTGAAGAGGCAGGAGAAGGAGAGTGCCCCTTTGAGACACGGAACTGTGAGCTCTGAGGTATAGAGCCTGATGAATATATAGATATCCAACTCCAGCTATTGCAGAAGTTTGGTGAGGAATGGTCTGTCTCTGGCTGGGCTTTTTAGCCTGATGGAGTAGGGTGGATTTATCACACGGATTTGGGGACAGTCATCCTCTACCATTTCCAGGCAATGGGCCTGATGCTCTCAGTGAGTATGAGGGACTTGCTGTGAGACTCGAAACCCTATGCCCACCGTAAGTACTCCCTGATGGAGACCCCCCTGTTTTTGGCTGAAAATATCTGTTGAGCAGCACAGGGAAGAGTAGAGCAGGAATGCTGAGGGCTCAGAGAACCTCACCAGATCTAGGGCTAGGAAAATCCTATGGCCTTGGAAGGCATTGGGACATAAAAGTGAGAGTTTCTCTTTAAACAGATGGGGCTTTCTGATCTCCAAAGAAAACACATTTCCAAACTAATCCCTTGGTGCTAATTCCTCTGGACTTTAAACCCTTGAGGAATGAGCTGATTTGTATATATTGGCTAGTGTGACAGGTTACTTGGCTTTCACCGCAGCACTCTGCAAAGATACTAACCTGTTGGAGCAAATCACTTCTCCCTCTTTACCTTGGCTCAGTCCTTTCCTTGCTTGTAGCTCTTCCACACAACGCAACCTGTTTCCTGCTCTACTGACTCAGGCACCTGCCTCTGCAAAGGGTCCCACACACATGCAGAGCCCCTTGACTTTGCAAAGAGGTGCTGGGTATTGCTAGGGGTCTATCCTGTTCATGCTGCTGGCATGGAAAAGCTGTGAAATCCTACAGCGAAGGCGGTGGCCAAGCAGACCCGTTTCACTTCCCATGATAGCCCACCATGGGTGGGCTAATGGGAAATGCAGGACCAGAAAACACCCGCATCTTTCCTGGACACCCCTGCCCTTCTCATCCCACTACATCCTGCCTCAATCATGCCTTGCTCCAAAGAACCCACAGATTAAATCCTTAGGTGCAGGTGACCCGGGGAGTGAGCAGATGTCAGAAGAAATTTCGATCATTAGAGGTGTTCTGGTGTCTGTTTTCTACTGGAACCTGTGAGAGCCAGACACTAAAACACCTCTGAGGATGCTGTGGTTGGACCATAACCCTGCTGAGCTATAGGAAAGCCTCTAGCCAGACCAACATGCCACGTGAAGAATTAAACCCAGAGGAGCTTACTCCAGGCTTCGGAGCCTCTTCAGGTCTTCCTTGAGAGTTTTGTTCTCTTCCTTCAGGCGGTTCATTTCGTTAGCTGCAGAGAGAGGCAAGGGGTTAAGGTGGTGCCAGGGGATGCTGGAGCTCCCCATAGGCTGCTGTGGTGCCGTGCCAGGGAGAGGGGACCACAGCAGACCTCGTCTGGCTTTCCTTCCTTCTCCAAAATGTGCTGGGTGCTGAGAATAGAAGGAAGCAGCTGTCTGACCAGAGCTTGGCCAGGACCAGAAGTCTCTTAGACCTCCTTTGTTCCTGGAGAGAGTGTGACAGTGACAGGTGACCAGGGAAGACATGGCACAGCAGGAGCAATGCAGCCAGCATTGCCTTTCCACCACATTACAGCTAGAAAGCAGCACTCTGGAAAGCAGGAGGGACAGCACGGGGTGGGATAAACAGCCCGGCCAAGCTGCCACTGAGCCCTCCCCGCTGCCAGGGCTCCTTCCCAATCCTCTGCCCATGGGAAAACATCTCCCTTCCTGACCAGGGAAAGGGCTTAGAGAACCAAAGTTGAGCTCGGAGCAGACCTCAGTACGTACTGAGGATGAAGATGTGCTGCAGGCTCTGGAAATGGGACGTCTCGTACTCATTCTGCTTCTTTTTCGCCAGCTCCTGGGTGACCATGCATCTGTCGCAGAGACCCGCGCGCAGCCTGGGGGCAGAGCCAAGACCTGGGTTATCCGAGACCTGGCACCCTGATGTCACCCTCGCCACGGCGCACAGCCACCCCATGTCCTGCCATGGTGAGGGGACATTGCCATCCATGCAGCCCAGCCCCTGAGTCCCCCATATCCAATCCTACCACCACTCATTTTTTGGGAACACCTTTGCATTTGCTGGTATGGGAGCTGGCATCCCCTGGTGATGAGAAAAGACCCTTCCATGCTGCAGCTCACTGCTGGGATACCCTGAAAAATCAGGCTGTTCTTGCAGGAGGGGGCACTCACCACCCCCAAACAGTGCTTTCTTCAAAAAGAAATCTCACCTGTTTTCTAATACTTTTACATTTTCCTTAAGGACCTTCTGCTGCTCCCTTAACTGGTGATTTTTTGCAAACAGCTCTTCAATCCGCTGGGCATCACTGATATGAGAGACAGCACAGAGCAAGAAAACAAAAAAAAAGGTTACTGGTTTTCCCCAGAGCCTGTGGCTTTATCCCTGGGCACTGCTCACAGGAGGGATTTCTCCTCTGCATTGCTTTGCTGCTGCACTGAAGGACTACAGGTCTGGGGTGCAGGAATGCAGGAACGCCGGGATGCAGGAGTGCTGGGATGCCAGCTGGCAGACAAGGACTAGTGCAAGGAAAGCCCTGCTCAGCCCTGGAGGAAATGCAGGGGAGGAAGAGGAAGCCAGTTTGTGTGGGCACTGGTGAGGGCACTCGTGGTTTGGTGGGATTTCATCTAAGTCACTCCTCAGCCCTTGTTCTAGGAATAACCAAACTGTCTCAGGGAAAACATCGCCCCAAGCTGTGTCCATACATGGCAATGCCCAAGCTAAGCCGAGCAACACTTTCCAAAGCTCTTGGCACTTTTGCAGGCACCTCAAGGCACAGAAGCTTCTAGGAAGGTCTTAAAATACCATGGAGCCACCTCTCGCCCACCCACAGCACATGTGGAGCCCGTGTCACTCACCGGCATTTCTCCGTCGTCAGCTCCGTTAGCTTTGTTTGCAGACCTGGAATGAGGAGCAGAGTCTGAGAACTGGGCGTTTATTGCAGATCCTGAGGTGGTTTGGAAGCAAAAATGTAGCAGCCTGACTTCAGGAGGGGGCATCACTTTAAGTAAGTGGCATCAATTTCCAGACCCTATTCCTTATTTGCCTGTGTTAAATGACAGCAGCTTAACAGAATGGGAAAAGTTGTGCCAAATGTGAGGACATTTTGTATTTTCATGATTTAATGTGTTTACACTCCACCCTCGCAGTCTGTTCCGTTTTACTTCTAGTTACACCACGCATTTCCCAGGTGGGCAGTATTTTATAATTCTTGGGACTGCAAAGCATCCCGGAGAATATTTACAGCTCAACAAGAACTGCTTTCACTGATGGATCTGCAGACATTAGGTTCTGCCAGCTCTGTTTTATGCAAAATAGCTGCAAGCGTGCACTTTAAATTGCTCAACAGCTTCCTCTGTGCTCTCCCATGGCCTAAAATTACACAAGACAAGAATGAATTCATAAGCCCGAATCCAGCGAAAGCGCTGCTGTTGTGCTCATAATATTAATACTGGGAATTATTCTAATAGGAAAACAATTGGATTTGGCATTTGTTTGCTTAACTTAATGGTCCTGATTTTAGTAATGTATGACTTGGCAACTCCCTCGGGGACTGAACTATCCATCCTTATTCTGCAGTTTACTTTAGCAGAGGCTCGGAGCCCTGCTCCTTCTGCCTTGCAGGTTATTGCAGCTTCTCACTTCCTCACATTCAGTATTTACTAATCGTCCAAGGCCCCATGGCCTCGGCCCCAGGTGCAGCCGTGATCCCTGAGGACTTTCCCAGGCTGCTGGGTGAGCTCAGGCAATAGCAGCACTTGGGAGTTTGGTTTTATCATGGATATGGTAGCAGGGCAGGAAAGGGTCAAATCCTCTGTGATTAACTCCAAGCGATCCCCACAGTCACTGAGCCTCCCTGGGGACCACAAAATCAGGCATAAAAACAGGCTCTTTCCTCCCTTCCTCCTTATAGCCCCAAGAGGCGCTGATTTTCTCCATGAACCTCAGCCTCCACCTGAACGATGGGTCAAGGACATCAAGGTGCCATGAGCCTTTCCATTCCCATGGACCCAGTGCCCCTGCTTCTCATGTCCCTTACCTTGGACCTCCTTCTCATGGATTTCCTTGAGCTTATTCAGGAACTCTGCAAAGCTCTCCGTGCTCATGTTCAGGGCTGTGCCGATGCTCTGCTTGCACCTCCTTTCCTTCTAAATCATTTGGCTTCTAGTCTAGAGGACACACACACAGAAAGCCTCCAGTAAAACAGAAGTGCCCGAGTATTTTGGGTACATGGTGTTTTGCAAAGTCTTAGGACAAGGGAGAGTTGCTGCGGTAGAGAAGGCAAAAAACATTTGCAGAACTAAACTGAAAAAGGAGAACAACAAGTAGCATGCTTGTGCAGAGACAGATTTTCGAACCTGTGCAGCTTGCGCAAAGGTGGCACATGGTGCCCCACAGCCTGGCCAGCATCGTCCGCGCTCCGTGGAATGCAACTCCGAACCCTCGGGAATCACAAACTCGGAGTGTATTAGCCCTGTTGTGCGGATGAGTCTGGGGACGGGGAGCACCCTTGGGTGCTCAGCCTGCCCTGGGGCGCTCCCAGCTCTGGAGCCCCCGTTGGAGCTCCCAGCACCCTGTGCTCGCTCAGCTCCGGCGGCAGCGCCCCGCGGTCCTTGGGGGTGGGCAACACACTCCGCTTCCCAGAAACAGCCGGCTGCTTCCTTCCCCATTGCAAACCCTCCAGATACCGGACAGGCAGACAGCGACCCGGGACACATCCAGCACCATCCACTGCACAACGCACCACAAAAGCAACCCCCGCCCCAAATGATTCCACTTCTAAAATTGTACTTTAAACTCATCATTTTTGGCCAGTGGAGATTAACAGGCAAGAGAGGCCACCGACGGCCCCTCAGTGCCTCTGCAAAGGGATCAGAGAGGTGGCAGGAGGACTCTGCAGCAGCTGTTGCAGCCCCAGCGCTGCTCGCTTGCCCGTGCGCTGCTCTCTGCATGCAGAGCGGAGGAGCGCCCCGCTGCTGCATATGCAAAACGTGGGCACGTGGAGCTGCGAGGAGAACCTTTCCCCTAAAGGGTGTCATTTTATAAAGAAATGAGGCACGCGCAGGCGAGCCCTGGCAGTGGGTGCTGCTCGCTCGCTCTGAGCGCACTCCGAGCAGTGAAATAGCAACCTGGTAAACGCAGCACTGGCCAAGAGAACAGGAGCTTGCAACTGACATCCCAGCTGCAAAAACTCATTGCAAAGGAGTTTCACCTTGTACAAATGGAGTAGAAAATTCCTCACCTTAGGAAACAAGCCAAAAGAAACCCATCGTGCCTGCTTCCCGGGACACCAACAGCGTTGCAGTGCTGGCTGATGCCTTGCGGCGAGCGGAGCGCGGCCGGCGCCGCATGTCGCGGCTCGCAGGGCGAAGCCGACGTGAAATGGCATTAGGAACTGATCTCCCAGCTCGGCCTCGGGAGCTGTGGTTTAATAATGAGCCAGGAGCAATAATTCCTGGCTCCACTCCAAGCACTCAGCAGGAAGCACCCTCGGAGCCGGCAGCCGCCTTGGCACTCGCACACCCAGGCGTGGGGATGCGCTTCCAGGGATTGCTGCATCCCAGCTTTGCAGAGACACTCACAGGGGCAGCAACCCCCCAGGATACGGGCAAGAGCCCCTAGGAGCCTCTCCAACAGGTCCGGATTTGGCAACCACAACTGGGTTTGGAATAGAGGAAGCAGCTCCACACCCAGAGCTTCCCAGTGCAGCTGCAGCCTGGGTCAGGGCTGATCTACAACCTGCATTTCCCTCCTCAGAAAAGAAGGAAGCCGGGCTCTGCCTGTGGTTTTTATCCAGGCCCTCCAGGTGTGAGAGGCCATTGCAATTTCTGGTGCTTTCCCCAAAGAGCAGCACCTGCTCTCTCCCGCAGGTGGGATGCTGCCTCCTGACAAGGAGCTCACAGCTCCTCTGTAGACCCCCCCCCCAAAATAAGGGAGAAACACAAATACTGCATGAGCATCGGTCCCTTGGCTGCCCCATCCGTGGCACTGCTTCCTTCCAAAAAAAGAAAAAGAAAAAAAAAATGCATCTTATTACCTAAATAATCTTAAGTAATTAAGAAAAAAAAAAAAGAAAAAAAGAAATTGTAAGTTTCTAAGGTCCTAACATGGTAGGATCAGCCAAGCTTAATGGGTTTACTCTCCAACATTCCCCAGTTGCCAGGGCAGGGGTTCCTCCGCTCTGGACGAGCTCGGTGCCACGCTCCCTTGGCCGTGTTATTGCTGGGCAGGATTGCTCTCAGCAGCCGAACTTCGTTTTCCTGGTGACCCCTCCGTGTTCCCGGTCTAATTTTAGACCCATCACTTGAATTTACACTCAGAAAGGCTGGCAGATCAGTCATGGAAAATCTCCCGTGCCAATAGCATTTTGCAGGCCAAAGCCAAGCTTCTCTGCTTTCCCAGTGCTCCGTGCACTTGGCAGCTTTGGAGCTTTCTCTTTCTTTTTTTCTTTTCTGGACATTTATTTATTTCACGGCTGACTTCGCTTGGCACAGGCTGGCCCGAAACAGCCCCCACTTGCTCTCCTCGGAGCTGGTTGGAAAGGGGCAAAAATCCCCCTCAGCCGGGGGAGAGAATTGGCTCCAGCCTTCCCAAGGAGAGGGATTTTCTACTTCCTCCTCCTCACAGAGCCGCAATGCCACCCTGGAGCAGGGGGCACATCTGCGCGCAGGCACCAGGAGCCGGAAAATGATAAAACCAGTCACTTATCTGCCCGTGCATCTCGGGATAACCGCAGCTTGGGTAAACATTACTTAATTAGCGCCTCAAAATGCTCTGGGAAGTGGGTAATGAAGCTCTATCGCGTTTTCCCGGCATTTTAATTGAGAAGTGGTGCAGCGAAGGGAATAGCTCAAGGCAGCGCGTGCAGGGCAGGGCGCGGAGCTGCCAGCCCCAAATCCGTCACCTCCCGCCTGCCCTTTCCCTGGGCTCCGGAAGGGACCGGGAAGTCGGGTTCCCGGCACTGAGAGCAGTGCGGGGTCGGGATGAAGGATGCTGGGGACTAAATCCCCTAACGCTCCATGGTTTAGTCATCCCTGCAACTCACAAGGAAGCAGGAGGGAGGTCCAGGATGGTCTAGGTTGGGTTTAGAGTGGTGCTACCACAGCCTCATGGTGGCATTTGCAGGACATTCCCCGTCGTGGGACCATCGCGTTCAGAGGGGACCAGGTGATGGGCACGGTCCAACCCACGAGGACAAAGTCCCAGTGCCAGATGGCAGTGCAGGGTGGTTACAGCCTTGCTCCTGCCACCATCCCAGCATTGCTGTCAGTGGGAAGTGGGGTAGGGAGGTGACAAACCCTCTGCATCCCGGGAGCATTGCTCCCCATGGCAAGCGGGCCCTTGGAGCGCTGGGAAGCTCCAGGATTGCCACGTCTGCCCTGGGTGAAAGGGACTGGCCACAGGTGCCATTTCTTTGCATTTGGGGTTGCATTTGGGGTATTTTGGGTTCCAATGCTGTCACATTGCCCTTCAGCAGGACAGACATGTCCCCATCTCAGGACTCAGCCCTGTCCCCACCCACCCCCCTGCTTCTCGTGGGAGCAACCAGCCATCCACGCACCGACTGCGACAGATCCCGCCCTGGGAATCCCACCTTCCTCCCACAAACCCGGGCAGCGGGAATGCGAGCAAGGCCACCGCGCGCTCGCCCTGCCCGCCCATCACGGCGCGACCGGACCCGGCTCCGGCACCAGCGGCAGCTCCACCCCACGCGCTCAGGGGCATTTTTGGGGACCCCCCCGCTCTCTGCACGCGCGTGGGGCTCCCTGCCCGCCCAGGGCAGGTCGCGGTGGGGCCGGGACGGGCAGGGAGCCGTGCGGGGCTCACCTGGGGCTGCCGCCGCCGCGCGCTCCGCTCCGCTCCGCTCGCTCCCGCCGCTCCGCTCGCTCCCGCCGCGCTCTGGGGCGCAGCAGCAGGACCGAGCCGTGTGGGTGAACTTGCACAGACAATATGCCATAATTTTTTTTTTCCCCTTTGCAGTCCGACTGGCTTTACTGGTTTGCGATTCTTTGCCCCGGCAGCAGAAAGGAGGCACAGCTCGGCGCGAGCTGCCCGACGGGTTCTGCTCCAGCTCCGAAAGCGGCAGGACCGGTAGGGTTTGAGCCCAGATAGAGATTTGATTGTTTTCCTGTAATTACAGCTCGACCTGTGCTGTTGGTTGGAGTCAATCGCATTAGCAAACAGGCCCATCTGAATAATTCACCCACCACCGAGATGGGAATTATTTCTTTTTATGTAACATAGCTATTTTAGAAAGGAAAAGAAAATAAAACAGGACAGGGGCAATCCACTGAACCACTGTTGCTCTTCGTGGGCATTGATGGGTAACGCTGCTGTTTCTGATACCAACAGGCCCTGATGAGCCTTGATTTCCGCACACATCGCACAACATCCACAGCTCTTGGTTCACATGGATTCCTTGTGATGCCGAATTCATGCAGCCTGCTGCTGGCACATGCTGGACTGCAGCCTGTGTCCCCGGAGTGCCACCCAGGGGCACGTTGCAGCAGAGGAGGATGCTTTGGGGACTGGCAAGAAGGGCAGGGTAGTTGGTGCTGATCCTGGCCGGCCGCCCCGGCATCCCTCCAAGCTCCAGCTGCTGACACAAGCAATTCCCAGCACCAAGCCCTGGGCCGGCAGAGCCGGAGGGAACGCGGACACGCTGGAGCCTTTGAAGTGCCGCTCTTTGAGCATTCCCTGGGAAAACGCCGGCGCTGGCTCCTCTGCCCATTGCTGCTGAGGTTTGGCAGGGACAGGAGCAGCTCCCAGGATGGGCTGTGGCGGGTACGCTCCAGAGTCACCGAGGATGGTGGTGACACAGAGCTGGCTGCCAAAGCAGCAAGGCTTAAAGGTTAGAAACACCAAATGTGTATTCCACAGGCGATGGATCGCGAGCCTGCTGGGGCTCAGCTCATGCAAGCCCGCTCCTGACCCGTGTCTGCAGCGGGCACTAGGTATGAACATGGGGACACCGCAGAGCCGGGTGCTCTGAGGACACCCTACAAGCACAACCCGCCAGCCCCGTGCTCAGGGACATCCGTGCGGGAATGCTGCGGAGCTGGCGCCGTTCCCGAGGACGCGGATCTCCAGCCGGAGCGGCTGCGGGGCTGCGCACAGCGGGCTGCCTCCAGCAGAGGCTGCTCGCCGGCTGCGCAAGGCGAGCGGCCGCCCGGCGCGCGCGGAGCTCGCTGCTCCCTCTCCCATCCGCGCCGAGGTGGGAAAGCTCTGGAAAAGCGCGGAGATGAGCCCAGGGCTCGCTGCACCGTGAGCTGGCGGCCGCCCGAGCTCGTGGAGGCAGCACGGCCCCTTCCCACCCGCTGTCCCGTCTCAGCGATGCCAACGTCCGGATCTGCCTGCGGGCCTGGAGTTGGAGTGAGCGAACGGCTGCAAAACGCTCTGCCCGGAAGATCATGGTTTTTTTTTCCCCCTTAGGAAATCACTGAACATTTGGACTTGCAGCAAAAGGGCACCATTGCTCAGATCTACACACTTGCACCAGCACAGCTATTCCTGCAAGGGCTGTTTGGAATAAGCAAATCTATATATGTCTTTATATATATATATCTATATATATGTACACACATATAGCCTTTAAGCAGGCCTTTTCTGACAAACAGTGTATCTAATAACACCAGGCTCCTCTCCTCTCCTCTCCTCTCCTCTCCTCTCCTCTCCTCTCCTCTCCTCTCCTCTCCTCTCCTCTCCTCTCCTCTCCTCTCCTCTCCTCTCCTCTCCTCTCCTCTCCTCTCCTCTCCTCTCCTCTCCTCTCCTCTCCTCTCCTCTCCTTTTCCCTCTTCAAAAGGCAATATATTGCCTGGATTCAGACAGAAGGGGGAGAAATTTCCCGCCCCAAACTCTCCTTCCCTTCCACCCTGCAGATTCTGCCTCGCACTGCTGATGTTTTGCCCTTAAGCTGCGATTTCTCCCTCGCTGCGAAGGAGAAGCAGATGAGCCCTTTGCATCTGAGCTCTGATTTCCTCCTGCTCCCGGGTGCACATCTGGGAGCATCCATCGAAGCAACTCTCATGGGAAATATCTCTCCCGGCTCCTTTGTTAGCAGAGTTTTCCCTGGAAATGCTTTTTCTTTGCAAACGAGGGACCCGAGTCTGAATGATGCAGAAAAAATGAAGGTTAAACCAGCTGCAAAGTGCCCAGAGTCGCTAATTTGGCATATTTTGCCTGCCAGTCTCCCCATAGCTGGTGATTTTCTTTAGGAGACAGTTTGCAGCTCTCCGGGGAGAAAAATCCCCCTCTGCCACGTGAGACTGCAAGGGGAAAACTATAAGATGTTTTCCACATCCTCCAAACCCAGCAGGTAAATAAAAAAGACTCAGTTCAAACAGGTGCCACACACATGCAAACTGCAGAGTTGATCCTGGCAACATTATTTTCTCCTTCTAGGGCCAAAATCTTTGGAAATGCCAGATTTGCCCTGGGGGCTAATTGATAATCGGTTGGATCCATCTGATGCAACACTTCAAAAGCAGCGATGCAGTGTTGCAATGCAGCAGCTCGCACTGCATTAGTGAGTGATTTATGTGCCTTGCTTGCAAGCATGAATAAGAGAGACCTCTGTGAAATTTCCTTCGCTAAGTGCGAAAGCTCCAATTGGGAATAGCATTCATTTGAACGGCCTCCTTTCCAGACCCAAGGAAGGGGTCCCATGTCCTCCCTGGCAAGGTTGATTTCCTATATAATTTTGGGGGTGTTTTAGCATGTTCTGTGCATTGCTTGTCAGGATGGGCATCCACACGGTGCTCCTGGCAGGAACACTTGGCTTTGTGCTTCCCGCTCACTTTCCAGGCTCTCTGCCTTGCTGTGGGGCAGCCCAGGAGCTGTCACCTCTCCACTATTTTTGCCTTTTTTTTCGCTTCCCTTCCCCGTGGCCCTCCCAAAATGGTCCGCATTTTTCACAAAACAATTTATTCCTGAGGCTGCCAAGGGCTTACCGGGTTCGGCACGCGTTCAGGCACGCTGCGCCTCGCGGCGTCGGCGTGGAGGCGTGCGTGGAGAGAGGGCAATGGATGGAAAGGGCTAGGAAAGGGCAATGGATGGAAAGGGCTAGGGAAGGGCTAGGAAAGGGCAATGGATGGAAAGGGCCAGGGAAGGGCTAGGAAAGGGCACTGGACAGGCCTCAAAGCGCTCAGCTCAGCGCCAGCCCCGCAGCACGAAGCCACGGAGCCGCCGCACGGATTTTGAGGAGTTTCGCGTCGATTTGGCTAGCGCTGGGGCTGCGTGCGCTGCTGGGCCAGCGGCAGTGAGCGATGAGCTGCGAGCGACGTCTTCATCGCGGCAGGAGGGACGGGGCTAAGTGGAACCATCCCGCGCTGAGGTCATTCCTCGCGCCGCTTCCCTCCTCCCCGGCGCTCCCCAAACGAGTTTGCGTGTGCGGAAACTGTGGGATTTCGCTTCGGATGTGGAGCGCGGAGATGGAGGCTCCGCGCTGGGAGCAGCAGCTTTCAAGCGCACCTCGAGAGGCGGCTCTACATGTCTTTTATCAGCACACAAGAGCTTGCAAAGATATCACTTCAAAGAAAACACGCTCTAAACACACCTTTAAAAGCCTTAAAGTGTAATTCCATAAATGTTTGTGTTACTTGGGCACTAGATAAAGCCAAGTGCTATTGCTGAGCAGAGGGCCGGGTCCGGGCGAAGCGCACGGTGTCTCTATCAGATGAATGGCTCACTCATTAACGCGGATCTCTATATACGAGCCCTCTCCTTCCTCCCTGATGCCTTCACCCTCATCTCTGCAGCGCTGGCTGTTGTCCTCTCGCCTGCCCCTCTGCCACCAGCAGGGCAGGGGTTGGGGTGGTGACATCTCGCTGAGCCAGGGCAGAAGTGGCTGCGTTTTGGCTAGCAAAGCACCAGGCCCATCAGGCAAGACCTGCGCTTCTCCAGCAAGTCCTTCCTTTCCCTGCACTCAGGAGATTTCCTGAAGCTCCAGCAGAACCGTCGCTTGGGCCAAGCAATAGTTGGCATTGGCTGTACAACCTATATATATATATATATATATGCATATGTATGTATATATTTGCTGGCCAGATGCCACCCTACACCCAAGCTGCACAAACTGCTATTCTTTACAGGGAAGGGGTTTTGTACCAGCGAGAAGTGCCTGGCCGGAGCCCATGGCAGGGAGGAAGATGGATGTGAGAACCCAGGTTTGTGAGCAATCGGAATGTAGAGTCAACAGGAGAAATATTCACGGTGGGAGAAATCCGGGCTTTCCTCCCCAGGAGATGCAGAGCTGGCCACACTGGTTCATTCCTGACCATTTCCCGAAATGCAACCACTGAAACAGTGCTGGAGTCTGGCAGGATCGAAGTCTCCATCCCTGATGGTTCTCCAAACGTCCCATTCCCAGAACCCTGTCCGGCTTCTGCAGCGCAGCAGGAATTTGGGAGCGTGGGCATGACAGATCGGCTGTGCAAACCCAGTCCCTGGCTGGTAAATAAAGGCTTAATCACCTACGTAATCTTTCCTAATTACCAAAGAAAAGCAACTGTTGCGAGCCCACCCAGGGGCTCTGATGTCCTTGTCAAACACTTCTCTCCATGCTGATTGATACTGGGTCCCCCACATTTAAAATGAAACGAGTTTGTTGAACAAATCCTGATGGGAATGGAAAGTCACCTGGGTCACACGTTTCTGGGCTCTATTCTGCAACCTTTGTGACCCATGGCTGTGAGTATCCCACTTGGATTTCTACTGGAGCTCTCCTGGGCTCACACCTGAGCAGCTAATGCAGCGAACCACGCGCTGCAGCTGCGTTTTCCAAGGTGGAAGAAGGTTAGAAAATGAACAAAACCATCCCTGAGCTCCAGTTCCTCACAGGGAACCCAATGGAAATCCAATTTATGTGTTACTGCAGCAAAGCAGGGGAATTAGTGATGCAAGCGAAGACCCTCTGGAGAAATATTTAGATTTTCCTGCTTTAAAAGTAATGTGGCCTGTGCAAGACACATTCCCTGCACCTCATCCCAAATGCTCCTGGTTTGCAATCAGAAGACAATGTTCTCCAAAATGCCAGTCCCAGGAGCTGATGCTCCTCTCCTTTCTGGCCAAGACATCCAGGTTTACTGCAGAGAAGTTACTTTTCTCTTTCCTCCTGCCTCGCTGGTATGCAGGACTCAAGTGCTCTATGCTAGTGCTGCTGCTGTCCCCTCAACGTCCCCTCAGCCCTTGGCAGGAACGAGGGAGATGTTTCTCCTCTTGGGTGATGTTTTTGCAGCAGGAATTGCCTCTTGTTTTACTGCTCCCTCGCAGTGCACTGTGCGTGCACTCTGGCACTGATAACTTTTCAGCTAGCAGCAGTATTAAATCATCACATAAAAACTAATGGTGGAGAGAGGCAGAAAATGTGATGATGATGATGATGATGAGGGCAGGATTTCGCAGTCGCAGCATGTGCCAGCCATCCCAGCTGCAGCTACTAGCCAGGCAGGGCTGCCGAATTTATCTGTGTGTTAATTAACATTTTGACTCATTAAATGTGGCTCACTGCAAAATGGCACTGATGGGAAGGCCGAACCAAAGGACATGTCCCTAAGATGCTCTCGTGGGCTGGATCTGTCCTCTCTGATCCCGTTTTTGGTGACATTGCAATGGCTGAGAAAGCTCCCGGAGGTCTGGCAGCTGGATTGTCCAGCCTTCCCACTTAAATACCTGGAAAACGTTGTACATCATCTCCTGGACGGCGTTACGTGGCATAAGGAGGTTATTGATAGAGAGATAGAGATGGGTACATTACTCATGTGTCGCCAAGTGCTGAATCACTTGGGTCACCTTATGAGATGTCATCTGTACCTGTCATATCTGTTCTAGAGAAGGAACATTTCCAGGGCATTTTAGGGAGCATTAATATCATTTATATGTATTGCTTCTTTTATCCCTTTGCATAAAAAGGCAGCTGGGTGTTTTTTTTGCCATGAATCTGGCCACCCAGGACTTGTAAGGAGAGAAGAGTTATAGCTGAGGCATTTCCGAAGTCTCTAAAAAGCACCTGCAATGTCTTCCTCATCCATCACTGCGATGTTATTTTAAGATCCAGCATCCTGGGACTTCCCAAGTCTCGGCTCTAGCGTTGCATATCCGCCGGTGATGCCTGGAGCTTCCCGTCCTGCCAATGAAGGACTCGTGTCCTTGACTGCCCCATGGATCACAGGTTGTCACCTGGACGGACAAAACGGTGCGCAAATCCTGCCCTTGGGAGACGTTGGATGAAGGTGTCCCACACTGCATCCCAACCAACACCGCATGGATCCTGTGGGCTCTCCTGCTTCCGAGTAATCTGTAAATACTGGAGAGCCTGATCCCTCCATTTGCACTGCAGCTAATTAATCCCTGCAATTAGAAAGTGCAACAGCTTCTCCATGGGTGCAATGAGCCTGGAAACAGCCAGACCTGGCTGTGTTGAACCAGGAGATGAGAATCCCACAATGAGAGTGATAGGGATGGTTCTTGGGGCACTTTAACACCTCTTCTTCTGGCCCTTAGAGAGAAGTGGGAATTACAGGGGCTCAAGAACACTAAAAAAGCTGATTGAAAAAGCATCAAGAAAAGCGGTGCTGAAGATCACACATTGGGGCTTATCGCATCCAGACTGCTCTGCCCAGCGCCCAGTGTCCAGCTTGAGAGCGATATTGCTTTGTCTCCACAAAAAAAAAAAAAAAAAGGAGGAAAAAAACAAAAAAGGAAGACCAGGCCGCCTGCTCTGCCAGCTGCACTGTACTTTTCAGAAGTGCATTGGGTCTTGGGAGAATGCATCAACATTTTGATACTTAGAAGAAAATAAAAATATTTGCACTCAGTTCATTTCTAGAGCACATAAAATACTCCCCCTTTGGGCATATCCAAGAAAAAGACTGGAAATAAAATATAAATTCTAAATAGCAGTAAAATGTTTATCGCTTTGGGGGTTATGAGTGTTCAGCTTTTATTACTATGAAAATCAATTTAGTGAACTTCGGTTTACTGCAAAATCAGAAAAAAAAAAAAAGTTAAACGTGAATTCATCTTGCACTCACGGGGCTTCTCCCAGGCCCTTCCTGGGCATCGGCAAGTGGGAAGCAGAGAGACGGATTCCCGCGGTGCCGTGCGTCCTGCTGCTCCTGGGAAAGCTGGGAATGGGCTCCCGTGTGCATTTTCCTTTTGGGGGTTTTTAAGGAAATGCCTGTTTTGTCAGCAGATCTCATGTATGGGGAAATCACAGCGCTGTGGAAAACTCAAGGGAAAAAAGTGGCAGAAAAGCCTTATTTTTTTACAAAAAAAAAGAAAAAAATCCCAGCAAGAGGAATTTGCAGCAGGAGGGCTTGGCCAGAGCCACAAACACCCACTGCAAATGTAGGGAGAGCAACGGGTTGGATGGAAGCGGATGGAGCGAAGGAGCCAGCCAAGAGCCGGGCACCCAGCGGACGCCGGGAAGGGGCCGGAGGCGCCGCTGGGAAAGCTGCTTCCCAGCCAGGTTCCCGGCCCTGGACACGGCTCCGCGCGCCGGCTGCTCCCGCGGGTTCCCCATACAAATGAGGTGCTGCTGGAGCGGCCAGCGCCGGCTCCGGCCCCAGCGCCGGCGGCTCTTGCCAGGAGCTCAGATTTATGGGGGAGCCGCTGATACCGCGGCATAAACAGCCGGGCTCGGGGCGCCGCGGCCCGGCCGCGCGGATGCAAAAACCCACAGGAGTTTTTGCAAAAAAATACAAGAATAAAGATGGAAAGTGCTCTATGGTTTTTCCAAAGGTCGTCTGATAACCTTGTCAGGCCTAATTGTGCTGTAACTGAATCCCTCCCGCGCCGGAGCGGGACGGGAGGAATCAATTGCCGGCAAACAGCAAACAGTGAAAGGGGAGAGCTCACAAATAATTTATTGAAAATGTGCACGAAGGACAGGGTTCATCTTCATTTCCTAAAAGAATTATGAAAAGGCAAAAAAAGTTTTCCCCATTTGCAAGCTGGCAAACAGGAGAGAAGTGGAGAGGTGTGAAACAGCAGTGAATCATTTAGGAAGTGTGGGTGGGGATCCAGCAGGAACGTGATATCCCAGCTGCCGAAAAAGAAATCCCAAAGCAGTGATGCACAGCAGTAGGTTTTTGGTTGCAACAACTGAGTTTTGCATCCCTTGGAGACACTTTGGTCAACATTACCAGGAAGGTTGGAAAAATAACCTGGATTTCCCCCTGTGCTGGTGAAGTTTTCCCTGGAAAGGTTCTGGGTGCTTATCCATGGGCATGGCAAAGCTCATCCGCTTCCGAACTCCGAACATTTGGATGCCGCCTCCCTGGGCACCACTGAGGACGCACAAACTCGTGTCACTGCTCACTGGAGCCGGGCACGGCAGCCATCCCAGAGCTATTAGCCTGGCTGGAATATCGGCTATGAGAAGCCTCCTTGATCCAGTGGAATTTATATGGCAGCTAATGGGGACTGTAAACTGCCGTCACTCGGGATAACTCGATCCATGTTTCTTTGGAGGAAGGGGGGAGCAGGGAGGAAGGTGCCCCGGGATGGACACGAGTTGCTGTACAACAGTTTTAAGGCACTGCTGTCTGCTGGCATATCACAGATAATAAAAATATGTTTTAATTTAACATATAAGGATACAGTGTCAAAATAAAATGTCACAAGGACAAGTAGGGAACATAAAAAAGTCAGAGCCCATGCAGTGAGCATCAGCTGCACATCATAAAGATACATTAATGGTATATTTCTTTAAAAGAAATTTTCATACTTGGGGGTTTTATGAGAAATAAGAGTTTAAAATATTAAAAGTGGACATTTTATGATTGGAGGGGAAAGAAATGCTCAGATTAAGGTGACACGAGCAGCAGGAGGGCAAGTGCAAAGCGCTCCCAGCTCTGGGCCTGGCAGCACTGCAGAGCTGGGCTGGGAACTCTCCCCTCTGACCTCTCGCATCCATGCAAAAAAAAAACGGGATTTTTTTTCCTTTTTTTTTTTTTTTTTTTCCATGGAAACAGAACCAGGACAGGGGTGACAGATATATAGGCACAGAGTCACCTTTTATTGTAAAGCAGCAGGAAACCCAGTTAAAACAGACCTGCTTGCGTGCCGAGGACTGGAACGGCTCTGATGCAAGGGAAGGTGCTTTGCCCGGTGATGAGGATGCCCGGGAGTGGTTCAGTCCCTCATTCCTTGGCACTTGCCACATGGATACTCGGCAGTGCTGGGATATGATCCAAATGCAAAGCGCGATGTGCAGAGAGCCTGGCGCAACCATCGGCCCGTCAGGCTGGGAACTGCAGCTCCAGGTCATCCCAACCTGTTGCCAATAGGAAGGCACTTCCCGCCAAATGCAAAGGCTAATGACACTGGTTTGGATGCCATAAATATTAATGCGAATTATATTTGTACACTGTAACTACACCTGGTGCAGTGCAGTTGTACAAAAGCAGCAATTATGAGCATTGCTTCGGCTAATCTGTTAGCAGGAATGTCCTTAAAATTAAAAATAAACCAACAAACCCTCTTGCCTTGCTCTTAGGGCCTCATAGAAGCACCTGAGCCTGCTTTACACCACTGGCATCGCGGTGAGGCTGGAGGTGACGTTGCTCCTGCCCGTGGTCCCTAAAACCTGTGTACCGTCACTACGCGGCTCAGAGCCTTGTGTGGTCCATTATATTTTATGCTAGTTTCCTAAACATTCACAGTTAAATAAACTATGATAACACTTCATAAACATTTTTCTAACATGCGGAATGTTTGACATGAATTTCAGCTATTTTAAAACTAATAAACAATTGTCAATCGGACATTGGATACTAAGCAGAAGCCACAACTGTTCTTAGGGAACATCAAAGGCATAATAAATATCTTATTTTTTTTTTCTTTTTCCAAGCCGGGCTTTTGTACTTTTGCATATGAGGCTCTGCAAGAGCACTGGGGCCATGTGCTATTGCTGGTCACGCTTGGGGCCATCGGCTGGGGTATTCGAGGAATTACCCTTGGGATTGCACTGAAGAAATTTCCTGGGATTTGGGGGAAAAAAAACCCAGGTGAGAGCTCTACTGGCTGCCAATGCACTTTTTTCCTTCTCAGGTGCCATGCTAAGTACCTTGCAAAGCCGGTCGCAGCCTCCTGGGTGTTGCAGAGCTGGCAGAAACACGTGTTCGGAGTGATATGATGTCAGGGGATGTTTTTTTTCTGAATGCCCTGGATTGGGGATAAAAAAAAAAAAAAAAAAGAGAGAGAGACTAATTCAGAATAGCAGCTCATCCAGCTGGGATAGCTCATCTCCTTCAATCCCTCCATCCACGGGAAGAGGAAGCTCTCATGGCACAGGGATCATTGGGCCACACGCCAAGACGGAGACTCCGGCACCACAACGGAGCCTCCGGCACCGCAACCCTCCTGTCCCGCCTCTTGCACCCATCAGGGCTGTGCATGGGGACAGGGGCAGGACCAGCCTCCATCCAGTGCTTTGCATTTGCTCCAGCCCTGTTCCATCCCTTTCCCGTGGTTTTTTTCCCTCCAGTCTTTCCCAGCGGCAGGAAAAAGCTGGTGAGCCACGGAGGAGCCAGTCTGGCTGCTTTTGGCGCTGGGGCAGATAAGTAAACACTCGCAGCTCTGACATAAATTACTTTAGTCCTTGACAGCAGGACACTGACCAGGGTCGCCTGATAAGGCACAGAAAGCCTTGCACGGCTCTCCATCCCGCACGGATATTTCACAATAAATGTCACCGGGAAAGAATAGACACTTCTGTAACCATTAGGCAGCTGCGTGTTCCTGTCACCTTGGGAAGTGGCGCTGGCAGCGCTGCCCCAGCCGCAGGAACCAGCTGCTAATCTGCCCCGACATCCTTTTTCACAGACAGGGTGTGAACGGGGCATCCCCAAAAGGAGATGGGGGAGATGGGGTTCAAAGAAGCCCCTGGGCAAACACCTCCCAGCTCAGTCACCTGTGGTCCAGGGGACCAGCAGGAGCCACCTCTGGTGGCTCTTCCCCCTCTCCTGCTCTTAGCAGCATCGCAGGTCCCCATGCACATTTCTGCAGCAAAACCTGGCAAATTTGGGTGCAAATCCCTGCAGTGCTGGCTCTGTTCTGGTAGACAGTTACATCCTGTGAGGCTTTACTGGACTGGCTTTTACACCGTGTCAATCACCCATGGGCAGCATCAGCCACATCTCCCAGCTATTCCTGCTCCCTTCACGTCCTGCAGCTCTCCTGCATGGCCTTTTACCACGGCTCCCTTTTATTCCTGCAGATATTAGGAAATCGGTGACGGAACATGCCTGGTTAACATCCAGCGGGTTGAGGATGCTCATTAAAAGGATAATTTCCCCCTTATCTAGCACCTCATCTCAGGAGGCGCATGCTCACCGCCCTCTCCGCTCGCCTGGCTCGCTGCCTCGCCTGCAGGAAAGAGCCCGGCAAATCCCGCGAGCCGAATCCTTCCTCGCAGCCCGACACTCAATATTTGATTTTGCTCCTCTGTTTGGCCTTTTAATGTGTCTCTGCTTATTTTTATAGGTTTCCCAATCCCCTCCCTGCCCAGAGTGTTTATAATTTTGGAAAGCCTTCTGTTTAGTGCCTGTAATACCCCTGACATCCCCTAACTGCAGCTGCCTTACGCTGCCCTCCTTTCTGCTGAGACTTAACCAGGATTTGTTTCGATACGAAACTGTCCAACTGTTTATGAAATCTCCTCCCCATTTATCTGCAAAAGATTTTTCGTCAGTTATAAAATCTCAATCAAAATTCTTCTGGGCGTTTTGCGTTCCCCTCCTAGGGCCGCTAAATCCTACTGCGATCCTCTTGGCTTGCCGCCCACAGAGGAGGCTGTGTCAGTTGCTCCATGTGCCTCAGGCCCCCGTTGGGCACCAGCACCATCCCCATTGCATCAAATTCCCTCCCTTTCCAAGCAGGGTGAAGCAATTCCATCCACTCCACGTGGGAAGATTGCTGCCCCTGCTACTTTTTCTAATATTACCCCACTGCAAGCTTCTTCTTTTAAGCTTTTCCGCCGCTCTCTTGCAAGCCAGGGCGAGTGCTCCATGTTGTTCCATCCAGTCGCACCTAGTTTTAAGCCTGTAACCTGCTAAATAACTCCCCTTCCACCTTGGTGTTTACATTCTTCAGATACTTTGCACGTCCCGGCTCCTCTGTCCCTTCTCTGGGTTAGACACAGCCTCTTTCATCTCCCGCCGGACCAGCTTCCCGGCCGGCTCGGAGCCCCCTGGACTCCAGCTCACCCAAGTTGATACCAGCAGGAATGGCACTTCCCACTAGTGCCAGGACATCTGATATAAATATATATAAAAATATAATTTTATATATATATATTTTTCCAGGAATAAGGAAAAAGAATTTTACCTATCTAGGAAAAAAAAACTCTCTGGAGTTCAGTCCGATGAGCAGCTGTCGACCTCTATTTACAAGAGGATAAAAACTCCTTAATGGCCTTCTGCATACACAAGGGTGTCACGGCAGGGTTGCGAATCCTCCAGAGGGTTTTACCCTCGGTGTCATTTGATTATGTATTTACATTAGCCAAGCAATGGCGAGACAGTAATTGGAGAAATGCAGCTATACACATGGGAGAGAAAAAAAAAATCCCCAAAAAACAGTGTTGCTTTAATATGTGATGTTTGCCCCAAACTAAGGTTACCCAAAGGAAACAGCCCACCTAATATACGCATATACTTCAAAGAGAAAATTAAAAGGGACAAAATCAACGGGAAAGGATGAAGAAACCCGGCAGGTCCTGATAAGCCCCTTCTGAGCCAATGTTCCCAGGTCGGAGTGGGAAAAAGGAGACAACAGGAGCGCGAGTCCCCGAGGCTGATAGCGGATTTTCCCCTGGCGAGACAGCAGGGCTTTAAAAAAGCCGTGTTGGAGCGTGGGATCATTGGACACCTTCCGATTCCTCCCGCGCCGCCAATCCTGGTGGTGGCGGCCGCCCTCTCCGCGGCGTCTGCCGAGGCCGCTTTGAAAAGCTCCCCATTTATCAGCGCCAGGAGAGGTCCCGCGGAGCCGCTGGAGCCTGCTGCTTGTCAGCGGGGCACCTTATCTCCTCCAAACATTTACTTAACCCTTCGTCTCACAGCGGGAGCCGGGCTGTGGATGGAGAGCGGGTTTGGGGTGACATCTCCCACATGGCGCTGTCCCCCGTGCTCTGAGACAGGTCACCTTAAGCCTCTAACTCCCTGCAGAGGGTTGTTGCAGCTTCTGGGGAGAGATTTGCTTTTAGGTTCATCCCAGCAGGCGCAGATGTCCAAGGAGCATGATTTGAGTTATTCCTTGAGTTATCCCACAGCCAGCGCTGCTCAAAGTGAAGGCTTTGGATGCATCTTCCCTGAAAAGCAGGATTTCTTATGGAATCGGGTCTCTTTGGGGAGTATTTTGCTTAGATGCAACAAGTGAGCTAGTGTTAGAGGTTTCTAGTTCAAGATGGGTCAGACTCCTACAACAGTGAAATTTCCTCTCAGGAAATGCATATGGGTCTCTGCACCCCCCATTCGCAGCAAGCCAGGGGCCAAAGAGCATTTTGGCCCTTGTAGCCTTCCCACTGATCCCAATGAGTTTTGGATCATGCCATGATCTACCCTAAGCGGTCCAAGAGCAACATGCTGACAAACCTGCAAGTGGGAGCCAGCAGATATAACGGCACCAAACTAGCAATGCAGCAGCAGAAGAAAACAACAGCAAAATGCATCAAAAATGAGGCAGAACAGGCGAGTTCTTGTGGCTGTCATCCCAGGTACAAAAAGCCCACAGCCAGCTGCTTTAGGGATTACACAACAGGCACGGCTGCCTTTCTGAAGCTGCATTTTAAGTCTTTGTATTAACAACTCAAAGTATTGTATTGGCATCTCAACAAGCATCAGGAGCTCCCAGGTCACAGCAGTGTTTGCCAACATGACGGCCTCAGGAAATGTGGAATAAAGTCAGAAAAAGGCACTCTCACCTGCTGCAGCGATGCAGGCGGCTTGATGCACCTCTCTGCTCCAGTGTGTATCAATACAATCTCTAAAATGCCATCTAACCATCTAAATGCTCTAACCATCCTTAACCTACTCCCTGAGCAGAGTTGGGACCATGCACTTCCCAGGGAAGTGTCTGGGAACGGTGAAACCTCAGCTTGGGTCCCAGCTCCTCTGCAATTGTCTGCGCAGGCCAGACCTTTATGGAGCTAGAGATGCCCCAGCAGAACAGAAATAAAATAAACCCTGGGAATCCAGAAAGAGCTTTGCTTTGAGGAAGAAACCAGCGTTTGGATGTAGCCTTTACAACATTCATCTAGAAAAGCTATAGGAATGTGACATATGCTTAGTCAACGTGCCTCGAACTAGAGGACACTGCCATGTAACTAATGACTCCCGTTTCCTCATGCTTTTATTGAGAAAGACTCACTGAAATTGCCAGACATCTGCTGTGTCCCACTGCTAGGGGAGACAGTCCTGGCCTGGAACACGTAACCTCGTGTTCTTGCAGAGCGTGACCGGGCTGCGGGCGAAGCGGCTGTCACGCTGCCCGCGCGCTTTGCCCCGGCTGGGTGACCTTCCCGCTCTCCCGGTGCCAGGAGACGTGCTCCTGCGGAGGAAAGGTCCCTGCTTTGGCACTGCCATGCAGGTACCTGGCAAAACTCACTCGACACTGCCTGCCCTCCGCTACGGCCTCTGCTACGATAGGGGAGCTGCCAGCACGCTCGCCCTCACCCGAGCAAGGAGAGCATCCTCACCGAAAATCAGTCTTAAGGGAAGGGAGAGATGCCCTGTTCCAGGGGGAAAGAAAGGACTCTCACAGGTGACATATACACCCTTAAATAGGGTTTGTAAGCTACCCAAAATACCTTTAAGCCATTTCCAGAAATGTGAAACATTTATCACTTGCATTGGCCAATTCTGCAGGTTGCATAGGTTAAGCTTACCTTTGAGTAGAAATCCTCCACTCCAAGCCCACCCAGTGCAGAGCTCTCAGCCCATCTGCCCCAGCCATGCCCAGAGGAGGAGGCATTTCTGCCATGGTTGCAATGCCAACCAAAGGAGCCAGCTGCTGCATAAGCACCCCAAGAGCAACTCTAAGTCACTGAGCTTGAGACAGCACTGGAGTTACCCTAGATCATCCCGTTTGGGGATAAATAGCTACAGGTGAAGCCGAACAAGCAGCTCATAACAGCACCAGGTAAATTCTGACCAAGAGGCACCTGTGAGGGTTGGGGACCAGCCTTTGCAAGAAGGATCTGCCATGGGAAGGGAACAGGGTCTTTGGGGCATAAATTCTCCCTGGCAGGATGGCAGGTAGACACCTGGACCCTTCGAGTGGGCTCTCGGTTATCACTGCTTCCATATGGTTGCATTAGTCCTGATCCCACTATCAGTGCATCAGAAAAGTGTCACGCAACCTTTTCTCCTATGCTGGCCACCTTTCAGCATCACTGCCTGGGACTGAGCAATCAAGACCTGCATCTAAAAAATTTACTTGCTTTGGCTAAGTTTATGCACTTGAAGTACTACCATGGCAAGGGGTGGTGGCATCTGCAGCTGGAGGACAGAACTTCTGCTCACTGCAGCGTAGAGGAGGTGCAGAATGAATATTTTATTCACAGACAGTCATTTTTCAGTCATCATCACTTCAGTGAAGTGACTCCAATTTACAGGGAATTTAGCTCGAGGGTTATAAAAAACATTTCACATGCTTGCATTTTCATTAGCTTAACATTTTTCCAGATATGCTTACCGGTCTTTACTCATGTTGCTCCTTTACCCATCACAATCTTCTTTTAGGCGTAACGTTGTTATCTATTATTTCAATCCCAAAATGGTGAGGGAGTGCTACATGGAAAAAAAGTAATCATGGGAAATAAGCCCAGCAAATGTGAGTTAAGAGGAGATAGGAAGGAGCCAGGGTCTGTCAGCTCCCCAGGGCCCTGCAGGATGCCAGCAAGTGACAGACGGCATTTCCCAAGTATCAGACGAGGCCAAACAAATTTCTTGATAAACTAATTAAGTAAATGTGTTGAAGCAATGTGAGTGTGATTGGGTCCTCGCTCCCCTCCTTGCAGGCGTTGGGCTGCTGAGCTCCTCCTGCTTTACCAAGAATGCATCCCTGGGGATATAAACCATCTTTTGGGGAGATGGGGACAAATAGTGATGAGCCTCGTTTGTAGACAGGGACCCAGGGGGTGCCCTGAGCTCCTTTCTGCGTCCCCTTTCAGTGCCATACACACGGTTCCCAACCAGGGCAGAAAGAAACATTCCTGTGCTGCACACTGGCTTGCAGAAGGAAGGATTGCATCCTATCCTGGCAACGGCCACCTCTGCCCCTGCTGCTCCTGCTCGGTCCTGCTCTGCCCTCCAAGCACAACACTGAGGCCGTGCGTGCCCTGAGCAGACGCGACAACCTGGACTTGACCCCCGGGGTTCTGGCTCCATCCAGTCTTCCTGAGAGCTTGGAGCAGCAGGAACCTCTGTCACCGGCAGTGATGGATGGGTTCAGTGGGAGAGAGGCCTTCAGACAAAAAGTCTCACAAACACAGCAACAGGGAGTAATAAAAAAAAAAAAAAAAGCCCCTGAGCTCTGCTTGCTCTGAGCAGGGCTGGGTTAGGTCCTGCTCACACTGAGCTGCCCCTCCTGGGGACCACCTGGTTATCGCTGCCCTTCTCTTAGCTAGGGTTGCCTATGGGGTACTTGTCTCTTGCCCAGGTGTAGGCTGTAGTTTAGACCTTCCAGTGCTTCTGTCTAGTCACCAATAGCTAGAAATAAAACAAAAAATGGCAAATGTTTCTCTCATGCACTCTGTGTGGAGTAGAGGTATTGCCCTCCCGGGTGGAGGAACCGCTGTTGTATCTGGAACCAAGCAGTCAGATCAAGCGGCTGGTGTGACCCACATTATTTCATTACACTGTGCACTATCAGGACAGCTCCTGGGCAAGATCCTGCTCTTCAGGACCATGCTACCCTCGAGATGTCACTGAGTGTGAGGAGGCTAAGCATCCCTGCCCAAACCTAGGCATCCCAACATTCTGTTCCATGGCATTTCAGCACTGAAACTCCATTCATTTTTAAGACTACTCTTGCTTTTATTCATCTACCCAGCACAGAAGGCAAACCCTGAAAGTAATCTGAACTTGGGTCACCAGTAACCTGTGGGTGCTGGATTGGGGGGAATATTAAATTAAAAGGACAAGTCACAGACTCAGTTCATCTGTCTCTGCTGAGATAGGTACTAGAAGGAGAAGTGAAGAGCCATAGGAGAATATATACCTTCTTCTTTAAAGAGTTTCTTGTATGGAGCTCAGACCTCTGATCTCCAGATTACGCTGCAATTCCTCCAGCCTTTTGGGGGAAAATGGAGATGTTTTGACTCTGCCAGACAGTGATTATACGGGAACCACTTTGCTCTTGCCCAGAGGAGTTGCCTGATGAGAACAGGGGAACATGGAGCAGGGAGGTGACACGAGACCAGCATAGTCATTACCAGGGCCCTTTGCCCTGCCAGCCCCTGTAGCAATCACTGCCTCCTCTAGCAGGCCATGTAGCACCAACCCTTCCTGCTGCTCATGCTGAAGAAGTCATCCTATGTTTTGCCTCCTTCCTCTGTGAAGAAACACCCAGCCTTGCTCCACCACCAACACAGCAGAGGCAGACACACTGTGCAAACCATTTCCTGCAAGCACGGTGACCAAGATGACAGATGAGTCCTCTGGAAATACCAACAATGACCAAGGAACAGGGGTTATTGAAAGACAGAGACTAGATGTACTTTGAACTCTTGCCCTTTTTGCCCCTGCCCATTACTTCACCTGGTACTTTATGATGGGTTATGCTAACATACATGAAATTTAATTTCCGGTTATTAACCCACATAAGGGTATTGCTGTTTTCACAGAAATTACATTGCTTCCAATTAGTGCTGCCCTTTGGTTTATGGTGTGTTGTTTTTCTTGAAAACCTTTGAACCAGGTTATCCACCAACTGAAAGGCACTCTGGGGCTGCTGAGAACATTAACTCTTTCGAGCAGATACCTGCTCTTTCATTTGTAAGCACTGTGCTGTTGCAAAGGAAGGAAAAGTCAGGAAACACTAGCCAGTTCTTGGCTTTTTGTTTGGTTTTCTCAATATAATTCTGTGCCTTCCTGTTTTTGGAACCCCTTTTTTCAGCTTCACCAAGGGAGATGTCCTTCTTTCCATTGCCATTACAGAATGGGCACAAAAAAAGGAAGGGCAGTTGTTTTCCTGAGTCAGTCATTCTGCTTCTACTAAGGGGAACTGGTGGGGAAATTTAGCCGATTTGGTCTAATAGTTTGGTAAAACTTGCACAGAAGAGATTATCCAAGATGATCCAAGAGTTAGCAACCCCTTTGACACCAGGCTATGACTAGATGCTAAACAGTAAGCAAAAGCTGATGGATCCGAGCCATCCAGCAGCATCTCTTTTGTCCAAGCTCTTAGATTTCCTCTAGGATGTTCTTTCTTTCCCTGCTAGAAGAACATGCATGGGTGGTATGAGGGGTAATTTCGTACTCTTCAGATGCTTTCTGAGTCGGTGCTGATCTTAGAGCTCCCATGACCACTGGAACAGTCTGCCCAGAGAGGTTGTGGAGTCTCCTGCACTCAAGATCTTCAACATCTGCCTGGGTACCACTCTGCACCACACGCTTTAGGTGTCCCTGCTTTAGTGGGGGTGGTTGGACTAGATCTCTAGAGGTCCCTTCCAACCTCAGCCATGCTGTGATGTTGCACCATGCACATACATGTCTCCTGCCTGGGATTTGAGGACAGAGATATGGCAATGGCACTTCATCCTCATGCTCCAGGGAAGCATAAACATCTTATGCCTTTGCAAGCCTATCTCTGAACTCTTGGATTTCCAAGGTGTAGAGAAGTTCAATATCTTTAATTTCTGCCCATATCAAACAAATTAAACAGCACTTTTTTTTTTTTTTTTTTTTTTTTTTTTTAAGAGTCTTTCAATTTTGGGCAGGTCATGATCTGCATGGATTTCATTGCTATTCAGGAGCATTTTACCACTTTTCAGATGCAAACCCAAGACATGATCTACATCTCATACAACCATAAGTCAATATATAGTCCATGCCCATGCTCACTTCCTATGGAAGTGGTTGCCTAGTTTTCATCCCATCTGAATGGACTTATTTAATCTATTATGGGCTACTGCTTCTCCTGAAGTCTGATCTACAAAGCAACAAACCTGGGATCCTAAGCAGTAAATACACTGCACTTATGTTTTCAGCATGGCCATATATCTGCAAGCACATGCAGAAAGCAAAATGGCTGCAAACTTGGTGGGTCTGTGGACATTTATTGGGAAAAGCAGCCAGGGAACAATCAATGTAATTGCTCTGGGCCAACGTACATGTTTCTAATGAGTCTTGTTGCAGAGGGACTTATTCAGTGTGTCTGCATTATTTACACGGGACTCCACTATCAGTAAAAGGTCTTATTATCTACCCTATATTTGTTTCTATATCTTTCAGTTTAGCAACTCTCAAATTCAGTGCCTCTCATTTTTATAGCTTGTTTCCTCTTTAGTGATATTATCATGGAGCTAATAAAAATGCTTTCCTTCCACATCTGGTCAAGGAAAGATTTTGCTGGGTACACAAGTCATATTTCTGAAAATGCCTCCGAGTGAATATAAAAAGCTGTTGGAAGCAATTGAGTTTACTGTTGCCTTATGTACTGTCATTAATTAGGAAATAAAGCAAACAGCATTTTATATCACTTGTAATCAAAATGTTACAGTCTTAATGCAAAGCCTTCCAAGTGCTGAGCCTGAAAACAGACTCTTCCTTTCCATAGAGGGGAAAAAAAAAAAAGATATGAAGCTTTAAACCAGAAGGTTTAAAGACCATGGCCCAGATCTTCAGACCAGCAGCATGCAATGGGCTGCCACGCTGCAAAGCAAGAGGAGAGCAGCCAACCCAACTGGGCAGCAAGTGTGGTAACTGCATTCAGAGGCTACCCAAGTAACCCAACAGCAACGGTGATTTATTCCAGCACTTCAGCATCCCAGAAATTCTGGTAGCAGGCCAAAATGCAGCTCAGTTTGACTTCCATCCCTAGGTATCAAAACCCAATGGTTTTGGTAATCATTCTTGTCTCCGCTTAGGTTACCTTGACCTTTTTACCCCCAGATTCCATTTCCAGAGAATTTAGAGTTTTCCTGATCTCCTTTCCCTTTGGCAAAAAGAACTTTCACAACTTTGAACAAGATATTGACTTTTTCAGGAGTATGAGTAGTACAAAAAAAGCAAACAAAATATTAGAAAAAGAAAAAAGGAAAGAAAAAAGCATTTAATCAGCAACCTCTATTTTCGCAACCTTTAGCATTAGGTGCCTTTGTCAGTTCCATTAGGACCATATCTGCGCTTTCCGGTGCTTGAATACCTCTATATATTTGGCTCCATATGAACAAACTGGGGGAGCAAACATATTAGTAGATCATTTGCCATGTACATGATTCAGATACCCAGACATGTACAAAACGCAGGCAGGGATTAACCAAGTCTGACAGCGCTGATGTGACTCCAGTTTTGTGTATTTATAAGCGATAATGAACCAAAGGCCCTGTTTGCCTTCAAATAACGCACAAAATGATTAATTATATGGAGGGGCATGAGTAATAATCACAATATTATATGCTCTACCATAATGGAACGCTGTTCTCTTGCTTTGTTCCTCTAATCTTGGAGAAGCAAATATCCACAGGGTGTTGCCAACAGAGCTGGAAAGAAATCACAGTTGCTTACAGTTTATAAGCAGCATTTCTTTCTCCATTGTGTTTTTATACTGCTGGAACACACAGAAAACCACTTTAGAAAATGCACATTATTGGTAAAGGATTGAAAGGATCTGCAGGGGAAAAAAGGAAAAAAGCAAAGGTCTCTGCTTGCACAGTACACACTACCGTGGTCCCATTAGATTCAGTGGCAAAATTTTCTTCAATCCAGGGCTGGTTCCTAGCAGAACATTTTTGTTGTTGAGATATTGCTCAGTAAGGATCAAATACATTCTTATAGAGATGCATTAAAAAAAAAAAAAAAAGAAAAAAAAAAGACAGCCACTCAACCCCCTGTTTGGTGTTTATCCATCTACTTCTGATGTAAGTTAAAAGATCTCTTTTGCTCTTCTCTTCTGCTCTTTTGACTATTTACCAAAGCAGTTGGTGCAAACAGCTTCCAGCAGCGCTCCAATGCTTTGAACTGCTTCCCGGGAGTGCTGCAGCTGCCTCCAGAAAGGCGCCAGCCCTTCCGTAATGGGGTTTCCACCCTTGGCACAATGCGCACGGCGAGACCCAGGCACAGAAACCAAACAGTAAGGGAACCTCATTTACACAGCCCTGGGGATAAGGAAATGCTGCTGTTTAATCCTGCCCAATTAACTGAGCACAGGTGACACCAAAGGCTCTGCAGACCAGGCACAATCCAGGATAATCCACCCGTGCTCCCGGCTCAGACCCAGGATCTTGCCCCGCTGGAGTCGGCAGAGGGAGCAGCGCACCCGGCTTGCTCACGCTCCGAGTCTGGCACCAGCAAAGGGGGAGGCAGGACCCATCCTGCTCTGTCCTGGGGAACGAACCCGAGTCAACCAGGCTCTTTGCAACCTGCCTTTGCAAGCAGAGCCCTGTCCCCCTCCCCAACAGCAGCATGCAGGAGAGAGGGCAGATACCCCCAACAGCCCCTTCCTATGCAATAGAATCACCCATTTGCTCCTATAGAAGCCTTGCAGGGCTCTGCAACACAAAATAGTGACACTTTTGTTTTCCTCGTTTGATCAACTAAACCCATTTTTTTTCTGTAAGGGATATATATATAGAACTTTTCCATCCTCCCAAGTTTAAAAATACTATAGGCAAATTCCTGTCTTCAAGCTATTTTTAGTCGCTATTGTCCACTTTGACATTTTGGTGTATAGCACCCTGTTGGGTTTTCAGGAGGCAGCAAAGGTTTTGAAGGGATTTTCAGGTGGAAGTGACCAGGGAACATGAGCTGAGGTACATTTTTGTGTTTTAATGGATGAGTTAGAGCACAGCTCAAAGGAGGCTGTACACTTAAGTACCATATTATCTTCTCCCCCCAGCTCCATCGGGTTTGGCAGGAGTGAGGCAGTTCCACCACCTGCATGGAAAGCAGGCCTGGATGATAGAGAATGCAGGAAGAGTTCCCTAACTCAGGGTTACTCTTATGCCAGCTCCATACTTCCCACCTAGGATGATTCCCACATCTCCTTCTCCAGATTAGCCTTGGCTTGGAGGTGCTCTCTGCAAGGCAGCCACATCATCCAAGCAGCAACAGCATCCCTTTGGCTAGCTCTGCCCACACCTTTCCATTCCCCAAGGTCAGTGCCAGCTGGAAACTTGTATTTAGGGTTGAATAAGGGCCTGTTCATTCATTTGGGTAAATGTGTTTTCCCTGGGAACTCTTGGTCCAGCTCTGCCTTTGAAGCACCTCATGGAGACACTTGCTCGACAGAGTAAACAGATTGCGGTATCCTTTGGGGCTATATTGAACTCTTACTTGTGTCAATAGGACCTGAGCATTAACAGCAAGACATAAGAGTTTTAGTCTACTCCAGAAATACTGCCTGGAGAAAGGTTAAATTAACATTATTGTAGTAACATTGGAAACACTGTCAGGCAGCTCTCCCAGTTAGTATTAGCCTTTCCTTCAATACTCGGCTGCTTCACAATGCTGTTCTCATTCCAGGCTTCCCACCAGGTGCCCTTCCTTCCTCCATGGCCTTCAAAGGGCCCCTGGCCACACAACCACACTCATTTCTAAGGAGCAACCCTGGCCTTAGAGCACAAGTTCCTGTGACTGCCTTCTGCAAAGCTGGAGCCTGATGCAGAAGGGAAAATATTCCCTTCACTTGACATAACTATACATTAAAACAGGCTTACATGGGGGAAAAAAACTCTCCCATTATCAGCATGACATTGTGAAGGCTAATGATCATAATCCAATATTAGCCTGTGATAAGGATCTGGCTGTTTGCACAGTGCTGAAGGAGATCTTAGACCTTGGGGGTGACCTCATCTCTGCTTGCCCAGGTCTCCCTTCAGCAGCAATGTAACCCCAGCGTGGCCCTGCTCACATGGGTACTTGGCTTTGGAAGGGGAAAGGAACACCTGGGACACTTTCTCCTCTCCCTACAATGGAGAAGGTGACTTTCCCTGTCCCCAGGCAGGCCACAAACCTGTGTCCTTGAGGTCTCACACTGCTCCAAGACAAGTCAGAGACCAACACCTGGATGTGTCCCTCCAAACACAGCATTCAATCAAGACACTTTCAGTCAGCAGAGTAGTTTCAAGTCACTAGACTTATGTGATCCAAACTCCATCCTGAGCTAAGGAGGTAACAGGCTCCTTTTTAAAGCAAAGACAGAGATGCAACAACATGAAACTGGAAGCTGAACTGCCAAAGAAGAGAATTCAAATATTTCAAGACTACTAATAGGAAATCATAAGAACTTACTGAATTGGAGTAAACCAGAATAGATTTGCACTGATGGGAATGTTTTTTCCCCTTAGAATTCCCTCAGGAAAATGACTACACACCCTTCCCGGAGCCAGAGCTCCCGGGTGCAGGTTACAGAGCAGTCCTTTGCTCAAAGGTTATTGTGTAAAGCAGGATTTGGCCCAAGGCCCTGCTGCTGAACACAGATGTTGGACAAAAGCAGAAGACTTTTAATAGTCCCTCTCTCCTTTGGGCATGGCATGACTTTAGTATCCGAGCTGAGGAAGACCATGGAGCTGAGGGCCAGCAGCTTTAACATCCCACTGGGATCCAAGAGAGTAAACACCAGCCTCACATCTCACATCAATCAACCCCAGCCAACATGACCCAAAGGGACTCTGAAACCTTTCCTCTTTTCACAAATAAAGCAATACATCGAAATGTTGTATTTGGACATGAACCTGGAAAGCTCTGTGCCAAATGATGAACTTGTAGCCATTAAAGCTATATGCTTTTCAGGGGAGGGAGGCTGCAGCCAAGTCATTTGGCTGAGACCAGCAGCTCGAGCAGAGCAACCCAGCTGCCCTGGCACAGGCAGGACAAAAGCCAAACTGGCCACATGTGCCTTTTAATATTTAGCATCCTATAATCTCCCTGGCTCAAGGAAGGACATTTAGCATGTCAATCATATTCCCATTACTGTAGCAGTTCAGGGGAATGCAGGGAAATAAGATGCTGGAAGGAACCCTCTTAACTGAAAAGGAAGGAGAAAGAATGGGAAACATGCAATGTTATTTCACTGGAGTATTGATTTATTTCATTTAAGGCAAATTTAATCATATTAAAAACTAGTTAAAATCATCTCAGGTGCTAAAACACTAGAAAAATAAGTATAACTGTGAACAGAGCTCAGTTTTCACTAAATCTAAACCAGGCATGAGTTTTTCCAAATGTCAATGGAAGAAGGAACAAAACAGTACTATGGACCCAGATGGACATATACAACCTCTGCCCCACCATAAAGACCTAAAGGGGACACACACACACACACACAGAGCATATTGGCAAGTGCCACTCTGAAGCCATGGGTGGGGGGTAGAAATTTCTCTATCATGTGTAAAGCAGGGAAACAGCAGCTGCAGCACAGCTTCACTTTCTGAGCACAGACCAGACACATCTGGAGTGTTTGCTCACCTGTATTCCACAAACATCTGGGTTTCTGGAAAAGACTCAGCTGAGGAGCTCAGCAGGGCCTGTCCTGCCAGCACTGTGTCCACATAGGCACATTCCTTACCAGGCAGTGCTAATCCCATGTCTGGGGATAATTCTCCCAGCCATAGGAATTAAACCACATATTAAAGGCATGCACAGCAGTGCTTAGATGATGCTAGAGCCCCAGACTGCTTTACACCCGCTGTACCTCTGCCCATACTGCATGTTAACTATAGCAAAACAGCAGCCAGGCTGCAGCATTTAGCCACACACTCTTGAGTGGTTTGGTGAGCAACCAGGTAAAACTCCCATGCACTCTGCTCCTTCCTGCTTTGATTTCTCCTTTATTTGCCCCTGGACAAGACCAACAGGCAGAAGCCCATCCGGAGGGGAGGCAGCAGAGCCCCTTTGAGCAGTACCACATCCTACTCCTGCCCCAGGTCCTGAGGACACAGCACTAGTCCCCTGCCTTGCAGACATCCCTGCTGGGGACCTTGGCCACAGCCCCATGCGAGGCCACTGAGAGCATCAGTTTATAATAGAGACACAGTGGAGATGCTACTTGGTGCTATGGAGAGGCTCCTTACATCATAAATTGTATTTAAAGGCTCTTTCAAGACGACAAGCAAATTTAAGAGGGTAGTTAGCTTCTGGCACTTAGACGCATAACTTTATTTGAGTATTCAATTTCCTCCTTCATTCATAAAGTAAACACGAGAGTTATCTGAAAGTGACTGTATACTTATGCAGTGTTTTGTTAAAAGAGTCAATGGGAGCAAGGCGACATAAAATGCTCCAGAGAGCATGACACAGGAAAACACAAGCCTTTAAATTATGCACATTCAGGAAACGGTTGAATTCAACATTTTAGATGGAAAGGTTAAAATGTTTGTGCTGAATTGTATTAAATCTTTCACCAGTAAATCCTGTAGGAAGCAGAGCATTTGAAGGAGCCTACTTATTCCCAGTGTCTAAGAAAGACTCCCAGAGTTTCAAAGGAAAACGCCCATTAATCTCCCTGGACAAGTGCAATCTAATAAAAGCTGTTGTTAAATTAAGGCAACTTTATTATTAAGTGTTTTCCAAATTTAGTCTCTTCCCCCCACTGCCACATCCCCCCCAGTCCCTTTTGGTGATGAAATGGAGACCTCTGTTGCCTTTTAACCCAAAATGATTTGGGGGAAAGAAAGCACTGTGCAGATTGGAAGACCATATGACTTTACAGAAGGTAAGTTAAGAGTTGTTTATGTACAGATGAAGTTCTACATGACATGAATATCCTACTTAAAAAAAAAAAAAAAAAGTGTGGGCAGTACATGGAGCCCATCACCTGGAAACTCTTCAGAAGGGCAGAAGCCCTGGAGGAATTCTCCTTCAGGCCTGAGCAAGGAGGACAGCACAACACTAGCAGGGATGGTCAAGGCCTGCTTGCCAGGCTCAGATCTGCTCCAGGAGAGGAGCGAGAGATGCAAACCCCTTAGCTAGAGTCCCTTGGGCAACTCCTGACTTGCACCACTAAGACCCCCAGTGAAGAACAACACCTGCATTTCTCAAAAATGACAGTCCAACCCCCACTTTTTAGATCATCTTTGCTCATATGGCACAACATTCATTTGTACAGAGCCATTTCTGCTGCCACCCTGTTCTTGGACCTTGGCAGAGCTGCTTGGCCTCATATTTCAGCTCCATCACCAATAAAATACGAACACGACAGATGACCATCTCTACAAGGATGACACTGGAATAAGGAGTAGCTGGGGAGCATCCAGCCTGAAAGCCTGGGAAGGATAGATGTTTCTCCAGTGTTTCACAGCTTAGATTTGCCAAGCTTCCTTGTTGTTTTTGGATTTCTCTGTATTTTTTACATTTGCACTCAGCAGCGCTGAATACAACACTTCTAAGTTATAACACAGAGGAGACTTAGCTGAAATACCAATGCTCACTTTCATCCAAAGCCATTTACCATTTGTGGATTTCTTATAGATCTTGTCCAAGGCTGTCAAATTTTACTTTTGAACAAAAAATCAGTTATACGGAGTACCCAACTTTACAGTCCTGTAGAAATCAAGCACCCAAACCAAACTGCCGAACGTGTATCTAGATGTTTGATAAATTCTTTATATCATCTATGGAGAAGGGAGCACTAACTATCTGACAGAAGGACTGCCTATTCTCAGCCTCTTTCCAAATTATAACTCAATTTCTATTGAGGACTGAAACATCTAGAGCTGGCTAGCTTCCTCTTTTTCAATAATTTGGCACTTTTGGAGTCTGGAGAGCCTGAGAATCAGAAGTGCTGAAGCATCTAAGCTTTGCTGTGGTCACTCAGACCTGGCCAGGAAGGGAAACTCTCAGCTTTCTTGCAAAACAAACTAAAAGCAAAACAAACCACTTTTCCTGGTGAGACTTTCATTCAATTCTGCAGACGCAGGAAGCTCATGAGATAAGCACCAACCTGAGGCTATACTCCAAGCTGGCTGGAGCTTAGACCAAAGCTGGTAATTAACAGGAATGCAGCATGCTTAATGAATTTCAACACATTCAGGCAGCTGACTCAGTGTGGAAAATAACCTAAACATTGGTGGTGCTTTCTGCAGCTCAATTGTTACCTCCAGAAAGACATCAGTAATAAAAAGCATGCCAGCCCCACAAAAAGCATTCCCAGGAAATCCCCAAATTTAACTGGGATAGTACTAGGAAGCCCTAAGAGTGCCCTTGACATCTTGCCTCTAGTTTTGGATCTCAGTGGGAAATTCAGAAGCACTGGTTAACAAAATTAAAAAGCCTCGTAAATCTCAAATCAGATTCTGGTTTTGCTTAGATTTGTTTCTGATGGAGAGATAAGTATGTTCTTATTTTATCCATATCAATTTCCTAGTAATTATGAAATGATCCCTAGCCCAGTTTTCTTTTTAAAAAAGAAACCTGAATTTAGTTATAAAAGCAAAAGACAGCTTTATAAACTGTAGAACAGAGATACTGTTGTGGTTTTATTGTTTGGCTTTTCCTTTTTGCAAATACAAGATGACTTGGTTGCCATTTATTCAGACTGACTTAAAAAGACACACAAAAGAAACTGTCCCTTGTGACTTTGCTTAGCATGCTCCAGATGTAGCTGATTTTTGTGGTTATGTTACAAGCCCCATTGACATAGCTGCAACTGAAATGATTGGTGATGCAAGAACCAAGCCAAAAAGGAAAAAGCAAGCCAGAAAAGGAAAAGCCAAGAGGTATCTTCATTTCAGAAGAATCACAGACCTCCAAAAGTTGAAGAAAATCAATATTCACAACTAGATCTAAGCTCTCTCAACCATGAGATTTGAGGTGCTGTGGCAAATTGTGGTTCTCCTCTTTCCTAGGAAGTCTCCTGGGACTGAGGTGGGAAGAATCAGCCTCCAAGGACAGATTTATTGCCACTAACTCTGCAAAAGCAAAGCTGGCTCTGAAACATGGGTGCCATGGGCTATCTACAAGCCAATACCATGGGAAGAGAAGCAACTTGTTCACAAATTCTGCATCTTTACCTAAAGATAAAAGCGCACACAGCAATGTCAAAGTCAATAACCTCAGGGCAGAGCCCATCCAGGACAGAGCACTGTTATTAAAACTTGCAACTCAGAAACAAGTTATCCATTATTAATATTTTAAATTGCAAAATCCTTTCTAATCATGTTTTAATACAAGGCAAAGCTCCGTGCTTTAAAAGCAAAGCCTAAGCCACTGCCAATCACTCGTGGGCAGGGAGCAAAGCCTGCCACAGGAATACCGATGAGACTGGCTTTTCTTCTGGCATCTCATAAGGCACAGGAGGGATTTGCTCCCGGACAAATCACCAGTTTGAGGCATGAGATGGGACACCACTGCAGCCAGCAATGCTGCTGAAAGCAGTGAGATTTGGGCTCCTGGTGCCTGGGATAAACGTGGTTATGGAAGAACAGCTGGAAGCCCCGAACACAGGCTGTGTGTTCACCTATGAAATGGTCCCCTAGGACATGACCCCTGCTCAGGATACATGAGGCCACCACCACCAAGATCCCTGCCATTTGGCTAGCAGGGCTGTTTGCTCTGGCCCATTCTAGGGCATAAACAGAGAAGAGCTGTCCAAGTCGCCAGCTTTTTCTGCTGTAATTCTTGCTGCCAAAGCCCTGTCTTTATCATTTGTTCCAGCAAGAGAAAGGTGATGGTAACATGTTCAGTCACATCCCAGTCAATTCCAGATTGACCTGGGGCTCCTGCCTCATCATTATACACTCTTATGTATGTATATGGTATAGCAGCAGTAATATAATGGTTTTAAATGCTGTAGGAGAGCAGAAAGAGGGTTACACCACTCCTGGCAAATTCATGCAGCAAGGCTAAGAGAAGTACTATTGTATTTCCTGAATGCTCATGATAACCAGCAGGCCAGCATGGAAACCCTCCACCCTGCTTGGTGTGGGGTTATTCACTGGAGAGGAAAGATGGGAAATTTGGCCTCGAGGGTGGCATTCCCCCTATGACAACCCAGCACCTGCACTCCCCATCCACAGCGCCAGCCCCACAGCGCAGCCCTCCTCCAAAGCAAACAAAGGTGGATCTGAATAAACTGCCTCCCCCAAAGGCCACTTTATGGTGCCCTTTGAGCACTGGTTTCCCTATTTAATGTTTGCGCTTGCAGATCACTACATACACACGCAGTGTCTATTATAGCCCCCATCGCACTCGGGGTAAATGATTAACACTGCGGATTCCACCTTGCCACTCACCTTAGCCCTTCTGCTCTCGCACCCGGGGAGAAGGTTCCTTCCCCATCATCATTTCCCTGCTCCGTATGGACGTACGACTTCAAGGCGCTTAAGCACAGCTCTGCAGCGAGATGTTACAGCGGGCTCCTGTGGCTAAATGCCTGTCATTTCCATTCATTTCATGAGCCAGAGCCATTCATTTTTATTGTGAGCAGATGGGAAGAATGACACCAACACCTGAAATAACAGTAACCTCAGGTTCCTGCTCTGCTTCCCGCTGTATCTCCCGCTATTCCACAGAGGAGGGCCCTAGCCCCATAGCAGGGTCTAATACAAGCTCAGGTGAGAAGGGACAGAAGTTTCCACCTGCTTTTAAGCCACTTTGCTTGATTTGGAAGAAAAAAAGGTGCCCTTGCTTTTTCTTTCTATTCATCCTTTCCCCCAAATGCATTTTTATGTTTTATCTGTTACTGAGATGCTTTTGTAGGCACAAGGCAACTAGTCTTTTCACCCTAATCAAGGCAGACTCTACTACTTTAATTAGAAATTTGCTGCTTTCTCTTGTTCTTTCTTCTGGATCACCAAGAACCATAAATAGCATCCTGGTAACATGGTTAGAGACTTATTTAGGAGAAAGATTCAGCACTGATACTTTGCAACAGCTGAGAAATTGGCCCTTCAGGCACCTCAGACCAATTTTCAAACCCCTCAATAGTCTAGATTTGCTCCTGGCCACATTTAATGGTGTTATGGAAATGCAGGTTATAACATCTTTCCTTAGATTCCAATACTAATGCATTTCCTAGTGACATTATAAAAGGCTTGCACGAACACACAGGCAACTGAAATGCTAACAGTCCCAGTGATATTAGAACACTGTGGATAAAGCAGATTTTTGCTAAGTTTGAGTATACAAAGAGGCTGCTGCTTTCAACACACACAGTATTAGGGCATGTTAACTTGGTGGAATCACTCTTGGGCAGAAGCTGCACTAAAATCTGGGTTTTCTAATAAGTCAGCAGGACAAAAGCTCTTTAGCAAGAGCCTTTTTGTATGTACTATTTCTAGCAGACCTTCTGCTGGAGGAGGAGCTTCCTTGGAATAAAAGCCTTTTGCAGAAGGTGTTAGTCCTCATTAGTTTTGAGGCAATTCAATGTAAATTTGTGCTGAACAAGAGAGGTTGCTGGAGACCTCACCTCCTTCCAAGGAGCTGCACAAAGGCTCCTCCAAGAAAGCCCCTCTGGTGGGATGAAAGGAATAATGTTGTTTGCCGTCTTCTCCTGTGCATACAATGGCAAGATTGAATATTCAGCTTGGATTTAGCTGCTGCAGAGGTAAATAGCTTGGACACTGCAGCAGCCCATTGACTTAGAAAGCAACACAGGCCATTTTCCCCACTAGCAGGTAACCAACTGATTAATAAAAGTATAAAAAGGAGCAGAGAGCCAGGGGAGCAGGCCCTGGGGAGCAGAGACCCAGCAAGTCTAGGCAGCACAAGGGAGCTCTCGCTGGAAGCGAGGAGCGTGTGGCTGATGTTAAGGTGAAACACAAAGTATAGAAAATATTCAGGCTGCCCTGAGACCCCAAGCTAGCTATCAACAGGATGAAAAAAGAGAGAAATGGCACTAGATGTGCTTTTGCACCATAAATAATACATAAATAATATATCAATAATCTAACAATCTAAACAACAAACCACCCCCAAAGCCATCCAAAACTAGCTAGAGGAAACAGAGCCCACTTTGGGTCACATACCTGGCTCATAATTGCACATCCACCAGGTCCCAGAAAAGGCATTTTGGAATCAGGCATCACCCTACAATGACAAATGCATAAACTTGCTAAACGCTAGGAGCAAGGAGGGAAGCTGCTGTGCACCCATCCTCTTATAGCGTCCTGGGCGAGTGCCTCAGCCAGCCAAAATCACCCTGATCGCAGCCAGCTGTGCACACCTGCACCTGGGGAGGATGAGCTTGTCCTTATCCCTACAGCCTGAGTAGGGGAAGAGCAAGTGGAGTTAAATATATTGACTAGCTGAGCAATATTGCAGGGAGAGCCTGGCTTGAAGCCCTATTGCCACACAGGTCGTGCTGGTGGCTTCTGTGCACAGAGCAGAAAACTAAATGTCTCTGTGGTCTGCTGCAAAAGTGACACCCCATTAGAGAGTCTGGGGCTCTCAGTACAAGTCAAACCACAACTTCCTTTATTTTTTTTCTTTCCCATGGAGAAATAAAAAAGAAGCATTTTTTTTTCATTTTTATTCTTGGAAAACAACAATGTGTTAGCAAAGATTTTATTGTGCTATTAATATGCCCATAAACAAGAACAACATGAGTTTATAGGCTCAAGTGCTTCATTACTCAGTTGCTGACTTGGTAAAAATCACTGTGGCATCAGTATAAAGTGCAGCGTGGAGGAGATCATTGCAGTCCTGTTGTAAAATCATCTGGGCAGGTGACCTTTGATCAAAGGCAATTGATAGCTCTGAAGCAGCTGTGCAACAACAGTAAAGATAATAGTTGTCCACAGGCCACCCGAGCCACGGGAGAGCAAATAGACCCAGGCTGGGGTGAAGCAGTGGGAGGGTTTGGAGGAGAAAAACTGAAATCTGCCTCTGAAATGCATGCGTGGAAGATGCTGTAAGTGCAGGAGCAAGGAGGAGGAACTACCCCCATTGCGACTGCGTTGCTCCTTGTCACTCTGCCTCCGTCCGCCAGCCACCAAGGCAGCCCAGTGCGCTCGGCGCGCGCTCAACACTTACCAACAGGCCATAAATAAAGCGGCTGGAGCCGCTGGTGTCAACATCTCGGCGTTGTTTGGGTCTCCTTGCTTGCCGCCCCGCCTGGGGTCAGGCCACGGGAGAGCGCGGAGCCCTCGCCGGGGCTGTGCGTGCCCCGGTGGTGTGAAGCTCACGGGACGGGACGGGGCTGGCACTGCTGCGTTATCGGCCCCGCGCCGGAGAGCGGCAGGCGAAAGCGTGGAAAAACAAACGGCGGTGACGCCAAGTCCTGCAGCGATCCCAGCGCAAACAGGCTCTGCCGCCGGGAGCAGCGCGCGGGCGGCGGGACCGGCGGTTTGGGGACCCGCGAGCTCAGGGGTGGCAGCAAAATCCCTCCAAAGGTACCACTTTTGCAAAAGGAGGGCTTGGACCACTGGCCACACCAATGATGAGGAGCAGTGTGACCATCACCACGTGTGCCTCCACGGGGAGCACATCTGTGCACCCCGAGCATCCCTTTTCCCTCCTCCAAGGAGCCGCAGTGGGAACACGCTGGCCTCCGCCTCGGATGAGCCGCGACACGAGGCCGGACTTCACTCTCCCCACTCATCCCCAGGCTGTTGTTTATAATAAAAATCAAGCGATCCATCTCTCCTGACAAGAGGAAGAGTCGCTCCAGGAAGCCCTGGACAGGTTGACGTCTATATTAAGGAGCTATTACTTGACAGCTTCCTGGCTGTAAATAGCCGCTGAGCTCGGATGGAGTTTTATTTAGAAATAGCAAATAGAGCAGGGCCCCGAAGTAACTCCCTGACCTCACTCCCCCTGCATTTCCCACCCCGCTCTGTGCGCTCCTCTCCTTGTCCTGGCTCCATGCACAGCCTGCGCCAGCCCCGTACAAACCCGCTCCAATGCACAAGCCCAAGGAAAGGCAGGACAACCTTCAACATGTCCCATATTGCAGGAGAAACCCGGCACGGTGGCTTTTGCAAGAACTGTCGTGGTCGCTTTTCCAAGGAAACCACCTCTCGTGAGCATCCTTTGAAAAAATACTGAGGAGCTCATGAGCTGAAAAGCTGGGCACCCTCCACTTGAAACATCTCCCAAATAGGAGAAAATCCAATCTCAAATTCCCTTTTTTTCCTCCAGCTTCTCAGGTCTCTCAACTAGTCCCTTAACTTGAGTGACTTAGGACAATCTAGTGCTTGGAGCTGGCAGTATTGAAAGCAATCAGGAAATAGCAAAGAAAACTGTATTCTTTTATTATTGGGAGCTTTTCACCTTTTTTTTTTGTCCCACAGTTAGACTAAAATATTAATAATAATAATAATAAATCTTCGTTTAGAGCTGGAATGGGAAGAGCAGCGTGTTTATTTGACGTGTGGCTCGCCAGCCCGGCAGCTGAGCGCTGAGCGCTTCGGAAGCGAGCGCTCTATCGAGATGATTGTTTTTAATATAAAACAGTAAATGTTTAAAAACAGCTTTTTCTTCTTCTTCTTTTTTTTTTCCTGCTGTGGCCAATAAAACATAAAGGAGGCCACACAGTTTACATTTTAATAAAATTAAGTTATTTGATGCTGCGTTATTACAGTCTTTATTGGAAAGTGGAATAAATTGCACACAGAGGAGTCATAGGAGGGAGAAATCACCGCGAAAATAAACATAAGATTCGGGGATGCATTTATTTCTTGGTTTCATCTCCGGAGGACGGAGGCTTTCCTGGCGAAAGCAGAAGCATCCCCAGCTCTCCTGCTCCAGGGAGGCCGCTCCGGGTCCTGCTGGATGAGGCAAAGCTTCCTACCGGGAAGCTGGTGCCGAGCTCGGTGTTCCCGGCTGGCGTTTTTCACCCGCATCCTCTGCGAGAAATCTGTCCTTCCGCGGTGGCGCGTCCCTCGGCGCCGCTCCGCAGGCTCCCGCGCTCCTAGGCGAGGGCCAGCGCGCACCAGGAGTCCTGCCGGAGCGGGACGCTGAGCCCCGCGGGCTGCGCGGCGCTGCCGCCCGGGAAGCCGTAATCCTCCGCCTCGAACTTGAAGTCGCCGGCGGCCAGCGTGTCCTCCGGCTGCCCGGGCGCCTGTGGGGTGACGGAGGAGAAGGTGACCGGGGAGCCATGGACACTTCCCTTGGAGTTGGATAGTTCCCAGAGCCTCCACTCCAAGTGGCCGGAATTCATAGTACTTTTCTTGCCTTTTTAGCCAGGATTCATGGGGTATAATATAAGGCCATTGCTGCTAGGCAAAGGGATATGATCACCCTCATCACCACGTTAAGGTAGGAATGTGGCAGATGATGAATGTGATGGGTTGGCCCTTGCACTAATTCTGCACCCTTGGAGCATCCTCAGAGGACACAGCATCACCTGGCTGGGGAGTGCAAGGAGCGTCCCAGTGCCTCTCTCCAACTATTCATTGCCTGACCGTGTCCAGTTCAGAGGTCTCTAAGCACATGTGTGTTTTTAAGAGCACTGCACAAATCAGATCTACCAATTTTAGCCAAAAAACTCTCTCCCATAAAGTCCAGATGGCCCCAAGCCAAACATTCTGGCTTTTGAGCGGAACTTCGCTTCCGTACAGGCATGGAGGGCTTGATGAGACCCAACATAAAGATATTGTAGGGCTGCAATATTTTGATTGATGGGTTGATTTAGAGGCATTGTTTGTCCACTGCCAAGAGAAAGCAGCAACCCTTCCAAACAAATCAGTGAGGCTGAAGTACGCTCAGGCATCTCCAGTGAGCATTGCAGCTCAGTGAGCGTGGAGCACCTCAGGGCCACAGGGACTGCACACCCAACAAGCCTGTTCTTGGGAATTATGGAAGTTTCCAGCTAGGTCTGGTTCCACTGAATCAGCAGGGTCATAGCTGCAAGGATTTGCTTGCATCCCCTTGGTGGTAGGAGATGAGAAGCAAGTCCAGCTCAGCACCAAGGTGCCTCACCAGGGCATGAATCTAGCCCAAAATTTGCAGTATAAGTGACACAAATGACGCAGCGAACATCGCTGCCCAGAAATGGCAGAGGGCAGCAGGACACCCTGGGCTTACCTGGGACACGGACACGACGGCTTGTCCAGGGTACTGCGAGGTGGCACTGGGCTCTGACTTTAAAGTGACCGTGCTGTCTGAGTTGGTAATGGAAGAAGGGGAGTTGGTGGCCGAAGTCGTAGACCCTGGAAGATAATTTTGACCAGATGATGAAGCGACATAGGGAAGGAAAAAAAGTGGTTTTGAGCAAAGCTGTATTTTAATGGGGCCATCACATCTCAGGGTGTCATTAGGCTGTTCCCTCCCACAGTGTGAGGGTCTGTATCTGGCTGCTGAAGTATTGCTGGAGCAGGAGGAAGAGGAAGAAGAGGAGGAGGAGGAGGAGAAGCCTTTCACAGCCTGGCACAACTTATCTTTGCACCAGCTGGAGGAGCAAATGCTGAGAGCATCATGCTGAGTCCCTCTCAATCCTTAAATACATTCCCAGCCCTGGAATTTGCATTTATCCCATTGATCCCAACCCCGCAGATCCATACAAGCAAGAGCTTGGCTGGGCTTTCCCACCCAGCAGCTTTTCGCATCCAGCAGCTTTTCCCACCCCGACTTTCCGCCCGCTTCAGGGACAATAATAAAAGCACTTCACCTGTGGAGCTTTTGCCTTTGCTGATGTTCTTAGGCTTCCGTTTCCTGGTCTGGATACTTTCCTTTTTCATGGCCAGAGGCCGCGGCACCTTGGCACCCAAACGTTTGGCATCATTAGCATCGCCTTTCCCCGGGATCCTTCCCGCACGCGGGCCGCTTCCCCGTTCGCACGCTGCACCTAAAGTCCTTGTCCTTCGCTACGGGCTATTTTTCTCCTCAGCAGGCCTTGGCTGGAAGATGTATAAGGCTAACGGCTCAGGCTTTCCCACCAATTCTGTTTTTTCCTCTATTTCCTATTTTCCTTTTCCTGATTTATTAGTGACCTTTATGACAGGGCCCTATTAAATTATGGTGACAGCTGGGGCCTACGTGGCTCACAGGGAATGGGATGGGATAACAAGACTTTAGCCTTTACGGCAGGGGTCTAAAGGGACCCATAAGGAAGGAGGGATTCTCCTCTGGCTCATGGACATGATCTGAGTCATTCCCACCCTATGGGGACACAGGTTATCAGCCAACCTCTGGGTCCCGGAGATGGGGCTGAGCCCATCCCAGCTATCCCGAGCCCAGATGCTCTCAGAGCGGGTCGGCGGCGCCGCTTACCCCGTGCAGCTTCATGTAGAGGCCGCAGGCGTTGCAGACGGGCTCCCCCTCGGCGTTCCTCCTCCAGAGCGTCGTGTTGGTGGTGTGGCAGTTAGTGCAACAGAGCCCGGCGCGCCGGGACGACGACTGCAAGAGAAGCAAACAAGCCACCGATGCGCGCGGGAAGCTTCCTTCCCAACAGGAATAAGATCTCCGATTGCAGCGATTTCCTGGAAAATGCGAATCGCGCAAGATAGCCAAATTCCAATCAAAGGAATAGCATGCAAGTGAGATCACTCCAATTTGCAACCACTTTTATTTGTTTGTTTTATTGGGCTTAATAAACCTGGCAAATATCCTCCCAACCCATTTCACAAAATTTCAGCAAATCTGCTCCAAACAGTCATAACTCATAATGCAGAGAGAGAATAATCATAACTCATAACACAGAGGAGGTCTCTTCTCCTAGAGACCCAGTGAGATGGAGAAAGTTCATGAAAATACCAGCCAGGCTTTAAGCGCACACACGTTATGACCACTACAAAAAACTGTGGTTGCTTTAAGAGAACTGTTCTGCTTTTCTGCACTCAGAACTGCCATTGGAGTTAATAACATCCCAATTAATCTCTGCTTTAAGACAACTGGAATCAATTGGCTGAAGTGAGCAGAACCAAACCGAGCTGAGTTGGCCCAGTCCGATGTGACAAGAGGGGTTATTAATCGCCTGTCTCACACATAATCCATTCTCCTCCAGGCTGCTGAAACACCTTGTAAACATTAATTAATTACATATTTTGTGGGTGCAGTGATCACCGCCTCTGACACGCTAATGGATGCTTTAATGAAACATTTATATTTTCCTTCTCCAAAAAGAGATGGGAAATCCTGGCAGGAGCAGCAGGCTTGGCTCGGCTGCTCTCTCTGCGTGCTGGGAAGCGCAGGAGTCCCAATATGCAGAAGTGCACATTAAATATGCATTCCACTTGGATGTCCCTTAGCATGAGGCATCCAAACTATTCCGATAAGAGACGAAATAGGCATGAAGATGGTGGTGACATGAGTAATACCACAGAATCTCCACCTTCAGTTGCCTGAATACGTTCCCCCGCCCTGAGAAAAGTCACTTTGATTCCCCTCAAAGACGGACAATAGGTGACGCAGGCAGCGGGGATGGCCTGGCCTTGTTCGGTTGGGGTTTTTTTCCATTATTGCTCGATATCATGACAAAACATCGTGATGAATGAGGTGGGTTGAGTGGGAATAAAAAAGCAAAATGTTTTTACAAGGTTAGTAGTCAAATAAGGATCAGCATTGGGTTTCAAAAGGCAGAGGTGACATGTCCAAGCTTTGAGTCACTGGTTGCTAAGCAAAGCGCTTGCAGCAACAGTGTGCAAACGACTGCATCGCTTGAGAAATTATTTATCTTTCAAGAAATAACCGGACAAAAATAATACACCGAGGTGCAAGCTGACAAGCATGGTACAAAGGAGAACACAGTCTCCTCAGCGCCCTGATAGGGAACGTGGTGGCACAGTGAGATCCCGAGCTCAGCACCTCCCTATGCTCCACCAGGAAGGAGCCTTGTGGCTGCAGCCCTCAAATCAGCTCCAGGGCAGCTCCCAACTCGCATAGGGGGAATTTGGGAGCACTCAGCCCTGGGCTGGCTGTGCCCAGCCCTGTTGTCACCGCTTGGGAATGGCGAAAGCAGAGCCCTTGGGAAAGCCCCAAGGACTCCGCTCGCCCGCGGGCAGCGGGGCAGGGAAGGGCACCCTGTCCCTATCCCACCTCGGAGGAGCTGCTGCTGCTGCAACTTGCCCACGCAGCCAGGAAGGGACACTCAAGGCTGCTCGCGCTCGCTGAAGGACGAGGGCACAATGTGTCATTGCTGCTTTCCCAGCAGATCCCCTAAAATTCAATGCGTTGCTGCCAGCCTCCGCCCGGCCTTTGTAGCGCTGACCTTGTCTAGGAAGTTGTTGACTTCAGCGTTGTGCTCCGGGGTTTATTTATACAAATGCGGTGCACACGCACACAAAAGTGACCACACTCGAGGGCCAGCTGCTGCCAAGCACGAGGAGTCGGGGCTGGGGTGTATTGAGCCAAATGAGTGTTAGCGCCTAAGAAATTCAGCACACAAACGTGTACTAGGAGAGCCCAAGAAATTCAGATCTCCTGCAAGGAGCCCAAAACCAGCAGAGACTTTGCTTCACCACCTTCTTGAAAGTCGAAGCAAAACCTCGGGGTTTTCATAGAAAAAAAAAAGGTAAAAAAGCACCTGGGTTCCTAAAAGATCTAATAGATGCTTCTGTGCTAGGCGAGTAGCTGGGTTTGATAGAGAAGATGCTGCAGCAAAGCATATTGAGAGACATGAGGTCAGGGAGCTGCTGTGGCTTGTTGCCTCACCTCCCAAGGCAGCTCCAAGGGGAGGCTTGGAGCAAAACACTCCTGCAGCACCCGGGATTCATCTCACGCATCCCAGAGGCCTGGAGAACTGCAGGAACTGACAGCAATGGGAAAACTAAGCCACGCGCCACAGACCCTGTACCCAGCACATGTATCTTCTGTCATTTTGCACCAGGTGATCCTCAGTCCTGTGCCCACTCCCTCCAAAAGTGAAACCACTTTTTTTTTTTGAAAAAAAAAAGACAGACTAAAAAAACCCCACTAAGTCCAGACTGTAAAAATTGCCTCCGATTAGTCCTTGTACACCTTGTACACCACTCCGCATAGAGGTTGCTGAGCACACACTGACTGTTGCATCCATCCCTCATCACGAAATGCAGCTCTGAGCCCCAAACGCTACTGCAATAACAGAGTTTCATGCCCACAACGGAGCCATCCAGCTCCAGCTGCTGCTCCTGGATGCTAAAAGAGATCCAGCTTTTAGGACTGGATCTCAGGTATCACCTGGTGAGATGCACCGAGGGACTTTGGATAGAGCAACAATGTTGCCTAAAGCAACATGCTGCTCCCATCCCTCTCGTCCATGTTGTCCCTGCAGAGTCACCAGGTCCACGTGCCCATGCAGGAAGCACAGCACCCTTTCTCTTAGTGGGACTTTGCTTTGGAAAAACAGAAGTCAGAATAACCCGCAAAGCAGTATCCAGTTACAGAGCAAAGGTCGGCAGGTAGAGCACAAAAGCAACCGTTTTTCCCTCGCTGGGTCTGTATTTCACAGCCTTGTTGCAGTGACCGCTGGGCTCCTAGAGCAGCGATGTTTCACCATGCTCTCCACCCCATTCCCACCCAAACGGCGCAGCGAGGTTACGTGGCACCGGAGACATCCCACGCAAGGCTGGGCATTAGGAAAACAGGCATCCGAAACCAGAGGGACAGAGGGAGCCATCAAACCCCTTGGGAAAACACAAGGTTTTGAAACATTTTGTCCCAAAAGCAGGATGGAAAGTCAGACGTGCAGCCCCTTTTCTATAAAACAGAATCTCTTTGGGTATTTCCTCCCAAAAGAAGCATTTCCCTGTGATAAGAACCGGCTCCTTCATTTGGGCCACAGTATTATTGGACTTCGATAAGAGCCAAAAAAGAAAAAAGGATTGGAAGTGCTTTGATAATTCCCAAACAAATTTGCTCATCCCCAGGAAACATCCCAACCCTCTGCATGAGTGTTCGCCAGCAGAAAATGATTTGCTGAGAAACGCCCAGCGGATGCCACCCAGACAAGCCCTGAGGGTCGACGTCCCCATGCCGCAGGGACCGTCACTGCTCCTGCTGTCGGCCTCGCTGCCACCAGAGCAGGCGAAATAAAGTGTTTAACAACAGTACGACCTATCTTCCTTGATGTCTTTGTGGAAAAGCTGTCGAAAAAGCCCTGAGAATCTATCCAGCAGCATATTTTGACACCAGCCATTCGCCAAAATACAGACTTGTATTTAAACTGTTTTGCAGATTGTACTGGCTGCAAAGAAACAAGCAGCATAACCCTGAGATTTGCAGCTCTGCAGAGAGCAGGATCTGATGCCGGGATGCAGATTTAATTGCATTAAAGGAGATCAGAGATGTTCTCAGAGAGCAGACAAATCCTATCAGATCATGCAAAATGTTTCACAGAAATGAGTCCGTTTTATGCTCATTAGAAAGCAGATCCCAGCTGTGCTTTGCCACAGAGCCACTCGCCGCTCATTGCATTTGGTAAATACAGAGTTACATTTACAGTAGCAGGAGCAGAATGATGCATTTTGCTCAATCTCAAATTATTTTTATGGTGCTATTAACCAGAAATTCCACACCCTCGTATTATTGCTAATAATTGGTTTTGCAGCAGAAAAACAACTGCCCGAATGCACCCGGAGGAGCTCCCAGCCCCGCGACAAACATCCTGTCTGCAGTGACCACTGCTGCTGCTGGCTCTGAAAGCAAAACTGTTACCACCAAATTTAAACATCCCAAAGTGACTGTACAAATAAAGCACATGCCTTTCCTCTCTCACCATGAGATTCCAATTGGAGGAAGCCTCGGGCTATGTTGCGGGAGAATTAATGCATTAATGCAATTAATGCGTTAGGCTACAGAATCCCGAGCTGGCCCGCACTGGCAGATGCAGCAGGGGTTTCCTGGCATCATCATGGGCCTCATCCTGCTCCCCCAAACCCACCTCAGCCAGATCTGGGTCCCTGTCTCCTATCCAGCTACTCTGCCTAGAAGACAAGTATCTGCATGAACAGGTAGGAAATAGAAACAATAGAAAGAATAGAAAGAAAAAGAAAGAAAGAAAGAATGAAAGAAAAAATGGCTGGTCTGCTGCAGGAATGGAGCTGGGAGAAGCCCACAGAGACCCACTTGTCCCCAGCCCATAGGAAAGGCCACCAGACCCCTTGTCTCGGCCAGGTCCTGTTCTCTCCGCGCAGCCCCGAGACTCCTCTGGTCCCTTTCCACCCATACCCGGGCTGCAGATCAGCTGCGTTAGGCACAATCCTCTGCTTGGCTTCGCTCTGCTCCTCCCAGCTCCCACTCAAGCTGGTGAGGACCAGCGACAAGAGGCTCCTGCTGGGTTTGGTGGCATTTTATATACAGCAGAACCGATTTTGCCTCTGTTTCCTACATTGGGCAGATCCCACTGAGCCGAACGGACCTCACCACGGACACACAGAGCCTGGCACCATGAGCATCCCCCTGGGTCAGGATTGCCACACGGATCTTGCCCTTAGCCATCCCCGCGGTCCCAACCTGGGATGAGAGGGGATTCCTTGGGAGGGCAGGGTGGGATGTCCCTCTTCTTACCAGCCTCTTCTGTGGCTTGAGCGGCCGGTTGATGCCGTTCATTTTGTGGTAGAGCCCACAGGCGTTGCACAGGTAGTGGCCGGTGCCATCCTTCCTCCAGAGCGGTGTGGACATGGCCCCGCAGTTGACGCACTCCCTGCCGTCCCCAGGGAACTCCTCCAAGTACTCTGCGGGACAGAGGAAAAATACTGCTTGGTCAGGAGCCGGCTCCAGCGCACGGGACCACCGGGACGCGCATCCTGCCCGCCCAGCAACCCCGGGCAGGGGGGTCTGCTGCCACACTGTAAAGCGCATCCTGGGCTGGGGGATTAAACTATTCACCCCCATCCTGCCCACCCTCCAAAATATATATATATATTTTTTGCCTAAAGGCAGAAAGATGCCCCCGCCCAAAGACCGTGGAGGGTGAGCGCGGGGGGGGGGGCGCACGGGGGCTCCGGCCAAGCGCGGTGCCCTCGCTGCCCCGGCTGGGAAAATAAAGCATCGCCCCGCTGTTATTGCAAGTGATAAGGGGGAAATATGGGGGGGAAAAGAGGAGGGCGGGGAACGGACTTCCCTGATCCCAATCACGGCTGGCGGGGGCTGCCTGGCGGCGACGGCCGGGCTGGGGACGCGCTGCGACGGGCGCCGCATCAATCACCCCGCGGGGCGCGGAGCTCTCCCGCGCAAGCGGCGCGGCGGGTTCTCCCCGGCCCCTACAGCCCTTTCGGAGCTTATTTATTTATTTATTTATATTATTATTATTTCCATCCAACTCCCCTTCAGTGAGACTTTTTCCCGCTTTTCATTTTCCCGAAAAAGCCAAGAGGAAGCAGCGGAGCCGCCCGCGCCCGAACAGCTCTCGCAGCTCCCCCCTGCCCGAACGCGGCTGCGGAGCAAATGGGCAGCCCACAGCAGGAACGAGCCCTCGGTAGAAAGGCTTGTTCCTTTCCCCTTCCCCCTTTCTATCTCTTTCTCCTTCTTTCTTTTTCTTTTCTTTTTCTGTCTCTCTTTCTTTCTCTCTATCTTTCTCTCTCTCTCTTTTTTTTTTGATAACTTCCTCGATCAGGGATGTTATTTTCTTTCAAAAAAATGCTCTCTGTTGTTTTTGCATTTTCGAAAGTATTAAAAATGGGCCAACGGAAAGAAAATAAAAAAGAGGAAGAGGAAAAAATTAAAAAGGAACAAGGAAAATAGAAAGAAAGGAAACAAAAAGAACAAAGACGTAAGAAAACAGAAAAAAAAACGAAACGGGAAAAAGGGCAGTATTTTACTAAATGAAAAAAAAAATGCTATTTAAGAGCGGTTTACACTCTTAGAGAGAAAAAAATAAACACCGGGGAAAATGGAGTTCTGCAGTCTGGACATTAAAACATCCAAGTCAAGATGCAAAACCTCCGTTTTGCCCAACGAAGTTTTGCTCGCAGCAGCCCCGACTGGTCCCGTCTCAGATCCCGGGAAGCAGGAATGGGTTTTTGGAGACAAAGGGGAAATTCTGGGAAGTAGCCGCTCCTGGCCCCTGGTCGGGGCGGCGCTGGCTGGGTTAGGGGCCGCTTCGCTACTTTACTTTGTTCTTGGGGTAAAGATAAGATAATTCGGTTCAGCGCGGTAAAGATGATAACGCCGCTGAGATCTTGAAGTGGCTTTTAGAGGACTTTTCCAGCCGTGGCCGGAGAAAGACGGCGAAATGCCCCGGGGTAATAAACCCTGCACACGAGTTTCTTTTAAATCAAGATCCAAGCAAACAAGGTTCGCTCGGGACTTGATTTAAAAGGACTCTCCGGTGTGGATGGAAACGAATTGAAGTGGGTTTTATTGTTCAACGCCTGAGCGCGTTTCAGTGTCTCTCCAAAGGCCGCAGACTGATGCAGCTGGGGACCTGTTTGGGTGAAGGCGAATTAGGAGACCGAGAGTCTGTTCAAATATAAACTAATTTACCACAATAAATTACTTAAAAGGGAGGGAGCTATAAATCTGCCCTGCTAATTTAAACACAAGGGTAAGTATTGAAGCACAGGCACAAAGTCGATATTGTGGGAAGGAGATATCGCTGGGGGGAAGGGGTTGAACAGTCTCCATTCTCCTGTCCTCCGGGGGAATTGCTCTGCTTTGAAACGTGTTCTTTGCCCTTCGTGTAACATATACACACATACACCCTGTCTCTGTCCCGGACCAGCCTGCCGTTAGTGTCGGACCATCTTTTCCTGCCTTGACAAAACTTTTCTTCTCCTTCCCCTTCTTTCTAGAGCTGTCCCGGGGATGGAAACGGGGCAGAAACGCGCTGCTCTCCCCAGGATCGGGCCAGCAAGAAGTGGGAGGAGGGAAGGAATAAAAATCGCGGCTTCAATAAGGGCCGACAGTAATGATCCTCCCCACCCTGCCGCGTGCTATCCCCGCCGAAACCCTGACTGCCCCTCGCCAAAACCCGCCGCCAGCGCCCAGCCCCGACGCCGCGGTGAGGGGCGCCGCGGACCTACCGAAGGTGGATCTTCGGCCGGGCAAGGCCGCCTGCCTCGTCTGCAGGCTGTGCAGCACGCTGCTCTCAAAGTGTCCAGCCGTCCAGGAGGCAGGGATGTCGGGGGTCACGTAGGCGGGATAGGCGCTGGAGTAGGAGCCGTTGACGGAGCGCACCAAGGCGTTGCCGAACTGCTCGCGGCCCCCGCCGCCCAGCAGCAGGGACCCCTGGTAGGCGCCGTCGCGGCCCGGGGGGCTGCTGCCCGGGGGGCTGTGCGGGTACGAGAAGCCCGAGGGCGCGTGGGCGCTGCCGCCGTTGAAGGCGGCGGGCTCGGCGGCGCCCTGCGGCCAGCCCGGCGGGGTGCCCAGCGGGCTCTGGTGCGGCTCGCAGCTCTGCAGGTAGGGCAGCGTCTGGAGCACCGAGGGCACCCGCGTGCTGGGCACGTAGACGGGCGAGGCGGCCGACGAGTGCAGGAAGCTGCCGGAGTCGTGGGAATACGGCGGCTGGCCATGGTTGGGGGCGAGGGCCAGGCCCTGATACATGGTCCGTCCGCGGCGGCTCAGGGCCCGGCGCGGCGCCCAGCCAGATGCGCCCAGATGTTGCCTTGCGGTTCACTCGGAGGCGTCTGCGGGGGAAGAACCGGGGGCCGTGAGTGCCCGCACCTGCACGGCGACCCGGAGCCCGCCCCGTCCCGCCCGCCCCTTGCCCTCTTCAAGAGGGGAGTTATTTAATTAATTAATTAATTAATGTAATTTATTTATTTAATTTATTTATTTTGTTTCCTTTTAAACTTTCCTCCCGTCAAATCGATATGGGAGGGGGTAAGGAGTGGGTGATAAAACACGGCTCTGAGGTGAGAGCAGTGGCCGAGTCCCAGTGAGAAATTAAATAACCTCCCTGGAAATGGAAAGAGTCGCCTGCCTGGGACACCAGATCGTTCCCACCCTGAGCCGCTTTGGCATTTCCGAGGACCAGGAAAGAAAAGAAAAAAAATCAAAAATATTTTTCTTCCCATATATATATATATATATATAAATACATACATATATATGTGTGTGTGTATATATACATACACGTATATACGTACATATATATATATGAGTCTCGGGTCTGAAGCCCGTATTTGGGCCTTGTGCGGTGAGAAGGCAGCGGGCCCCGATTCAGTCCCACGGGTGTCCGGGCCGCATAGGTGGCGGCGCCCGGAGTCCCGGGGCAGTGGGGAGGGTCGGCCCGGGGCCCCGGCGCTGCTGCTTGCGGCTGAAGAAGCAAAAGAGCCGCAGGGCGGCCTGTCCGTTCGGACAGATTCCCCGCCGGTAAAAGGGGAGCTGAGGTTGGGAAGGACCATGTCGCCCTCCCGCGCTTCCACCCCCTTTTTCTCCGTTGCTTTTCGCAGGCTAGTACTTACTTCGCAGCGGGCCAGGAGCGGCGCCGGACATGGCCGGGTGGGCATGAAGCTGGATTCAGACCATCCAGGGAAATTCCAATGAGAAAAAAAAATAAAAATAAAAATAAAGTTTACAGGGGAGGGGAGTTGGCAAAGAATGCAGCCCCAAAGCAGAGCGGGGCAGCTACTGCCCTCCCCCGGGCACCCCCCGGCCGCCGCCGCCGTCTCCCGTGGGGCGGCTGCGTCCCCGGCTGCTCTCGGCGGGGAAGTGGCGGCGGCGGCCGCGGCGGCGGCTCTTTACGGCGGGCCCCGGTGCGGCCCGGCCCACGTGACGGCCGGCGGGGTAGCCCCGGTGCCGGCGAGGATTGGGTGCCTCCCGGCCCGGGGGGGCAGACGGGACGGGACAAGCGCCGCCGGCTCCGCGCCCGGCGGGGGGGACGCGCCCGCCGCCTGCTCCGAGCGGGGGGCAGGATGTGGCCTCGGAAAGTGCCCCCCGCCGGCTCAGCACCCCCCTCCCGGCAAGGATGGAGGTGTCTGCCTGCCCCCGGCCGCCCTGCTTTACCCCCTTGCTCCGTTTCTGCGTCTCTTTTCTCCGCCGGGACCAGCCTGACGCCCCTTCCCCGCACCCGGTTCCCCGCAGCACCGGTGGGGCTGGGTAACGAACGGAAAACTTCCCGGCTTTCGGGCCGGAGGGGACGTGAATGGGCCACTTCGTGCTCCGAGTGTCCCTGCTCTTCTTTGCAATAAAAGCCATAATAAATGGGGAAGGGGGAGGCTACGGGGGATCCCCAGCTCCCCGGGCCCAAGGCCCGGCCGGCACAGCCCATCGGGCGGCCCCAGGCTCCCCGCGCTCCGTCGGTGCCGCCGCGCTCTGGGCCTGGCCCTCTCTCAGCCTTCCCCCAAACGTCCGAAGCCTCCGGTGCTTCCCGCGGGCCGGAGCGAGGGACGGGGTGGCCGGAGGGAAGCGGCGCTCGCGGCCTCGTCCGGCCCTTCCCGGATCCTGGTCCTTTTGGCCGCTCCATCCTCCCGCCGTCCCGGCCAGCGGGCACCATTCGCCTCCCCCGGCTCTGGAAAGGATCGTATTCCAACCCAGGGCGCTGCGGGGAGCGTTTCCGCGCCTCATTGCTCTGAGGCGCAGGATTTGCCCAGACATTTTTTTTTGTTTTCCTTCGGGGACAAACGGAGCAAAAGCTGCGGTGCCTCTCACCCCGCTCCGGGCTTAGACGGCTCCGTCTAGACGGACTTAACTCCGCTCTCCGCAGGCCTCCGCCGACAGGATCAGGCCCTTCTTGTCCCGTTTGGTGGCCGCGATCGTGTCCCCGGCACGGGCGCTGCGCGGGGCTGCGCGCCTCGGCCCGGCCCCGCGGGGACCGGCGCTACGGGCAGGGTGGGAAATCTCGGCTCCAAAATAAACCGGAGCAGGAATGCCAGCTATTTCCCCCGCAATAACCCAATGCAACTGGCTGGAGATGTGTATTTATTTGCTTGCTGCGTGGAGCAGAGAGACGCAGCTCACCACGAGCGGGGTATTCCCGTGCCCTCGGAGCAAAAGCGAGGGAAAAAATAACCCACGGTAAAGAAAATAAAAATAATAACAGCACGGGGACCCTCCTGTTTGGCTGCCTCTCGTCTGCACAGCCAGAAACGGCTCCGAGGAAAGTCGGTACTGAAACCTCCGCCGTATGTAGGTGTAAACTCATCTGAGCGCCTTGCTGTAGTTTCTTTCACTTTATTTAATTTGTTAGAAGCGGGTGGAAACCTTCGGGCTCTCACTTTCCCGCAAACGCTTCAATTTCCAAGCTCTACAATTTCAAGGCGTTAATTAATTGTGATACACTATTTTTATATGCATATTTGCTCGTGAGCTTCCCAGTAATCGACGACTTGCTTAACGGCGCTAAAATAAATGAGAAAACCCTGAAAGAAACGAGGCGCTGCTGAAATCTGCGGAGATTTGCCTCGTGCGCTTATTTTTTTTCCTAAAGAAAACTGAGGTTCCGTAAGGCCCCTGGACGTGCTCCGTGAGTTTGTTCAGTCCCCCTCGCTTTCCCAGCTCTCAGCAGAAACGCTTTCCCCCCGCCGCAGTTTTAACCCAGCCCCGGTAGCCGGACGGCGGTGCCGGAGAGCGACGCCCCGAGTCCGCGGCGAGGGGCGGCTGCAGGCGCCGCCGCGCAGGGCAGCGCCGCAAGTGCGGAGCAGGGCAATCGACAGGTGCTTTGCGAGCGTGACCGGAAGGAGGGATTATTATTATTATTATTATTATTACTATTACTATTACTATTACTATTACTATTACTATTACTATTACTGCTACTGCTACTGCTACTGCTACTGCTACTATTACTATTTCCCTGCTTTTGTTTTCCTCCCGTGCAAAGCTCAGCAGAGCGATTGAGGAGTTGGAAGGACTTCGCAGGGCTTTTGCGGAGGCGCCCACGCATGTGCGCTGCCTGCGTGGAGTCCGCACACGCGCGCGGAGCCCTTCTCTCTGCAGTGTGAGTTTGCGCGAATACTGGCTGCCGTCGATATAGGTATCCGGCCTGGGTGGACACGGGCGGATGCGTGGGTCGTTCGCCCCCTCCCCGACGTGGGAGACGTGGGTCCTTCGCCTTCTTTTGGGAAAGACTCGGCGCGGGTGATGCTTTCGCTGAGTGGGGAATGATGGTGCCAACGTGGCAGGGACAGGCTCTTCGAGGCGGAGCGACGTGGTGGACACTGGGTCCAACTCACGGCGAGGCTTGGACGGGCACAAGAGGCACCGAGGCAGGTGCTGCCTAGATCCTCAGAGCCCTCTCTTTTAGCCCCGGTCGGAGAGGAGCAGGAAAAGCCTCCCACGGCAGCCCGATCCCATTCGTCAGAATTCGACGCCCCGAGGCCAGTTAGACGGGCTCGGATACAGACTCGGACCTGGCTCTCCTCTTCCATGGGGATACAGCTGCTTTATATATTATTGTTAATAATAATAATTATTATTATATATATATATATATATATATATATAATTATTATAATTATAATTATTATTATTTTGGTAGAAGGAGAGGCAGGACCACGGCTTGGGAAGGGGCCGCCTGCCCCTCTGCCCCGTCGAGGCAGCGCTTGGCTCCGTGTCCCTGCGAACAGGGCCGGGGGCCACCCGGCCCCTCCAGGTGAGCCCGCACAGACTGCCCGGCGCCCCGGCCCTCGGCCCTAATCCCGCTCCGGCTGATTTGTGAGCCCTGCACGGGGGCGGGCGCGGGGGCCAGCGCTGCCCGGGACGCCCCATCCTTGGGGGGCGGCTGAGCTGCCCCCTCCCCACAAACATCAAGGAGAGAGATAGAAAGGTAGAGACAAAGAAAGAGGGGAAAAAAAGAGAGAAAGAAATGGAGAAATAGAGAAAGAAAGAGAGAGCGAAAGGAGGAGGAAGAAAAGAAAAGAAAAGAAAAGGAAAGGAAAGGAAAGGAAAGGAAAGGAAAGGAAAGGAAAGGAAAGGAAAGGAAAGGAAAGGAAAGGAAAGGAAAGGAAAGGAAAGGAAAGGAAAGGAAAGGAAAGGAAAGGAAAGAAAAGAAAAGAAAAGAAAAGAAAAGAAAAGAAAAGAAAAGAAAAGAAAAGAAAGAGAGGAGGGCAGAAACGTACCCCGTTCTGCTGCACAGCGATAGACAAGACGTATTCCGAAGGGGACCCGTGGGGTTCGGGTCCCCTCTTCTGTCCGGGCGGGGGAGATGGTAATTAATCAAATACATCCCCCCTCCTCCGTGCACCTCCCCCGGGCTGCAGCATCCTCCGCCGAGGCAGCTCTGCTCCCGCCGCCCCGGCCCGCGCCCGCTCCCGCCCGCGCCGCGCAGTCCCGGCCGCAAAGAGAAACCCATCGAGTATTTGGCTCCGGCAGCCCCGGCCGGCGGCCTCCGGCCACTTCCCAGCTCTGCCCCCGATTCCCAAACGAACCCCTCGGGAGGGAGGCCGAGCTCCCTGAGCGGAGCTGGGAATGGGGACACCCGCAAAGGGGAACTTTGGGAGGGTCCTGCGGGGTTTGCATCCCACATGTCCCATCCACAGCCCCCTTCCACATGCCCTGCTCTGCACCTCCCTATTTGCACCTCCAGATCACATCACCTGGCCGCACTCCCTCCCCTATTTTTCCATCCACATCCCCCCATCTGCACCCACCATCCACATCCCCCCAACTGCACCCATCACCTGAATTCCCCTCATCTGCATCCCTTCCGTCCTCTCCCCAGCCCCTTCCTACCGAGTCACCAAGGGGTCAGTATGACCACTCCCCAGGGATCAGGACATCAGGCACCTTCAGTGGCCGAGGCCAGGCTGATTTGCAGGACAGCGCTGGAGAGAAGGGAGAGGTGATGGATGTGGACAGGGCTGGGGGAGGCCCCGGGCAGTGAGGGGCTGTGGGCAAAGTCTGGGAGCCCCCAGCCCTGGCCAGGCAGTGACAGAGCAGCTTTGTGTCTAGAGGAGCAGGGGGCTGTGGCTGGAAAGGGTTAAACCAACAGCGAGCCCCAATGAAAAATATTTATCTCTTGCAATATGCTTGTGGCAGTGGCTCTCAGGGAGGGGGAACTATGAAAAAGAGCAGAGGAAAGTCTTGCAAATCTTTCCCCCTTTTACCTTGGGATCCTGATTTCTTCTTTAGTCCATGAGGATTTCATTGGTGCAGAAAATAAAAGGATCCCATCGAGGCAATGCTGCCTGTTGTCCCCTCCAGATCCTGGGACAGGGATGCATCACCCTCAGCCTCCCACAAGTCAACAGTAGATACAAAAGTCACCTCACTTCCTTCAATATATAGAGGGAACAACATGCAGACCACTACTTGTGTCTCCAAAAAAAGGGTAACTTGGCATGCCTTTCCTAAAAGCAAACTTTGGGAGATTTTTGTCCCAATTGTTCTAAATGTCCCTCTGGGCTGATTTAACAAAAAGCGCTGAGTTTCAGAACAATCACAGAGTCCTAAAGCACCAGCTTTAGATGCAGGCCAGTTGCATGGCCTGGCACTGGCAACATTCCCTGTACCAAGGACACCCCAAAGGGCACGGAGGGCTAAAAGGCACCACTGTGTCCAGGCAAGGTGAGGTGTCCGGGTGTATTTGATGCTGGGGGCTCCGAAGCATGCTGATGCTGGGGGTGGGCAGCACATGCTTTCCAGGAGGGGGGTCAGGATCTCACCCTCATGGAAATCACAAGGAATTTTACCCTGAGAAGGAATAGGGAGTGACTCAGGGTCTGGCCATGTGTGCAGACTGGGGGCACCTCTTGTGCATACAGCCCAAGGTGCATGCAGATGCTCATGGACTTGAGAGCAGAGCCAGCAGCGAGTGTCCAACCTGGCCACCCGGCCCTGCTCGGCATGAGGGAGAAGGTGAGAAATCCACGCTGTGAAAATGGAAACTATTTCCCGGATAAACTCAAGCCCAGATGTGTGGAGCTGTTGGGCTGGCGCTGGCGATGCCAGCCCGGTCCTGGCGGAGACCAGCAGCTGAGGCCCACAGTCCCCATCCCTTTCCAAAGCATGTCCTGCTTGGCCAGCTTTCCACCAGCTCCCCGCTTCCCAGGCAATAAACGGTGAAAGAAAAGAAGAGAGGAAAAAAAAAAAAGGCTATTTTGGTATATTAACCTCCTTGTGGCCAGGTGAAAGGTTAAATTCACATGATTCATTGGCGGCTGAGAGACAGCACTTTGTTGCTAGGATTTTGGGGAATGCGGAGGGCTCCAGCGAAGGAGTCTCGCTAATCTTTAAGGGAGGGAGCCAGGCTCCTGTCTGACGGCTGCAGGCCCAGCAGCTCTGTGTTTCATTTCAGACTGTCACTCTCCTATCTCTCAGCTCACTCCCAGCTCCAGCTTGCTGCCAGATCTTGGGAACTGTTAACTCAGACAAATTTATAGATGGAAAAAAGAACAGTTGGCCATTGTTCGGGGGGCAGGGGAGGCGGGAGGCACTGGAGGAGCTTCGGCGACCAAAGTCATGATGTAACCTGGGGATTGCATGGCTTGGAGCAACGTGCAAAGGAGCTGGCTCTTGCCTTGCCAGGCAGGGGTGCTGGGACCATTATTTTACTACTAAGAGTTGCGAAAGGGACACTCTGGTGTTTAAGTGACTGGGGAGATCTCTTGGAGAGGTCCTGTGAATAAGTGGAAGCTCCCAGCTGGACATCTCTGGGATATGATCTCACTTCTTGGTTTCAAGTCCTGTGATAATGGGGTGTTTTTTAATTCCTTAAAGCTTCTGACCCTGGAGTCCTGAGATCTAATATCAATGGAGATATTCTTGTAAACAACATGTCTGGCTATGTGGGTTGCAGAGAATAAACTGAAAACATGGAGCTTTCAAGGATTGAAAAAAAAAAATGGAAAAATGTGGATGGCCAATGCAGAGAAGCTCCAATTCATTCCTCCTTAGAAATACCAGGGCTTTTAGGAAGAAATATTGAATTTGGGGAACTTCAGCTTCTGCAGGGTGAAATACATTTTCATCTACCCGGGGGAAATTTGGGAAACCAAGCAGTTGTTGTCCGATCCGGCAATCTCTCCCTGTTTTCCAGTCGTCTATTGCTCTGAGCAGCCTCCTCGATGGAGAGGCTCTTTTCAAGATGAAAAGGTCCTCCTGCCTCCCCAGCACAGTGGTTTCCAGGCCAAGAGGCACCCATGTCTGAGGGACAAACCACTTCTGTTTCCTTATAGCAGTCCTGAGTCCAGATCCTAGATTTTTTTTTACCATTTTATACTTGTACAGGGTGGATGGGAGAAAGGAATTTTGGATGAAAAAAAGAAATTAGTAATACGTGAAGTGTTTAGTACATTTAGCCACTTGAGAATCTGGCTACATGGTACACAGCTTCTTCTTTCAGGGTCTGAAGGGCTGTGTAAGTCTGTTTTTCAGTCTGTAGAATATGCAGATTGATTCTGAAGGTCCAGAAGGCCTCATGGTCCCAAACCACTACTCCCTCTCATTTTTTTTTTTGTTGGAATTTTATTTAACTCTGTAAGAATGAGCAACAGACTTTTCACATAAAGTCTCAGCCTCAGTTCAGCTGCAATATTAATGCTCATTATCTGCTCCGTTTTTGATATCTATAACTAGAAGCACTTCCTTTCTCCATCGCAGTCCCAGGATGAGGTTATTGACTCAAAACTCTGGTGTTACACAGACATGCACTTACATGAGTCTGAATTAATCTCTGGTGGAAGACTTCTACTGAAGTTAACAAAGATACCCCGGGGATAAATTTGGGGCATTCTCTGCACTTTGGGGTAATTTCCATTTTGCACCTCTCCATTTATTTTATGTGTCTGGAAATAATCTTCTGTGAGGGAGAAAAGGCACAGCAACTTCTCCTGAGCAAGGTACTGAGAGTGTGTGAGGAATTATGCAACCATGCCTATCTACTAGAACTAAACTTAATGCTCCTCGAATTGCTTTGCTACACTTGATTTTAATGCCACTATGTCTAATATTTTTCTTCTCTTTACTCTGCCTTTGCAGGCAATGCACTCCTTTCTCTGCCACCTTGGAGCTGCTTTGACCAGCAGACCTTCTCCACCGCTTTGCTGAACTTTTGTTGCTTCTCTCCAGCTCTTTGGCTGCCTCTCTGACCTCTCCTAGCCTCATTTTTCACCCTCTTGGCAACCTCTCAGCCTCACCGGTACATTTTTCATCAGCTTTGGCATGAAAACATGGCTCCAATTAGCTGGAATGGTGGTCTGTGGCGCGAGAGGTGGAGGCTCCATTTCAGCCAGAGCTGAAACTTTCTGGCCCCATGGCCAGTACTGGAATGGTACCGTGTAATAGGCCAGCTCGAGTCCCCTGCCCATGCCCAAGGCTTTGCAGAAACAAGCTGAACAAAGCCAAGTGTTACGAAGAACCCCTGGAATGATTTGAAGTGAGCAAAGATGTGCAGAAGCTGAAGTCCTGGCAAGACTGTGTTCTGTTCCCCACGGGAGGGAAGAAAATTATGAGTGTGTCTATCTCTTTAGCCACTGTCCAGCTCTTCCAAGGCTTCAGCCCCACTTCTGCTCCGGCAGTCCTCTCCAGCAGCCAGATGTCGGGGTCCTCCTTGCAGGGAACGGAGGCCAATCTGCATACAATGTCACTGTGGGGTGAAGCTGAGGTCACCACTGAATAGTGTTTCCAAGAGCTGTTTGATCAAACAGAATTTACAGACCAGGACAGTTATTGACAGGACTGACAAAAGTGATGTTGCAATGATTTACAGTCCAGGTGTGTTGTCAGAGCAAGATATTTACCTGAGATCCCAAGAACGGTTAAAATTTAATCCCTAGAGACCTTCTCTGGCTCTCCTGCAATGTCTTGGCGGGTCATAGATCCTGGTCCATTTGCAGTCGCCATGCAAATAACCCAGAGTTTAGGCACATTCGGGGGAAATAATAGCAGATATAGTGATTTAAAATGTTTTTAATGGCTATAAAATTTGAGAGGTGAGCTGATATAGGATGCCCTTTCCCTTATCCCAAATGTACAATTCTCCGTAATAGACTTCTTTGGGTATATACACATTAGTCAGGATTATCTCTGGATGTCTAGCAGGCTAAGAGTATGGATCCTGGAGACGTCAGCAGAAGGATTCATTAGAGGAGACAGCAAGTGCTTGGAAATGGGAAATGTATTCTCTTATAAACACAGCCTGCACTGGGGTTGACCTTAAGACTGAACAGAACTGGCTGGAGAGACAGGGAAGGCAGAGAAGGAAAACAACGTTCATATGCAACAGCCTCCATTTCTTGTATCAAAACCCAGGGTTTCTGTAACTTTTCTCTCCTTTCCAAATACAAGGGGCTTTCATCCCTGAAAATGGATGCGGTTAGAAAGGGAACAACAAATCATCCCATATGTCCTCTTTCTTGTGAGTTAGAGCTTGTGGGTTTTGGGGGTGCACGGTCAGGCTCCAGGAGGAATTTCTCTTCCAAGGATGGGCAGATGCTTGCCACGTGACCAAAGCGTTACACATTTCTTGTTGCATGAAGCAAAATGTTGGTTATCGTCTCCTAAATCCTCCTAACCAGTTGCTCAGAAAGGATATATATAGGAGTTCATGCATTTGGGTGAGTTTTTGCATTTCAAGTGAAAAGAAGCTGGGAATTTTTAAAGCTCTTCTGTGCATACATGGGCACACGTGCATGCAGATGATCTCCCTTCAGTATCACTGCTCACTGCTGTTACATTTGCTTACTGAGTAAAACATGAGGAACTAGCATGGAATATGAAAAGAACTCAGAGAGCCAACATTGACTCCTACCTCATATCTATTAGCTGTAAATTACTTTAACATGAGTGACATCACACTTGACTCTTGGTAAAACAGTGTTAAGTTAGTGGGTAATAAAACAGCTTGACACTAATGATGGGTTCTGTGTGATAAATTACTGTCAGGGATCTGATAAGGGTTCTTGAGACTAACCTTGAACTAAATCTGTTTTGTTGCTACATCTTGTGTGCAGCGTCCCACTTCTTACCACGGGGATTAAGGGCTCAGAGCCTGATCCTGCGCTGGGTGCAGAGGGGAAGAGGCTGCTCATGTGCAGGAGCATTTCCAGAAGCAGCTTCCAAACATCAGCCCGCTCCCACGAGCTGAGCGGTGAGGGTTTGGCCCAAACACTGCGAGCATCTGTCTAGTTACACTGTCCTTGCAGCGAGTGTTTCTGATGTAGGAACCGTGCCCAGGAGTGACTGAAATATCTGGAATTTTGCTATTTTTTAAGGCATTATGCAACCTAGTTCTGGATCCTGAAAATTTCACTTTTTTGTGTGTGTGCGTGTTTTTGATATGATGGATTTGGTTGCTGAATGACATTTTTTGGCCTGTGTCAAAGCGACGTGTTAGATCTATCACGGGAGATGCCAATGACGTCAGTAAGAACAGTGGACGCTCGGCAGCTTGCAGCATCAGGCCTCATTCAAAGACCTTGTTTTACTTGCAAAAGATTGGGAGAAAGCTCTCTCCCCAAGAGCTGGGAGCTGGCCAAAGTCAATGCAACACATGGGTTTTTGAATATTTTTTACATGTATTTTCTTTGGACACTCACCAGGGTGCTGCTTGGAAAAGGCTTCACAAACTGTTTTACATTGTTATTATTATTTGAGGCTCGGTTTTCAGCTATCCTTCAGGTAACATGCTTATGAGATATTTTTTGTATTCATTCTTGTATAAACCATTGTATTAAAACATTTACCCTAGTTCAGTCTCATGCCCGATCATCATTGCCCAAACCTGTTTATTATGACTGGTCTAATCCAGGCATACTCGAATATTATAAACGATTATAGGCTTCAATGAAGAGAAGTTTTCACTGTATTAATCTGGATAACTCATTAGTCTTCATATTCGGATGCATTGGTTTTAATGCAAGCCATGGCAAATGCATCATTCTGCAAAGTTAATAGCAAGAGGCGCGTGGAAGTTCAGGTCACCGTGCCACTGCTTTGAGAGGTCAAGAATATGGAAACACCTTATCCCGCAAAGGATGTGAAGGATATCTCTGAGCTCTGTCAAAGAGGATGCCTTGAGTGCAAAAGGAAGAGGGGTCTGCAGAAGTCCCTGGATTCATCTGGAGCTCTCGAGGAATTGTGGATCATTGAGTGATGACCACGGAACATGAGAGAGGCTGTTGCTGAGCTTCTGCTTGTGTCTCTTCTCTAAAATATGAAATATTTATTGGTGCTTCAGGCTGAGCGCGATGGGAGCTGGGCTGCTGTCGCCAAACGTCTCTGCAAAGCGTCTCCGATGCGGTGAAACCCCCGCTTCGCCTCGCGCAGTTTTCCCATTAAATGCCGATTTTAACAAAGTTCTTTGGGTCGGGCTGCAGTGCACATGGCCGCAGGTATCTGGCATGGGGACCAGATCTGCCCGTGTCCTGCTGCTTTGGCGCTTCGCCTTCATTCCCTGCTTTGATTCCCTCCACTCGGATGGGGGAAACAGATTCCATATCCCTTGCTTCCAACAAGCCGGCCACGAATGTGTCACACACATGCTCACAATCGTGTCTCAGCTTACACGCTTTTGTCTTCAATATGTCCCTTATTTCTTCTTCTTCTTTTTTTTTCTTTTTTCTCTTTTCTCTCTCCCCTGTTTCATTCCATCACGAGACATAGCAGGTCCCAGCAGAAGAGACACCCCATCCCTGCCACGATGTAGGACAGAACCAACCCACGGCACAAGCAGCGGGCTCCGAACCGCTTATCCCACAGATGCACGAGACGGAAATGCAAAATCATGTCCAATTTCTCATGCCGTATTCATGCCTGTTGCAAACCCAAAACACATGTAGCCCTGTGATATGCATTGCACAACACGGCATGCATGAGCCTGGCCTGTCCTCTTGCTCCCAAATTGCTGTTTTTTGGTCAGCGCTGAAAAATACCCAGGGTTTCCTGCAAGGCAGCACAGGCTCCATGAGAAGAAACTTGACTCTGTTTGCTGCACGACTTAACCTCAGTTTTGGCTCCGAGGGACTTGTTTTGGGTGGAAGGCGAGCTCTAATTACTCATTTTTACATTGCACTGTACTGTGGAGAGAGGGAGCAAGTGCCGGGGTGGGTTCCATGAGCCTCCTGCTGCCCCCAAACCCATCTCTGAGCAATGCAGGATGGGGAAAAACATTGAGAATTGCAGCAAAGGGCAGCCCGAGGGATTTAGAAAAATCCCTGGGGTCGGCTTGGGTGGAAACATCTATTCCTGCACATCAATGCTGCTTTCCTAGGAAAAAATCCAGCAGAACGCAGCTCTGTCCATTAGTTTTAAGAATTAATTTGTGCCTTTTAGTCCAAATAGGCGAGGTTCCCCCGGCTAGTCTTTATCGCAGTTAAAAAAACGGAGCCCACGCATTTAATAATAACCGTTACAAACGTTCTGCATTCTTGCCCGGATTCCAGGGTTTTCCTCTAAGCTAGCTAGCTGTACTGTAAAAATACGCAATAAATATCTGTCTTTGGTATAATAAAAGCAATGTTTATATTCTTGACAGAATGCATTTGTGAACTTACAGTCATTAGAGATGTAAACTGAAGGCACGAAGATAACCTCTCTCCCAAATGTTCTATTTATTTCTGTAAAGTAATTTGTATGATTTATCTTATAGACTAAGGTTTATGGTTCACTTTGAACTCCAGGTTCTTAACTCGGCAATTGCCTGTTTGGGCTGAAGCGTATAAGTGATGGCATGACCCAAAGTGCTAGATGAAAGGGAAAAGACAAAAACAAGGCAGGCTTCTGGGATTTTAACCATCATTTCCATATTCCATTGACATCTCCGGGTTAAATATTTTCCTTTAGAGGCCAATATGATCATCCCATCTGCGGGCCATATCTCCTGGTGACAAGGGATCGCGTGGTGTAGGGGCGTCTGCCACGAGGAATGCCAGGATGTGTCCAAGGGGGAATTTGAGGAGGTCAAACACTGGTTTTGGTCCTCCCTCCTGGCCTGCACGTACATGTAGACAAGGCCACAGCTCGGCTGTGGTTTAAAAAAGCAGCACTAGCACCGCTAGTGCTCTCCAAAGGAACCAGCCCATTTCTCTGCCTTTTAACCCAGCAAAAACACACAAGGCTCGATGCAAATCTGTTTGCTTTGTATGGGTAGGACAATCCGGAGTAGGAATAAAATGATCTCTCGTTCCCAGATGCAGCTGAAAGGTGGGATTTGTATCCTGTGGGAAACTTCAAGTATTCAAAACCTGTTTCATTCTGAAGCAGTGTTTAAAAGTCAGCCTCACTAAAAAAAAAAAAAAAAAAAAAAGAATGTTGCAAATGGGAAGTTTTGAGCATTCTCCGTGTAGAAACATCTGAGCAGGCTGATAATAGAAAAATAGGTGAAAGCGGAAATAACACAAAATGGTCTGGAAATACCACTGAACGCCCCAAACGCATCAGAGCAAAACCTGGCAAGTGAAATTATTCATTTTGACACATCCTCCTTGAAACCTGATGCATTCCCTCCCTCCCCCCCCACAAAAAAAAAAAAAAAAAGGGCCATGAATTTTGTCAAAATAGCTGAAAAACAAGCTGTTTTTTTTTTTTTTTTTGGCAAAAAATAGCCATACTATTTTTCAGCCCTGCTCCCAGCCAAGTGCTCACCCATTGCAATTAGCTGCTCTGCTGGCACGTGGAGCCGTCGCTGTCACAGGTGACACTTCGGCTTTCTGGCACCACTGAACGTTATTCCAAAGCACAAGGAGGAGTTCTGTGCAAAGCAAAATATCTCGGTGCATTTGGTTATCAATAGGTGGAATTCTGCACAGTCCGGGACGTGAAAAATCCCTATCTTATCTGGCCTCTGCCGGGTCAACATTACTCATGATTCAGACACCATTTACCCTGCAGGGCTGAGACCCGTGTGCTGCCTGGCTCTGACCAGCACTATTATTCACTTGCTCCTGCGAACACTATAATTAATCAGAAATACGTGTTAACACCCTGTCCGCTCTCCCCTTCTCCATCAAAAATCCCCACTAGCCGCCCAGCTTCTGAAAACCGCTGTGTGAAGCCCTTAGAGAAGCTAATGGGAAAAAATTCCGTGGGATTCATCATGCATTGGTCGAGCCATTGGCTTTTGCTCGTGTTCCAAGGCAGTCAGGGAGCCTGGGGGAAACGAGTGGGTTCCCCTCTCCCTTTCCGGCTGTGGCAGCATCTGCTGGCATTACACAATGGGCTCATTTTTCCTGAAATATTGCCCATTTCCCCAGAAATGGGACATTTCCAAGCACAGCCTGGGCAGGGCTTTGTGCAGGTCCCAGTGCAGCAGGTTATGGAGCTAAACACATCAGCAACTTCATCAATGTTGGGGAAACTGTGAGCATCCTTGATGCTAACATATGCTCAAATATTTTGTTCTTTTGAAACTTAAGTGTATAGATAGAGCCAAGTGTGTGAGAATACATGTGTGTCAGCTTCAGAGACTCCTTTGATGCCTGGCAGCAGAAGCATCCCGGGCATGGACAGAGCTCCGGGCTGTTGGACCGTCATGGAAACACCTTTAATCCCGACTGGATGAGCCCAGCGCTTGCACGGGGCAGGTCCCTGCTATCACACATGGTGCACACTGGCTTTATAGGGACAACTTAAGGATGCTGCCTGGATGATGCCACTGGAGCATCCCAGTAGCTTATGGCAGGTAACCCAAAAGCGACCCTGGCAGGGCTGTCCTTGATGCCACCCCCATGAGTGTCCCTACACCCATCGGATGGGTGATAAGCACCGCAGCAGAGGCTGTTTTCTCTCTCTAAGGCTGACCGGTGCCTGACCCCGCTCCTGACAGCGAGCGCTATGGGGCACCTGGTGTCCCCTCGTGTCCTCACGAGGGATGGCAGCACCTCGGATGCTTCTCTGCGATGCTGGAAGGTCCTGGTGCAAAGTACCTTGTGTCTTTGGCAAGTCCTGCCAGCCCATTCCAGGACTTCTCCAGGGAGAGATCTGTCTGCAAGAAAGTGAAGACACCAGGGTGCTCCTGAGCAAAATAATGTGTTTGGTGAAGTCCTGGCATAAGCCACCAAAGTGGGACAGAAGAGCAGTCTGATGGTGGCACCGAGCTCTGGTGGGCAGCGGAGGAAGGAAAAGCAATGTGGGTCCTTCTTAATACTTCCAAACATTGGAAATGTCAGTCTGCAATTTTCAAGCTTTTTTTGGCAACTGAGAGGTGTAAAAAAATTGCAATAAATGAAAGGCGAGATAATTGCACAACAACCCGAGTGCAGGAGTGGTGGCAAGGAACAAAAGAAACAGCAGCAGTTGCAGGAGCTGGGGCTATGCCACGCGGGCTGGGAGCTTTATCGTGCAAAGCAAATATCGCACTGCAGGAATCTCGGTGTTTTGCAGTCGTGCAGGAGCTCTGCACTAAAAATAACCCACCTTCCTCCGAGCTGCTTTTTGGGCAACCTCCGGACCCTGGGCATGCTGGAGACCCTGCGCCCGGCTCGCATCCGTGCATCCCTCCTGGCACTCAGACCTGCATTCACCTACAAGGAAAAGAGACGCTGGGAAAAGAGGTGAGAAAGCTGAGGAGATTATGAAACTTGCTGAAGAGATAGGGTTGAACATAGACTGTTTTATCATGGAGATTATTCATCTCAGAGACCTTTTAAATAAATGTTGTGAATGCAGTTGAGAATTACAAAGGCAACACGCAGAAGCCATTTTGAATAAACAAGGAAAAACGAATAAAAATCATCCACCAGAAAGTACAAACACAACAAAAAGGTTCATATAAATGACAACTTGGATGGCAGAAATGCATTTTCCACAACTTAGTGTATATAATAGAAACACTAACCCTTTTTCACAGCCCTGAAAGATTTTTGCACTGTTTTGGGGCACTTGGATTATTTGTTTCACAGATTTTTATTGTCAAACTCCTTCAGCAAAATTACACCACTTCATTCCAGTTGTTTTACTACACAGGGTTTTTTTTTTTTCAGAAAATAATCTTATTCATGTTTTCAGAAATGGGTTTTTCCTTTTAGTGCTTCAAACAAACTTTTACAAATAACATCCCACTACAGCTCTTATGGCTCTGTTAAATCACTGAAACAACACAGTAAAATACTAGAATCGGTTGACTCTAGGAGTTTAACATTTTGGATGGAGATAAGGCCTGAACAGTCCCTGAAGACGGCATCAATTTCAAGTATGCAAAAAAAAAATAAAGGAAAAAGGAAAAATTGAAAAGGGAATTTGCAGCCAGTGGCCATGAAATGTGGGTGTTTGGGTGGATGGGGACGTGTATCCCATTTGCTGTGGCGGCAGAACAAACATCTGTGGTTGTGCAGGAGAAGCTATTCTACAACGAGCACCTCTATTCATTAATTTATTCATTATTTTTTAATTTGGCTGATTTTGCTTTGGAAATGGATTGGGATAGACTGGAAGGAGACGATTGGGAATATGGAATGAGCACCTGTGCGTGCAGTTTTTTCAAACAACAAACTCACCCTGAAATCACCCCCAGAGTTTATGCTGGTGTCACTTACTTGAGCTCTTGGTGCCAGATTCTGCTCAGCCCCAGCGCTGTTCTCATCCCTGTGGCACCTGATCCCTATCCCTATCCTGTAGCCGGTGCCTCTCAGGTCTTTCCTGCTTTATCCCTCACATTTTGCTTGCAGAAACCCGCGGTGTTGGAAGGTTAAATAAAAAGCAAAAGTCCTGCGTGCTCCGTCCGGTGCTGGGGTTTTCCCTCTGTGTTTGGGAAGGGTGATCTCCGAGAATGGGTGCCAGAGCAAACGCGGCCAGGGCCGGGCACGCTGCAGACTTTGCCCTGCGTGGGCGCCCGCTCAAACCTCCTCGTCATCAGCGGCGGGGCCGAAGAGGCGCCCAGTGCTCACTGTGGTCATGGTGAGAGCCCAGAGCGATGGGCAGTGCTGGGAATCCGTCGGGGATGCCACTGACAGCAGTGTAAATAAATAAAGCTTCTTTTTCCCCATAAAGGGACGCGTATTTAAGATACCTCCACCCTGGCTGCTGGTGGCTTTGGGGATCCTCAGTGTTGTTACGTGTGGGTTTGGCTTTTCCGGGTAGGGTCCCTAGATGGGAAATGCGGATCGTGGTCTGGGGATGCCCAAGGGATGTCCCAGTCCTGTGGAGGCTGGGCAGGCTGCTATGCGTCCCGCTTGGAGCCGTGCATCCAGCACCCTCTTCCCGGCCATTCGTTAGTGCCATCTTCAGGCAAAGCCTCACTATTGCTGGCGCAGAGGAGCCGAGCTCACGCCTGATCCCTGCATCTCCACGCATCCCTCTGCCGCGGCTTCCCAAGGGCCAGGCTGCCCATGGCTGATTTACAGTGCTTTTTAGAGCCAAATTGCAGAGAAGCCACCAATAACAGTGATGAAGGGCCCGGCAGAAAATAGTGGCTTTTTTCCCCGTGCAAGGGAAGGGTCCGTAGCATCGTCCCCACTTCAAAGCTAATGGCAGAGGCTCAGGGAGGCTCTGACCTTTACCAGCCTGCCTGCTCGTGTGGGTTATATCATGTCAGCAGCCAGCGGCTATATAAACTATACCTGCCTTTGATGAGGCCCTTGCAGACCTTTAAATGGGTGCAGAGAGCGCCAGGCTCGCTGCGAGGAGACGCGTTTGCAGCCGCTGTTATCGCACGCAGGGCTGGCCCAGCGCGCAGAGCAAGCCTGGGAGTTTGGTGCCAGGCGCTGGTTTGGAGCTGGCCTTGCTTCTCTTTCCACCCAAAATGCAGCCCCTTGCACGGCCAGGGGTGACCACCTGCACCAGGACTCCCGCAGAGACCCTCCGGTTTCGGCAGTGCCAGCAGTTTTCCACCAAGCAACCTGAAGGATTTCTATTTTTTCTGGGTTTAGCTTTCACGTGGAGACTGAGAAACAACAAAATATAATATTGCTGTGCTAAATATAGCAAGAGCAACTTCCAGCAACATCCGTGTGGATGGGGCGCAAGAGCCACCAGTGTTCCTGTCCCAGCAGGATCTGCAGAATGCTCCCATACAACAACATGACCCCAGGGACGGACAGAACCCACCATAACATGCCCTGAAATGGGGCAGCAAGAAGCAATAACAAAGTCTAGTCAGAAAGTTACCAAAATGCTGCTTTTTCCTTTTTTTTTTTCAGCAAAAGAACAATTTCTAATTCTCTCTGGGAGGCTGAGTGCTTGGAAGCAGAAAGTTTATCTCCTACTATTTTGCTTCCAGCATCTATTTCTAAGTTATAACTGCCTTTTTATTATGTTTCAAATGCTCACCCCTGATGAGGACACATTCCATCAATGACTCCAGAGGAAGTACCCACAGCAAAAAGCCACTTCTGCATTAGGGTGCATTGCTGATTCCTGGGAGCCAGGGCCTCCGAGCCCTCAGTTCCTGGGAAAGATGCAGGAATTTGCAGTCGATGCCAGCTCTGCCCTTTGGAGCCTGGTTTGTGAGCTGGGCAATAGGTTGGACCATGAGGAGGGCAATGGGAGGCCGATGTAGTGCTCTGATACCCAGAAATGTCTTGCTGTCTTCACAGGAGGTCTTACAAACCACATCCAAAAGGTAAAAAATAAAAAGGAAAAGGAGGAGGGGAAAAGAGTTATCATTACATTGACACCTGCAGATAAGTTTTACAGCCAAGCATTGGCTAGAATAACCACACTCCTAAACAAAGCTGATTTATTAGGAAAACTCATCCATTTAGAGACTATAAGTTAAGGGTTCAGGGCTCTGCGTACAGCAGTGTTTCAGTCATCAAGGAATATGGTAATAATGTTTTATTGAATTGTCAGAGCCTTCCTCTCGACAGGGCCCTGACCATTTCGGCTGTGAAATACGCAGCACTCTCCCTTCCAGAAGTCCTACACATTGAGCCATAAAGACAAACATGAGTGATCTTGTATCTTCTGGGGCTTTATGGTGTTATAAAATATGTTTTATGTTCCAATCAGCGGCGACAATTTATGAACAGAGAGGCTCGAAAAAGATATAACATCAGACTATGTATTTTAATATAGTTTGAGAGAACTGTAATGCCTTGAATGACATTTGCTCTGAGCACACATGGAAAATGAATAGTAATGCAGCAGAGATTGATAGCTTATTTCATCAGGAAGGGGCTTCTGTGAGAAGTGTTTTATGGGCGTTATAGACGATAACTAGTTGATCTAAGGAAGCGGATTTATTTGCCCGTGTGGCTATCTTCTCTTAGAATGCTAAAATTTTCCAAGTGCCTTATTTGTGGAATTTGTTCGCATCAATTCCAGGTAATTTTTTTTCCCCTGTAAATATTAAAATTGGAGCCAGAGGCATACACCAGCCATTTTTATTAATGCTTCGTTTCATTTGCACAATACCTTAGCTGTAAGAATGCAGAAGTGACACTGAACAGGTCTGCTCTATATGCAACTCCCTGGGAGAACTAAAAGCTTCTTGGAAGTGGAAAAAAAAACCCCAGCATCATCCCGGAGTTAGAGCATGCTGCTTGTTGAGCACTGGTCACATTTAAGCAACTTGTTTTTCAGATCACCTGGTGTATTTATTGCCACAGCTGGATTTTCTGTGCGTTCAGCATGTTTTGGTAGATTGGTCTCAATGCTGCTGTTATTGCTGCCTGCAGAGCACCCACAACAAGGGCACCCAAAATCTCACCCAGCAAGTCCTGCTCCTCCTCGAGGCAACGCCAGAGGTGAACGCTTCATTCCTCGACATCCGCCTCGTTGCATCTCCTGATTTATTTGTACACTAAGAGTTTTATTAATGGTGTTGACTCTCCTGTGCTTAGTACATGTCCCTCCACAGTAATTAAGCATTAACTAATATCTGCTCATTGAAAAGCATATGAGAGCTTTATTATCGGGCAGAAAAAGGCTGCATTGATTTAGAAGACACAGTTCACATGGTAATTTCTGTGCTACCTTAAAAATCACTGCAAAGTGATCTCTGGAAGGTAATAAACAAGATGCAAAATCACCATGATAACATAAATCACTGTGAACTCACTTGATATTAATAATGAGCGTGCCATGGATCCATCCAAGGGAATTGCTTTGTAATGCAGTATCAATGTACCATTATTTTAAAGTGTTACTAAAGTAAAGAGGAAAATGGGATTCTTTATAGCATATGTGGGATTTTATTAAGCTCTTGTGTGCAGAGAGGAAGAAATGGGAGTGCATGGGCATATCTAGCAGTGATGACATCCGCTAAGCACGATCACTTTGTCCTTCCAAATGTGTGTGACCCATATCCCCCAGTGGAACAACGTGTCCTTAAGGCCAGAGCAGGAGAAACTAATCTGCAAAAAATAATGACCAACCTTCTTGCTGCAGAGCCTGGGAAGGCCGATGGATACCTTGAAGCTCAGAACCAGCATCTCCCTCTGCTCCACGCGGTGCAGCCCCAGCTCCCATGGTCTCCCGGAGGTCAGGAGAGGAGGGGGACCAGACCTCCCGGTACAGGGAATTATGTGTTAGCTCATTGTACAGACGGACATTAGAGATGTACCAGCTGCTTTACTCCTAAATATTTGCTTTACCCTCCCCAGTACATTTCATTCCATAGCTTATTTTCCCCTACCAATTATGAATCAGTGCTAGGAGCGTTCTGGAAAGGAAACACGCTTTGCTGAAGTGGAATGTTGCACTCAATTACAATCCCTGAGAAATTTAAAGACAGGCTAGGAATAGGAAGAGAGAAAGGACTTGCAGTCTTCTGGCAGAAAAATTGTTCCAAGTTTTTGCTAGGATCAGTGGCTGGGACCAAACTGTGTGAGACAGAAGCAGAAGGAGCAGAGATGAGCTCATCCCTGCAACCCTCTGTCCCTACTTCTCCAACAGAATCAATAAGAGAAATGATTCAAATGATGCCTTTTACTTTTGCTGTTTTTTTTTTTTTTCCTTTTCAGTGGTACAAGCCAACTTTGCTGCTGCTCCCTTGACTAGACAAGAGTGCAGTAAATTCTGCTGCAAGTTCAGACGGGCACTGTGGCTCTCACAGGTAACATTGGCCTTCTCCCCGCAGGGTCTCCTTCTGGGTGACATCAGTCATATGTTTTCTTGCCAAAAACCCACCAACGAAAAGCCCTGCAAAACCTCAGTTTTCTTTCTCAAAATTCAGATAAAGTGTCCGGTGAAGGTGCTTAGATTGGATAATCATATGCTTTCTGACCTTAAAATGTACTAAATGAAGAATCAATAAAGACAAACAAAACCATCCATCAGCTGAAGAACCTAGATGAATTCACGTTCACTGAGGAGCCAAAACCATCACTCAACTGCCTCCATGGAGCAATCCCAATCTTCCCCAGAAAGGGATGTCGTACCAGTGAGCACCAGTGTGGAGAAGCTTTGCCTTTTCACCGACTGCAAATCTGCTCTAAGTGATATATATATATATATATATTTTTTTTTTTTAAGAGACCCTAATCCCCAGGGTTGAAGCTTTACAGTGACCAGAGCAGGGCCAGAAGGGTCCTGTACTTTGGATTGCAGCTGCTAAAGCACCATCCCCATCAGCCCTGCATTTTAGAGTTTTAAATAAATCCTTATGTGGAGATCTTGAAGAGCTGGACTAACGCCCCAAAGCATTAATGGGTGTTAAGTGGCATGCCAAGATAAGAGTACATCCCTTTGTGAGGAATGACTGATAGAGCTCAGGGGTCAAGTGAAATTGTGCTTATCTGCGGGCAATTCAGCCTTTTTCTTCCTGTGTTTGCTGTCTAGAATATTCTTGTGGAGCAGAGGGAGAAAAAGGAAAGTGTAAACCAGATCATATTGTGGCCAGGACTCGGGCAGAAGATCCTCCAGAGACTCTCTAGGTTAGATGGGGCACTTGGGGTGGAGAGGCCAGGGAACACCTTCCTTGAACCATTGGACACACCGTATCACTACAAATTACAAGAATTTAGAACTGCTTTTGTAAAAACAAAGATGTAGGAAAAATTCCTTTCAGTAAATAATGAGCAGGCCCGGAAACTAGCTTAGAACATCCATGCCTGCTCCTTCCCACCAAAAACTTCTCATCTCTTTAAGGCACAGAAGTCAGGACCTGAAGCAGCAAACTTCTTCCCTGTGTTTCATTGGGCCGGAGCTCCTGAGGACAACATGGCAAGAGCCCTCTGTGTAAAACAGTTCTCTGGGGAAAAAACTATGCCACAAGAGCTCCACTTCTCTCCACCTTGCCAGAATTTTTAACGTTTTCTGCAGCTATAGCAGTTGGATGTGTTTTGGAGTTAACTGGGTGGGAGAAAGTCCTCTGCCGTGGAACGGACTCTCTGTTCTTGGCAGAGCAGTGTCCACTTCTACTACCTGGGACACTCGCCCAGGATTTGATTAAAAGGTTTTGTAACCAGGAGAAACAAGGTTCTGATGGACTGGGATAAGTCCCAGCACATCCATTTCATGGGGCCACCTACAGAGTGAGCAAGGTTGTGCTGGCCCCAAAGCAGGGACCGGCATCAACTGCCTAGCAAGTGGCCAAAAAGGTCTCATAGAGGAAAAGGAAAACTTTGGAGATGCAGCCCAGGAGCATCCATCACGCTAGCTTCTTCCCCTCCCTCAGATCCAGCTTGTCCCTTGGCTTTGTCCTGTCCTGAAGCACAGTAAATCCCACCACTGAGGTCTGATCCTGGCCACTTCCCAACACCAGGAGCAAAAGACCTTGTCAGTCCTTGGATACTCCCCAGTGAATTCACATGGCCACAATCCTGAGAAAAACCCCAGGAAACATGTGATCCATAAATCCACTCTTTTCCTCACTTTTCCATATTTTTACCAAGTATTTATTGGCCAAGTTTTATTTTGGCCCCCAGCATCACTGATGTGCTTTCACTGTGCAAGTATCAGCACAGACTTTGGTCTTTCTGCATTCAAAGAAACCAGGAGCAGCAATAATGATGATGGTTCAAATCCGACTATAGCCTGGGATACCACAAAAGGATCCTCACCAGGATCGGGGAGTAGTTTTAAAAATAAAGAGAGAATGGGCAATAAGAAAGGATTTCTAAAAAGGATTTTTCAATTGAAATGAATAACATGAAGTCACTGAATGGAAACTCAATATTGTGAGGATCCAAATAAAAATACCATTGGAAAGTTGAAACAATCCAATGCGTCTTTCCCCATGCATTGAAGCACAATATTTATACACAACATCAGGTTTGCAAGTGAGTAGTAGACAATGAGTGCTTGCTATTGGGAAAAGAGGAACACACCACACTGAAGCAACTCATCCACAACCCTGAAGGAGCCCGATATTCCCCCGTGCTTCTCATGCTTTGGTGATGAGAAGAAGCTGCTCCAGAACGTCACAAAGTTAGGCCAGGAGACTTTTACTGTGCTATCAAATCCAAGCTGCGAAATCAGGATGTATATACTGCTTCGTGCTGATTAATAGCTCCAGTCAACATCATCTAACTTATTCCTATTGACAGATCTATGAAATACTTGCAGAATCAACAGCTATAAAATGGATGGCAATGCACTGGCACCATAAAGCCGTAACGCTCGTGTCTATTGCAATCAAGGCTTTTAAAACCTAATTACTTCTGGGTGACATCAGTCATATATTTTCATGTGAAATTACAGTGGCATGCGATTGCCCGGCAGAATAAAAGAAAACAAATGATACCCTGTAATAACAGAGAAGTGAACTATTATTTTTAATCTGGCATGAAAGCTCTAACTGATGAAGCTTAATACAACTTGTTAAAACACCTAACAAGTGAGGAAGTGATTAAGTATTGTCCTTTTGCCTCTGGGAAATGGGATCTGCTCTCAGCAAGCATGAAGTGACTGAGATAGCCCTTTGGAGCTGATTGAGCTGCACATAAAGTAACTTCTAATGATCTCAGTCCACTTTGAGCCATAAAGATTTAGAAGGGACAATATTTTAGAAATGATCAAGTTCCACTCTTTTTATTAGTGAGGATAAAACACCTTTGTGGAGGAAATTAAACAGAATAAATTGTTTAAGCCTTCTGCAGCTTCCATCATTTAGCAGCAGCAGAGGAGCACAGCATCACAGACACGGTGGGGAGGCCAGGGCTGATACAAAGCAGAGTGAATTGTTGAATTGAAATCTCCCTTTTGATTCCCAACTGAAACACAAGGAGTTTCCAGTAAACCCCGCTGTGCTTGATCCCTTCTGCACGACTCCCTGGTAGAGAAGGGCCTGAGGACATCTCCAAACCGCAACCTCCTTTCCTGTCCCAGCCATCTGCGATATCTCCCCTTCTTCAGACTGAGACAGTCAGAAACTATGGATTCTGGGGGCTGTAAAGCATTCAGGATTTGGGGCTGTCCAGCTTAGGCATGGATTTGTGCCAGAGCCTCCAGCCTTCCCCAACTCCTGCTGGACCAGGGCAAGGGAATGTCCTCCTTGAGAGGAGGACTCTTCCAAGGTGACATCCACCTCGCTCTCCAAATCACTGTGTTACAGCCAAATTACCTTGCACTAATCTCTTCATTGGGACAAACACACCAAAGTGCCCAGAGTCCATCCAACTCCAGCAGTGGACCATGGCATAATCTGCTACATTTTGTTCTTCTGACTTATTAAGGACACCTTTTCTTTTTTTTCCACCCCCCAGGAGATGCTTCTTTTATGGTGCTTAAATTAAGTTTTCAAGGTTAATTGTCCAATTTGATGTCTTTGGTTCAATAAATAATTCAGAGACAGTTTATGTCCTCCCATGTAAAGATGCCTACTGAGGTTACAGTAGCAGCCAGGCATTTCCTCTGATGTGCTATTAGCTAATGTGCTGAAGATTTTTCTACCTCATTTTGGAAGCATTTATACTCTTCAAGAGGACATTTGAATGGAGCTGAAATTCACTGGAAGGGACTGCAATGAAGACAGCCAAAGCCACCAAGCTCCTGATGAAGTCACTGCCAATGTCTGTTGTCCAGTGATTTTCCTGCTCTCAGCTACCAACAGCAATAGCACAGCAATAATTTTAGGTCTTAATAACAACCTTCCAGACTTCAGTTCAGCCAGCTGGATCCAGGAGCCTTTCACAATCTCTTTGGGGAGTTTTTTCCTGAAGCAGCTAAGATGAGCAGTCCTTTTCAGAGAACTTTTGCGCTGTCACCAGGACTGCTACTCCATTAGAAATTTCACATAGAAAATGCACCATAGAGTAGATATGAAGTTGCATTTCTTAGTCGCATTTTATCTCATTCTTGCAAAGAATCCACAAGACTCGTTTTCCTATATACCATGTACGATGGAATAAGACTTCTGGGTGTCCCAGGGGCCAATACAAGAGAAACACTAAGCCATAAACCTTTCTGGAGTGTCTTAGTGCAAGTTATAGCTCGGCTGACACGAACTGGAGAGACTCTGCAAGGCCCAGGAGCTGGAAATAGAGTGACACATCTTAGCTCACCCATGTCAGGCGAATTTTGGAGGACTGTTTATTATGTGGACCAAACTACCAGTAAATAAAGCAGAAGACTCACAGTACTTACCAGATCTCCCTGTTAATCAAACTCCAGGCTGAGTTAAGAGCGCTAGTATTTTCTGCAAATTCGCAAATCCCATATCCATGGGTGCTATATAATATCGATACTGATGACATTGCTGGAGTATCAACGCAATCACACTCATGAGAGGGTCAGCAGGTCGTGGCACATCGAGGCCCCGGCTGTGGCTGGGATCATTCCTGGTGCTGATGCTGCAATGCAGCTGCGATGCAGCGCTCCCAGCACAGGGACATTGATTCAGTGCTATGGCTCCTGTCCTTTAAATAAAGGTCGTCTTGCAGGGCTGGCTCTGCTTGGGCCAACTCAGTCAAGAACAGAAGGAAGAGTTGCCAATGTCCCCATCGGGGTGGGAGCCCTCAGTACCACTTGCTTCTTGTTGAGGATGGGCACACAGGCTTGGATAAGGTTCCCTCCTGAGCCACGATATCCTACGGGGCAGATTTCAGGCTTGCAGGACACTGATCCAACAGCCTGAAATTTGCCCACAAGAGCAAACTCTAGCTATGAACATTCTCACTTAAAATCACAGCTTTTGGAAATCCAGCTCTTACCTTGGGCAAGACTCCGAGGCCAGCAGATTCTGCGGTTTGTAACCAGCAATGTATTCAGGAGGCATCCAATCAAAGCTATAAAAGGGAAAACATCATCATCAAGGCAACATTGTAAAAGAGGATAGTAGTTAAATCTAATTTCAATCAGGTGTGTGCATAACCTCTAACTTGGGGGCATCTAAACACTGCAGACATGGCCAGTGCATTGTAATTTTTGCATCGTCTCACATTACTCACAAGGTACATTAGATGGACACTGAAGAATGAATTATTCTTTTCAGCAAAACATTTTTGTGGAGTAAGTAAATTTATCTTGCGGGGAGAGTAAAAGGAAGAAATATGGCATTAAAATGTGCAGATCCGAGTTGAACACATCTCTCTTTTACAGGGAAACCATGATTTAAGTGCACTCTATTACTAATGTTTAATAAAAGCCATAATTCAGAGTGTCAGGCCGAGGCTGTGTGCATTGAAACTGTGATCTGGGGAAAAATGACACGGACATTTTTCAGTACAGTAGCTCTTCTTTAAGCCATTTGTCTGCAGGACTAAATTAGCTTTGAAACCTACTTTATCTCTGATAAAAAGGCATTGATACAGCGATTATGCTTTATCAATTAATTTTAGCTGGAGTGCTCAAGAGGACGCAAGTTTATGAGAATCCTTTGCTGACCTCCTCCCTCGGGATGCCCTGGGCAGGCAGTGGAGCATGTTACAGACCCTTGTCCCTTTTCTCGGGCTTATTCACAGCTTTCCTTGAGCTTTGAGTGACCTTGGGAAAGTTTATGTAAGCACGGACCAAATCCCAGCCCATCTGAGGATGCTTCTCCCCAAATCCTGTAGCCACATCTCACCAGTCACATTTCTGACCTCTTACAGGGGGAGGTGGAGAAGTCCTGGACAATATATGCTGTTGCCAGCAAGTTATATATTGCTCTGCCAACACGGATTCGGAAGGGAATGCAGGATTGACGGATGGATTGAGAAGCAAAGGAGCTATTTTGGGTCTCTTTGCTTGACATTTTGCAGAGCCAAACTTGCAGACAGGCCTGAGCAGAGCAGACCAGGCTCTGCTTGCTACATGTCTGGAAAGGATTGCTCTGAACTTTGCTGCAAAATCATCTTTAAGGCAGATTATTAATCCCAGATTTGGGGGGTTTCCTGGTGCAATGCAGACATTGGGACACCCTAAATCTGGCACCTCTACCTGCTGCACTCACTTATCTGGGTCCCTCCTGCAGACCCATCTGGGAAAGCTCTAAAGCCTACGCATCCTTGTTTAGGGTTATCCATCCCTCAAGAGCCACTGGATAGGTCTAACATTGGAGTCTGCAAATGTAGCTACCACTGCTGCAACACTTATGCTCAAGCCTGGAGGTTTTCATGAACTTATAGCCACTAGAAGTGACCTGGATTTTGTTTTTTCTTTCTCCTCTTCTACAGACCCTCAATGAAAACAGAATTTCTAGAGAAAAAGCATGCACAAAAAGAACCCCCAGCAGCTTGTCTGGTCTCTGCTGTATACCTGCACACATGCACTTTTAACAAGCATTAAAATATTCACTCTTACCTCTTGTGGTTTTGCTGGACGGCAGCACATCCAGGCTGGGTCAGGTTTAACACACACTCTTGGTGTGGCACATCCCAGGGCATCCCTCCAACAAAGGCAACAGGGAGGCACATGCTCGAGCCAACGAACAAGAGGTGCAACATTCCCAGATTCATTTTTATCTTTCCCTAGGACAAAAAGCCATGCTGGGAGTAAAGCATTCCTCCTTGCCACATTCCTTTAGGGATTTGTCCCTTTTCTTGGCTGTGCGGTGTTGGTGGACCCTGTGCCCATCATGCACGGGTACCACCTTGCTTTCATGGGGAGCAGTTTGCAAGTGGAAGCTTCTCAAATACCTTCTCAGTCTGCCCCAAGAGCCTGCAGCATTGCAGGAGTTGCTTAACTGCCACCACCTTGTCCTTAGCAGTGCTATAAACTGCACCAGGCTCACCATACAGCAGGATTCTCCCAAAATTACATACAGCACAAGCTTCTCAAAGCTGCAAACTGCAGGACAGCAACACCCACTCTCAATCAGAGCAAAAAGCCACCTGAGGAGTCGGGCCACTAAATACCGCTTTCATTTACAATATGACCCACAGCTGGAACAGTTATTAGCCCAAACCACATCCCTCCAGGTGAGCCAAGCCTAGGAGCTCAGGACAAGCCCAGTCCTTGCTCTCTTGTCAGGGAAGTGTTCTCTGGAGGAGGTTTCCTCTCAGGCATCATGCCACCCCTCAATTAAACTCTCCTTAAACTTTAAAGGGACACTTAAACATGCTTTTTACAACCTCATTACCTCCTGTTTATAACCCGAGGTGAAGACTGGATTCCTGTCCGAGATGTCTTAAAGGTTATATGTACAATTAGCCGGCTTTCGTCGAGTTCTTTAGCATCTCACCTTCTAAGCCAAAGCAAACCCATGCAGAGCAGTCGGATGGTGCAAATCACTGCAGATGGCAGCATCCAATAACCCTTTACCAAACCAAAGTCTAAGCAACCCCCAAATCCAGCCCAAATGGCACCCACCAAGATTATTCCAAAAGCAGCCCCAAGCCTGAAGCTGCCAGGCCTGGCTGCCTCCTGCTTGCTCTTCCCTCCACGATTGCAGTTCGTACCCAAGTTCCCCTCCCTTGCTCGCTAACCTGGGTGTGATATTAAGGCAGAATCATTAATGACAGATGTGTAAACTTTTGCATGGAGGGATGCCAATATTTTGCATACTTGCACAGTGCTGCCATAAATATTAATGTGGTGCTAATATGGGAAGTTCCACCAGCTGTGTCCATTCTCCAGGGATCCTTTGACTATTTATATTCGTGGTAATGAGCAAGCTGTTATTATATAATCAGGCTGTTGGAGAAGCCTTTGGAATAAAAGTCTTGCTGTGAATTAGCCATCAGCTGAAGCGTGTTTGGAGCCATGAGACGTTACAGATTTCATGACTGAGGTTTCCATGTATTTGACAGGCAGGGTGGCAGAAAAGAAAGGGGAGAAAAGCAAAAGGTGCTGAAATCCAGCTCCTGAGTAATTAGCACTGATAGGGGCTTTGAGATCTTTTTGCAGTTGCAAATCTGGCTTCTTATTTAGCCTCCACCTGCAGCCCCGGGGCTGTGAAAGGATCTGGTATTAATGTTTATTAATAAAAACTCAGTCTTCTGCCAATACTAGTGTGGAGGTGAGAGCTGCTACTTCATGGGGATGGCAGATCCCTGCCAGGGCCAGCGCTCTCCATGTGCAGAGCCAGCTCCAGGCAAGGACAAGGGATGCTTGCCGCGACACGGGGCCAGCTTGGTGCTAAGGGAATAAGTGAAACTCTCCTGCAGGCAAGCATGGCGCAAGCAAACACCAAAGGCCTCTGCTTGCAGCCCAACAGAGAACCTTTTTGCAGAAAAATATTAAGATCATCACAAAGAAGGCAAAAATAAAATGGTAGTTATTTGCCTAGCAAAACAGGCACATTTCACAACCACAAGCCAAGAAGAACTTCATTTTGCTTCGCTGTCACCAAGCACAACCTGCTTTAATCAGAGCGGGAGTGAGACTGCCTTCATCTGGTTGGAGAATCAGACCTCTCTTCCAGTGCTAAATCTGTATTTTTGTTGATTTTATTACTGTTTTGTACTCCCACGACTGTGCTGCATCCATGAATGCATCACTCTCCTATTGTCTTTTTTTTTTCCCTTTTTTGTGTCAAATCTGTGCTTTTTTAGAAGAGGGTCTTCCTCTTTAAAAAAGAAAAAAATGTGCCGGAGAACAGTTTGGAAGTGATTTAAATCCTCCCCCCTCCTTTTTTGGAGGGAACGATGAATATTTAATTGAGTCGAAGGTGGATAAATGATCATTTTCTTCATCCTATATAGTGGCGAGTAGTAAATTACTTTACCAGGAAACTTGGTTATAATTGCAAAATTGATAACAGAGGTGTGAAAATTTACACCTGTGATAATAAAGTCTACCTTCCTGCCGCACATGGACATTATATCTTGTGAGTTATCTCCTGCCCATGAGCTAAATATTTCAGGCGCGCTGGCAATCAGAGAATTTAGCTCGCCAGGTGAGGAGCAGATTTTTTTTTAAAAATTTTGTATGTGTAAATATATGCATTTCTTAGGAATATCTCTTCCAGACGCAGCTGCAGGGCAGTGCTCCCCGGGCGGGTGTTTGCGTGCCTGCAAACCGCGTTGGAGAACGTGCTGCAATGCAGGGCTCAGAGGCAGGAAGGGGAGGATGGAGCGTAGTGACCTTGGGCAGACCTGGATTAAAAATCACCGCTGGCTCCCGGGCCTTGGGGCTGGTCCTTGGGATGCTGCAGAGCCAGGGGGAGCTTCCCTGCTGCTTTCTCCTGCTCTAGCCATGTAGCTTTGTATCCTTGCATCGCTGCAGGTTTGTGTCCCTGCATCCTTGTAACTTTGCATCCCTGCCTCTTTGCATCCTTGCAGCTTTGCATCCCTGCGTCTTGCATCCCTGCATCCTGCAACTTTGCAGCTTCACAGATTTGCAGCTTTGCAAATGTAAGTGAAACGAATACTGTGCAGAAGGGCATGGCAGGGTTACCTGGTGGGGGGATCCAACTCCTTGTACAAAGCGCTCGGCAGCATCACCACCCCGTGGAGCATCCAGCAAGCACCCAGGTGCTAACTCCAAGCCAATCCATGCTTTCAGAAAATTCCTTCAAGGTCAAGACTTCTTGCTAGTGTTTTGCTGGTTCTCTTGGAGGCCAAAATCAGGTATGGATCAGGCCCCATGGAGACGGACATCATGTATAGTCGTTAAGACACATATTGGAGCCTTCAGCCTGCATCTGAGTCCAATTCTTGACTCCCTGCTTGCTGTGGTGCAAGGAGATGCAGCTGATGCCATCAGTTTGTACTGAAAGAGATGCTCTGTTTGAAAGTTTGGTCCGGTTGACAGCACTGTATTCACGATTTCTGTTGCAGAGGTGCCAAAGCCATAAGAAGCATAAATTGTCCCTTTCTCCTCATTCTAGCATGTCATTTCATGCTTTTATATGGGTATATATATTTTTACTGTGCACTCTATTTCTTGAGACATCGGGACTTTTGTCTTGACCGATTTATTCAAGATAATTGTATGGAAGTTCCCGTGATTTCTCCAGGATTGCAATTGTCTGGATTTGGGTGGGAACATTATGTTAACAAGAATGTATTTTGCTGCACCTGGGACAATATTCTTCTTATTGTTGTTATTATTATTTTATTTCTTGTGAAGAAGCAAATTGTTTCCCTTCTCTTTTTTCCCCCCTCAGGTATTTTTCCTCGAGCTCATCTCAGCGGCATCTCCAGCCTCCGCTCTCCGAGCGCGCGAGACGAGATGCGAGAGCCATCGATTCACCTCCGGGAATACTTTGGAGAGATCAAAAAGTGCTCGTGTGCAAGCGGCTTCCTGTGGGAGGAGCGCGGCAGCCGAATCAATCCAGGAATGCATTGTAAAATCAATGCGCTGTATAATTAGGGCACTCCAAGGGTAAAAAAGAAAAAAAGGAAGAAAAGGAAAGGAAAGCTCCTTGTTACGTGTCCGGAGAGCGCAGCAGCCTCTGAGCAAGCAGGTTTTAAGCAGGTGTTGGGGTGGAAGGTGAATTTTGGGGGATGCACCCGGTGCCAAAATCTTGTAGCTCGGTGCTTGCTGCAAACTCTCTGGCAATGTTGCCTATAGCTCATGCAGACGGAGAGGGGTGCAGGTGCTTTTCTTTCCTACAGCGCTAAATTAGGGCTTTAGAAAACCAAATTCAGCAGGGGTTTGTCCAGTGCCCCCTGCTCTGTGCATTGCTGCTGTGCAGTGAGGCTTGGCAGCCATCAGTTTGGCCAACCAGGCTCTAAAAATTACAGAATAAGCCAAACTTCACCTTCATTTTTAATCATTCCATTCTAAAAGGATGCCCAAGATTGAGCATGACCCGCAAAGTCCTCCCTGGGAGTTATAATCCCAAGCAAGTGGCCCCCAAATAAACAAATACTCTGTCTCCAAGGGCCAATGTGTCGGTTCACTTTCCTCCAATGCATCCTTAGGGGTTTTATGGATTGTCAGCCCAGAGAACTGCTCTGGGTTGCAGGGCAAAGGAAACTACTCCGTATTAAAATACATGGCTCTTGTGGGATATGGCACTTTCACCAGGCTGCACGGGAGTTTGGCAAGAGCCCTGAAGTTTAGGAAGACGAATAATGCTGCAAATTGGAAAAGGCAGATTTTCATCAATAGAAAATTACAGATCCCCAGTGGAAACTCCCATCATTATCTATCAAGAGACAAATTGGAGCGAATTCCTCTTCACTGGCTTATGGTGCCTGGATCTGCGAGGTGGGAATGATCTCTGCCTTCCCTCAGGCAGCGCTTCATTGGGTGTTTTAATTGGTTGTAAGAAGAACTATTGCATTGCGGTAAAGATGCTCATGCCCCTATTGCAAAGAAAATCTTTTTTTTTTTTTTTTCTGGAGGATTCAGGAGACTGAAGAGCTCTAACATGGGACATAAGTGAGAAAGCCAAGGTGACGAAGAAGCGCAGAGGTGATCTTGATGCTTCGCTATGAATCTATGGCTAATGCAAATCCTACCTGTATTTAACCAAACACAGCAGAAATGCTGGTGTCAAGGTTTGATTTTTGATACCAGGTTGGAGAAAGGATCTTCAGCAGAACTGCAGGCCAGGTTTGTTGCGTCTGCTTTCACACTTTGGAAAATGCACAGATCTACCCCAGAGAAGCTCTCTGGGAACACGGATGCCAAATGCATCGTTTCCTTGCAGATGCATCCTGCAATCCAGGATACACGATAGCAAGGACAAGCACTGAAATCGTGCTTGGGCTGTGTGCAGGAGGCACTTATTAATGCAATTAATAAAACACACGCTTACGCTGCGCCCCGGCCGGAGAGAACCACTGTTCCGAGGATGCTCCTGAACCCCCGGCACGTGCTCCAGGAGGGGGCACTCACGGGAAGGCGTTCCCGTGTCCCGCTCCCGCGCGGCCTCCGCGCTTCCCAGCCTCCCGAGGGGAGGCCGTCCCTAACGAGCTCATCAGCAAGCGGGCAGGGGAGCAGGGGTGCTCTGCATCGTGCAGGCGTTTTCCTCCTTCGCAGACGCTCTGAAAGTAAAGAAATAAACAAAGAGAATTGCGGAAAAGTGCCCTCAGAAATGCAGAAGTGGCCCTCAGGCCCCCTGAGCAATGTGTGAGAGGGAAGTGTGCAGCATGGGGGCTTTTGGGGGCAGGTTTTGCATGTTTTTGAATCTGGCCTGCCTCCCTGGCAGGCATTTTGGGTGTTGTTTGGGCCTTTTTGCACGGTGTTTTGGAAGGGCTGTGTCCAGCCAGCAGGACATTTCCAAACCACTTGGTTTGGCTCCTTGGGTGCCCCTGAGTATCACAGGACAGGGCAGGTAGCGTTGTCCCCAGTCCTGGTGGCACTGGACACTGGCCATGGCATTGCAGGAGCAAGTGGCTGCTTTTGCTGTGCAAGGAGGAGGGACCGTCTTGAGGTTTCTAGCTCTGCATCCAGTTCCTGATCCTCCCCCAAAATACCGTGTTTGACCTTGAGCAAGGACATTTTGTCCCTTTATGCCTCAGTTTCCCCATCCATAAAATGGGTTCCGTTCCCCAAACCTGCACCCTTCAGAGCTCTAGCTCTGTCCCTTACCCAGCCTGTGTGTCCTACAGCCTCCAGGACTCCTTGTTTGCTGAGCACCGATGTGGCTGCTGCCGTAACCTTCGTGCCGTGATTCTGCCCTTATCTCCGCCTGTCCTTTGCAGGGGAAGCAGCTCAGCTTTCCCTTCGCCGTTTCCATTAGCAAGCGAAGCGGATGCATTTCAGAACCCTGGGATTTTCAGCCGAGCGCAGTTGACAACTATATGAATCTTATAGCCAATGTAAGTAGCTAATGCAAATATCAACACTGGAGTGGGAGCCACTCGGAAGCGGTAAGTGACTGATAGAAAAGTGATTATATGGACTTCATGTTGGAAAGTAAATATTTACTCTCCAGCATTGACAGATGCCTCAAGCACCATAGATCTAAAGAAGACATTGATTCGCTGTCATGCAACCTCTCTTATCTCTTACTTATGAAAATATCTGGCAAATGTTACATCATTGGCTTCCTCCATAGCCCAATGGCCTCGGCACGGCTGCTCGGGTAGTCTATTTACTATCTAATAGTGCAACAGTTAATGGTGGTTGATTGTGATATTGCTTGGAAGGCTCTGCCATAGCGTCCTGAAATGCAGAGCATCCTCGAGGCAGTGGCATTCCCGCTTCCCGGTGCCAGACCAGGGCTGTGGGCCAGCTCCTGCCCTGGTGCAAAACCTCCCTACTTCCTCCACAGAAACATGGAAACTTGCATTTAAAAAAAAAAAAAAGAGAGAGAGAAAAGTCAAAGCACCTTGACAAGGTTTTATCTGCAAGAAGTGTTATCCCTTGAAGGAGAAACAGAGAAGTGAACGCGGTGGGAAAATGCAGCCACGCTCTTTAAGAACAAGCTGCCGCTCCACGGTCCCTGCAAGCTGCTCTCCTCTTTGCCCTCCTGGAATTGCCTTGAAATAACTTAAATGAAGTTGAGCCCTTCTGAGGCTGTCAAGTTTGTAGCACCTCCTTGGCAATCAATTTAACCTCCTCGACTCATTTTTTTCCCCTGCTGGTGAGCTTGCTGAGTCAGCGATGTGCAGCAGCTCCCGTCCCGGGGCTCCCGTCGCCGCGCCACCGAGCAGCCCAGGCAGCTCTGTCCTGTCCCCACCTTGCACCGTCCTCTCCCCAGTTTTGGCGTGGACGCCCATAGGCACCGTGCTCTGAAATGATGCCATGGGCACTGGGCAGAGGGTGCAAACTCTTCGAGGCCACCGGCTGTGGATGCGGTGCACGAAACTGCTCCAGCCTCTTTCGGTCTCTGTGGTGCCTTCAGCATCCTCAAGACTTGGCCTTGCCCATGCGGTGCTGCAGCCGTTTTATTCTCCCCTTGACCTTTAAAGAGAGAAACACTGTTTACTCTCAAAGATGTCCCACTGGTGTCCTCTTGTGGGGTCTTCAGAAGTGCTCATGCCGCTGGGTGACATTGCCACGTTTGGGTGACATCGCCAGGTATACACTGCTGTCCAGCTGTGCCCCTCTCGCCCCTAGGACTTGCTCAGAGCAGGAAGAAATAATCAGAAGTGGAGGCTACTGAGGAGCTGGAAGAGGAAGGGAACCAAAAGCACTCAGTCCTTCCCTGCCTCTTGTGGAGTCTCCGCTGCGGGCCCGAGGGATCCACACAGCAGCTCTCTGCATGTTGTGCTTGTAATTACTAAACACACTCATAGCAGTTCTATTTTCTTCTGCCTGGTGACAATTATGTGCTCCATGGGGGGAGCCTTGTTTTGGCAGCTTCTCAATCGGGTGCTGTTCCTGGCTGTTTTCATGCCAGGAGCAGGGGTGGGACCTGCCTTGAGCTTATTGAATCCAGTGAGATGACACCCAGCACAGACACTAGCCCCAGAGAACAACAACCCGGCTGAATAATCCCAAAGGACTGAGCGGGATGAGGTTTCAGATGGAGGGTATTTGAAGGAAAAGGAGTCAGAAATGCTTTTGCCAAGTTTATAGAATGATGACCTTGAAGCCACCAAGACTTCATTGGATTTGGTGGCACTGAGTTGCGGTGTGTGTGGACAAACCACAACGAATCTGAAAGGAACCTTTGGCAGAATAGGACATTTTAAGGAGACATTTGCTGGTAACAGGGTGTTTGGGTGCTTACAGGGCTGCTGGGCTCTGCTTTTGCTTTCGCAAGAGAGTCTAAAGCCAGTGAAGTTGGTGAAGCCACAGCTGCCCAGCATCTCATCTAACAGCTCATGGCATCCGACCTTTGCAGCGAGCCAGGACAGGCTCCCGACACGTCCCACGTCCACATTATTTGCAGTCTGTCCATCCCTGCAGCTCTCCTC